>NW_026570288.1:0-600000 GCF_019649055.1 Paramacrobiotus metropolitanus | reverse complement strand
TCGGTTGAGTCTTCCGAAATCGGTCTACTTTCCGGTCTGGTTGCGGAGGTGCCGGTGACGACGGTCTGCCATCCAGCCAAGTTACGCTGTGGCGGGTTTGTGTCGCCCGTACTACGCCGTCGATGTTATCTTTACAGATAACACATCGGTACGGTCGATCTGGTTCGTCCAGTTGCGTGTCCCCTTTTGGTCGAGGCGGACTCGTTATGAATTTTACACCGGTTGGGCGATGTTCCTCCACCGGTGGTAACGGGTCGGGTACGTTCCGAGTTATGGCCGTGTCTTCGCCATACCGTTGCCAGAATGCCGTTGTTGCGGCGGATCCGTATTGTTGTATACGTTCCAAGTAGGAGAAGAGCTGGCTGCCTAGTTCTTGGCTGCACATCTCCAAGGGGCGCGGTATGGGGAGTCCGTACTCCATGTACTGTCGATGGATTGGAACTCTGTCGTCTTCCCATTCCCACGCTTCGTCATCTATAGTTTGTATTAAAGCCATGACCGGTTCGCATTCTTGTTGTGCTATCCGGATCTGGTCGGGTGTTGTCGCTCCGTTCTGTCGCAGAGTAGCTACTAACTCCAACGTCCGTCGGTCGAGAAAGTGCTGAACTCCCGTAAACCAAGTTCGGTACTTCTGTTGTACTTCCCTCAGATTTTTGTCCAGAGCATCCGCTTCCGTGGCGGATGCCTCTGGTGTCGGGATAGACTTTAGTATCCGCTTTGCCGGTCGTAATGTGCCGGTGCGTATCCGTCCCTGGTAATGTTCTATTACATTATGGAGTGCTAGTTCCTCCAGCAGAGTGCGGTTTGTATCCCGGCAATCGCGGCAGATGTTACGTGTGGAGTTCGCCGGGTGATCAATCCGACTAATCCGAACCTCGTTTCCTACCGTGTCCGATGCCTCTGGTATCGGGATAGACTGCACCACCGTCCCTTCTGGTTGTTCCGGGTTAGGGATCGGAGTTAGGATAAATGTGAACTTGGAATGCAGGTAGTCGCATCCAAGTAACACAGGGACGTCCGCGTCGGTTGGCTGGACGTGGAAAGTATGGTGGCTAGTAAAGCCCTGCATTGTTACAGGTGCAGTACAGCAGTGAGACACTACGAAGGCGACTTGTCCGCCTACACCAAGTATTTTGGTGTAGTGTCCGAGAGGTTGCATCGTCAGGCCGTTCCTCTCGCAAAATCGTTTCTCGATCAGCGAAGTTTCCGCTCCAGTGTCGATCATCGCCATTGTGGGCGTGGGTCCGATCTGGATTTCGTGTGTCCAGGCTCTGACCGTCTTTGGTTTCTTATGAGTTCCTTTTTCGAAGGTAACTTCCCGTACTGTCGGTTTGACGGGGATCAGTGACACTGGTCCGTGGTCGGTTGGATGTTCCACTTCGGCTGTAACCACTTTCCGTACTTCAGGTCGGTTAGCTACTCCGTCCTTCCGTGGGTCGGTAGTTTCGAACCGTCGTGCAGTTTCAAGTATTCGTTCCTCCGTAGAGACGTCCGTCGGTCTCACGGTGGACAACATGTAGTCGATGTTCTGGAACGTTCGAGAGCCAGTTACTGTTCGTGGCTGAGGTTGGAAGAAGCCCGCTTCCTGCTGCAGACAGTAGTCGGGTACTTGTGCTTCCAATGGGACGGTTTCCCATTCTTCGAATCCTCCCGGTTCTTCGGTGAGGTCGATGGCTGCTAATGTTGCAGCGTATCTATCCGTTCCGGATACGGATGATACATTGGGGTAGTTTCTGTTGCCCCGTTGCGCGAATCGGCGTCCCGGTCCTCCGCGTCTTGGGCCTTGTCTAGGCGGCTCGGTTGAGGTTCTGCTCACCGGCAATCCGGTCCAAGTTCTATGGCCGGTCCGCTCAGCGTCACTTTCTGCGGCTGGCGGCGCGGATGCAATGTTAGCTCCGCGTAGGTCGGGCAATTGTTGCGTTCCGACCTCCGACGTTCCAGTGCCAAGTCGAGGCACTGGGTCGGCCGATCCGGGCATTTGCTGCGTTCCGACGTTCGACGTTCCAGCGCCTAGTTGATGCGGTGGGTCGGTTGAGTCGGGCATTTCTTGCGTTCCGAATCGGATTTCGATTCCGTCGTTGTTGACGAATATACCGAGTTCTGCCGCCATAGTTCGGGCGGCTTCGGCTTCCTTTGTGGAAGCCGACAGCGCTGTGAGGAATTGGTCTTCTGTGCTGTCTTCATTCAGTCCCAGTACGTTTAGGACTGTCAGTATCCGGTTCTCTTGCGGAGTTAAGGTAGGTTCGTTCCGTGAAAAATGCGGTTGATTAGTCGGGTTATCCTTGTCCGGTGGTTCGGTGGGATGTTGGAGGTCGAATGAGTCACCGGAGCTCATCGACCTTAGGCGTTTCCCGAGGAGTTTCCCCGAGCCGGCCCATTGTTAGGCGGCGTCAGGTCCAAAGACTGGCGTGACGGTAGCGGTTCTCGATACCCCGGGGACCCTTGTTGGCTCCCGCCGCTATTCCTGCGGTTCCCGCCATTTCCTCCGCCGGGCGACCGGTTTCCGTTGCCGGAACCGCCCGAGCCTCCGCCCTGTTGTTGGCGAGGCCGCGGTGGTGGCACGATCTGTGCATAGTTCGGGTTGTCCGAACCGATTGGACCGTCCGTCGTATATCGTTGGTACCAATCGTTGTACCAACGGAGATTCGGGTTATCCGCCGGTCGGTTGCCGGCATATCCGCAGCGCGCTCCGTCATGATTATTAAACATGCAATGTCTGCATGAGAAGGTTTTGTTCTTCGTCCATTGGAAGAACGCTGCCTCCATCTTGTCGACGTACGTCAACGCCTGCCGAGCACTTTGTTGTGCTTGGGAAGGTCAGTTGCCTTGTGGGCTTCCGCCTCCGCCGCGGTTGGCGAAGTTACCACGACCTCGATTTCCGAAGCCGCGTCCCTTTCCACGACCGTAACCTCCGCCGCCATATCCCTGTGTGGGAACCTGGCCGTAAGCGGAGTATCCCTGGTTGGGGTTCTGGTCGTAACTGAAACTTCCGTTGTTTTGGTTGCCTCCCGAGCCATAACCGGCGCCTCCGTAGTTGTTAGGCGGGGTTGCTGTCCTAGGTGGGGGCAAGTTCGAGTTCGCCACCGCTCCGGCCCAGGTCGGTTGCTGGACGGGTGCTTGTTGCACTGGTGGTATCGCCGCCGGAGTCGGTTGTCCGTATTGAGCCGTCGGAGTTTGGTATCCGGGCATCATGTGTGGCTGGTACGCGGTTTGTTGCGGAGTCGGAGGTGGTAGGGTTTGCGTTGGTACCGGCGTTGTTGCTCGTACCCGAACGTAATCGTTGTCGCGCAAGTCCTTCCTCACCTCGTACATCTCTTTGCCGCTGACAAAGTCGCTGAGGAAGTCGCGGAACTCAGTCAGAGTTGCCGGCATCCGAATATCCAAAGCTTCCCTCAGTTTGGGTTCATGGATATTTTCTTTCAGGTAGTAAAGTGCGACGTTGTCAGTGATTGTACGGACCTGGGATTTCATATACATCATGGCGTCGTAGTACTGTTCCGGCGTTTCTTGTCCGAAGCGGAACGTACGTTTGGCCATCCGTTTAACGGTGTTGATTTCCCGGTTTTTGTCCGTGAATCGGGCCTCAAACTTGGTCAGCCATAAGTTGACTGGCCATCCGCCAAGGGGTTCGTCGACTCTTGTTAGTCGGTGGAACTCCTCCGCCTGGCCTTTTAGTTTGGCTATGAGGTCGGCCATAAAGCTCTGGTCGGTTTCGTACCATTCTTGCGCCTGCAGGTATAGCTGGCGGATTTGCTTTAGCCATTCGTTGAGCTTAGTATAGTCGCCGTCGAAGTCTGGCATAGGTTGCCGACGTCCGCGGGCCATTGCGCGTACCATAGCCACATGGGCGGGGTCCAATCCTGCCGGGTTTTGAGGTGGTACTGGTGCAGCCGCTGGTGCAACTTGTTGTGCTTCCAGGGCGGGCGGTGGGTTCGCCAAGGGTATCCGACCTTGGTGGTCAGGGTACCCTGCCGGTTGGTAGGCCGGTTCGCCGTATCCGTTCTGTTGCGGAGGTGGCGTTCGAGTATGATTCTGTTGTGGTGGGGGAGTTCGGGTATGTGGCGTCGGCTGCCGTTGTTGTGGCTGTTCCGAGTAGCCTTCATACGCGTCCGGTCGCATTTGTGGCGCCGGCACCGCTCTCAGTGGGAGTGCGTAAAATCCCCTCGGCTGTTCCGTTACTCTGCCGTACAATCCGGGTTGTGTTCCCCTCGGTGGCAGTCGGCTTTCCGGTGGCCGAAACGGCGGCGCCCGACTTTGTTGTTCGGGGTAGCCTGCCGGATGGCGGGTCGACTCCTGTTGGTCGAAGTATCTACCTTGGTCGGTCATGTTGTTCGACCGAGCTCGTGTTCGTCCGAGGTCGAACCCGCGTGGGTCCAGACGGTTCGGATCTCCCATGTCCGGGTGGGAGCCTGTTCGTCCCATAAACCGTCCTGGTTGGCGGTTAAAAGGGAATCCTCCGTCGCTGTTGTCCGGGTGGGATGCGGTGGGAATCGGCGCGTACGTTGTTGTGCGCGTCGAAAAGGAGGTGCTGGTGTTTGCACCGGCCGCTACTGTCGTAGTCGGCACGTTCGACGTTGGCACGTGTGGTGCCGCAGTCGACGTGTTATGTTCCGGTTCGGGTTGACTCGGAATTGGGTTCGGTTGTGGAGGCATTCCGGTGTTCGGGTCGGTTGTGACCACGCCCACGAAGTAGGAAGGGTTTGTCTCCTTCTTCTCCGGGTCCGTGCTCCACAGGATGTCATGTATGGCACGTGACGGGTAATATTCCTGTGCCATCGAGGTCTTATAGGACGGAGGTTCAGCCCTGGTCTGTTCCAGGTGCTTCTTTTCCTCCTGGAGGCACCGGATCTCGGTCTCCATTTCGTCCATTTGACCATTCATCTCGTTAATCTTGTCGGCCGCGGTCGAACCGTAGTCGAACAGTTCGTTTTCCCGCGCCTCCAGGTAAACGATGCGGTTTCGTTGCGCCTCGTTCACCTTTTGGGCTTCAGCTAGGTTGTATTCTAGCTGTGCTCGGAGCTTCTCCTCCTCTTTGAGGTAATCGTTCAATCCGAAAACTTGGTCGGCTAACTGTGTGTTAGCTTCTTGCAAGTCGGCAATGTGGTTCCTCTGTTCCGTGGAGGTTGGCTGTCGACCAGAGTAAGTCGGACTTTGTCGTCGACTTCTGGCCGTTAGGATTTCCAGTTCGGATTGGAGTTGGTCGGTATACTGTCGGAGCCGGTCGACCTCGTTGTCGGCCTTCCGCAGTTCGACAATGTACCGATCCACTTCGTTACGGTATACTTCGGCTTCTTCGTTGGCCCGATTCAGCATTTCGTGGAAATGTCCGGCTGCCTGTTCTGAGGCGACCAATGCCGTTTGTGTGTCGGCAAGGTCCTTTTCGGCCGTTTCCAGTTGCTTCCCAAGTTGGAGGGCGGCTTCTGTTGACCGGTCCAACTTAGCTTTGAGGTCGGTTACCTCTTCGAATGTTTCGTATCGACATGGTCCTTCCATCCGTTTGACGAAGGCCTTGAGTTTATCCATCTCGCGCTGTTGGTCGGCGATGACCTTGTTGAGACCGTTGTTTTCGGTTTCCCACCTCTTCCGTTCGAGGCGGTGTGTCTCTTCCGACCGTGCGCATGAGCCTTCTGCTGCATTAACGAGTTTGTCAGCCAGCACGATCTGTGTGATCAGCTGGTGACATCGTTGTCGGAGTTTGTTTATATCATCGATCTTCTCTGGCGGTGTTGCCGAGATCCACTTCCGAGCCGTGTACTCAAGCGTACTAGCTTGGTACCTGTCCTTGTGGGACACTATCGGCGTTCGGAAGAATCCGTCCGCACTGTTGGGGGGTGATTCGGTGGGATCGAAGACGTCGTCGGTTGGTGGCGGTGTTTCGCTACCTGAATCTCCGACGTCGAACATCGGTAGTGATGTCCGGTCGACAGGTCGACTGGTTGGCGACCTGGTCGACTTCGCCGTCTCTTGAGCCTTTGTGGCTCGAGTCGACTTGCCTTCTGTTGGCGAAGGTCGGCTTAGCGGTGAAATGACCCGTTCGTTGGGTATCGGTATGTTGGTCGGCGATCCAGCTGGGCGAGGGCCGCTTCGTGGCGGTGCCTCGGTATCCTCCGTTCCGACCGTCGGTTTGGTCGGCTGGACTCCGACTTCCGACCTGTTGTCGGTTGGTCGTTGTTCCTTGCTGGTCGGCTGTATGTTACCGACCTCCTTCTGACCGACCTCTGTGGTCGGCTTCTGTTGACCGACCTTCGAGGTTGGCGAAATCCTTCCGACCTTTGTGGTCGGTTGGACATTACCGACTTCTGCTGTCGGCTTTTCCTGTCCGGTGTTGGTCGGATGTTGTTGTCCGACCTCAGTGGTTAATGGTTGGTCGACCTTCTGTTGGTCGACTTCGGAGGTCGGCGTTGGTTGTCCGACTTCCGTAGGAGGTTGAAGTTGGGTAGCTTCGGAGGTCGGCTTCGGTTGGCCGATCTCCTTAGTCGGCGATTTCCGACTAGCACCTGTGGTCGGTTGCTGTTGACCGACCTCCTTCATGGGTTGGTCGACCTTCTGTTGGTCGGCCCCGGAGGTCGGCGTCGGTTGTCCGACCTCTTGGGTCGCCTTGCCCATGTGGGGCGAGGTCGACTTCCGAGGTTCATCCGTCTTGTTGGGTGATTTCTTTCCGACCTCGGTGGCTGTCGTAGCCGTTGCCGGGTCCTGAGCTTCATGTGAGCTTGACTGGTTTCCTTCGGTTGGGTTTGGATTGGTCGGTGCGCCTTGGTGGCGCCCTTGACCGGCATGAGACGTTGTTGTCTCTGCCTGCAGCTGTACCACATCCCCCCCGGTCGGGTGGGACGGGGCTGCCGAGTCAGCGTTGGGTTCCAGGAATGTTTTATCCCTGGCGTCCTCGAAACTGTCGTCCGATGTTGGGTTGGAGTCGGCGAGGAGGATCCGCTCGTTTCGCTTCTCCCTTGCCTCTGCCGACTTGGTTGAGTCCGTTGAGGACGGCTGACTTCGTTCCTGACCAGCGTGTCGCAGTGAATACGACGTGGTCAGGTTTGCACGCCGGGAGTAGTCCGTGTTGAACTTCCGTGCGTATTCGTCTTCTCGTGGTTTCGACATTGTTATCGAACCACTAATGAATCAGGTCGGTTCTTGTGGAACCTTAAAGACTTGTTGCTTTTATCAGTAAAATTGAACAATCCCCTTTGTGAGGATGTTCAATGAATTCAGGAACTTCTCTTTGTTCAGGAACTTCCGTGGGTCAGGAACGTCCGACGAGTTGTTGATGTTGTTGTTGTTGTGTCTGTTGATGACTCAGTACACAGGTGTTATTATACAGTACTAAGGTACAGTACAGTATGTTATAGTAGTACGGTGTAGTACGTCCTATACTACTGAACTGACCAGTATGACGTCACAGGGTTAAGTGGTCTTGCACTTATCTGCCTACGTCACAGATAGCGAGCCGCGTGCAAAAGTTAAAAAAATGATGATTCACGCCTATGTTAAGCTATGGGAAGTTTCCCCTGCACGCTGATTGGCTGCCCTCAAAGTACTGAAAAGCGGTCGTTCTGACGTCACAAGGAAATTCAAGAATTTTCGCGCTATTTTCCGCAGGAAAAACAAATTATTTTTGGTCGGCCAAAAAGTTTATTTGGTCGAATTTTGATTTTCTAATCCGTTAGAAATATGTTTTTCGATTTTTAGAATTTTTCTGGCGGTTGAAACGCCGTTAGAAATGAAAAGGAAAAGGATTTCCGACCTGTTGTCGGTTAGCCTTTGTCTAACTGTCTAGACAGGTTCGTTGACCTAGCAGGTCGGTTCTCGACAAAAAGTAAAATTTTAAGTCGGTTTCTCCGTTAAAATTTACTTTTTCACCGTTGAAAATTTAGAATTAGTAGTTAGAAGTTACTTTCAGCTGTTGGAAAGTAAAAAGCCGACCTAGTTACGGCTAGTTCCGACCTAAAACCACGACTTTACCGGTGTCGGTGTCGGTGTCGGTTGGTCGGTTATCCTCCGTCCGAGGTCGGAAATCCGTTGTTTCCTGATGAAATCCGCGAGTATAGTTGCGGGTCGCTGTTCAAAGCGAAGGTCCCCGTATTATGGAGTAATCCTTTCGCGTTGCAGGCTCTCGTAGCGAGCCTGGTGGCCGTCGGTTGGGTCCGGTATTCCGTGCGTTCGGGAATGCTCTTCTTTGTGAAGAGACGAAAACTGCGCTCACCAGCTGTGGCAGGGATCGCTTCAGCGATCAACCCGTTTATCCAGCAGCTGTAAGACGGTAAGATCTGTGTGATCTACAGTCTAGGCAGAGGCTGCGTTCGCAGTCAATCTGGCAGAGACTGTCAGGGTTCTCCGAAAGTTCTCCGAAAAATCAAGCCTTTACCGTCTCCTCAGACGGTCCGTCGGATCGAAAACCAGACGATCTGCTTACCATGTAACAGGCAAGCGCGAGGAGCTCACAGATGTCTTTATTGACATAAAGGCTGAACACAATACTGCGTAATAACAGGAAGAAAGAACAAAGCCAGTATGGCTGAATCTAGAAAACTGTTGCTAGATGCGTTCACGAGCGTGTCCAAACGTGAGTGACGCTGGCGGCAACGGTGTGCGTGATGCGGCCATCTCAGCTGTGTGCTGTGCGCAGACTGGACTCTATCCAACGCGAGCGTATAAGCGCTGAGTCATACGGCGAGAGAGGGACGAGAGAGCAAGTATGCTCAGTGTGTGCGCACGCGGTATATCCACTTCAGTGGATGAGTGCAGTGCAGCAGCACACGTACGTACATGAGAGAGGCGAATACGGCATGTAAGTGAGTGCTAGTACGCCACTTGTGGGCGTAGCACCACGCACAGGCTCGTACGCCTGATAGATAGGTATGCAGTTAAGTAAGCACCTCTTTTTAACAATTTGTGAAGTATCTTTTTAATACCGACACCAATTAAATCTGTGTCAAAATCGTACTGTAAATAAACGTGTAAAGCAGCAGGCGAAGAAACAACACGTATTTGAACTATTTTTCATGAGTATATCGACCACTAAGTGTCAAAGAACCCGCTTCCAGAAAATACAAATAAACAATCAACGAAGCGGCCCATTGCTAATACAAAGCTTAATACCTTGGCGCTCAATATCAGTAAAAAATAAGTTTATTATCAATACTCGTACGGCATTGTTAAACTCGTATAGGGCACATTTGTTCATTATTATAGCACTTGTTTATTTCAAAGTATCAGTTGACCTCAGCATTAAAGAAAATCTGATGCCGAAAGAAATTGGCGAATCTGGTAATACAGGAAAGGAAGATATCGTGAAGCCTTAGTCCACAGGAATATAAGTTTTTGAGGAATTTGTGAAGACAGGACTTTAGAATATGGGAAAACCTTTATATTTAGGCATGGAAGATCCGGAAGAATTTGGATATTCAGGAATGGAAGACATAGGGGATCCTCTATATACAGGCATGGAAGATCTGGAAGAATTTGGGTATTCAGGACTGGAAGACATAGGGGATCCTCTATATACAGGCATGGAAGATCTGGAAGAATTTGGGTATTCAGGACGGAAAGACATAGGGGATCCTCTATATACAGGCATGGAAGAAAAACAAAAACCCAGTGATAAACATAGCAATGTAGTTGTCACAACAAAAGTCCGCATCTTGACGCACTCACAAATTGCAACGATAAAGTCGCACAAATATATCGCGTCTGTTAAAGAACTGTGGGTTAATTATTGGGGCCTACGATAAAGGTCAACTCCGCGAGTTTATAGGAATTTTCTGCTGAAACGATGCCGAAGCAACGGAATACAGTCAGTCAATGTACTAGTCAATTTGTACTTTATTTTACCAGCCGACAAACTGAACCTTTTGTACGAGTACGATATACATACATATCAACCGTGTGTTGCGCACCCAAAGTGCAATGCGATTTGAAACCATGACTTTGTAACTTTCTTTGTTACTTTCTTATAGGTCCGCAGTCCGCACCTCTATTTATACTGAACGACAGCACAGTCTGCACAGTACAAGAGAAAACCGGAATATTCCAAGTGGACATTGGCTACAATAACAAGATGCGAGCGGCAATAGTGTAACAAAATAGGGTAATTAAATTTTATCATTCCAGTACCAAAGTAGCGTCTTTAACATAAACCAGGCACAATGCACAGACAATCAACCATTAATTGTTTTACCGCGCAGGCGCCACACGTATCCGATCTGCCCGCTGGTCCAAAGGTCACTGGAGCTGCCAATAGCTAAATAAGTATAAAGTATTATCGTGGTGCTGTGTTCTCGTTCTGAGCATTTTCAAATAATATGCGCGTTAAAATAAAGCTGGCGCTCGCGTTTGCGAGCTGCTGCATACGATCTGTCTGTTGCAGTGTTATAGCCTCCATTGTAACTCTGCGTGAATGAATTACCGTACTTTGCACAGAATGTTCTGTCTGTCACCTGATTAATGCATTGCTGAACATGTAAACCGAGCCGTTTTCGAAACAACTAGCCGAATAAAGCAATAGCAAAGTACGGCTGTGTTTTTAAGCTTGTCCCGTAATTTCCTACGTAAAGGTACAGATGGCGCGGTATTTGCACCTAAGACGATGACCACCACATGATAAACTGCAATAACTCGTATCTTAATGATTAGGTAATTGCGCTCCGCAGTAAAGTTGCCCCTTACTGCATCGACTTTCGCTTTGCCACCTTCCACTAGAGCTGATAGGCATTTACAGTGATTTTTATTTCACAATACATGCCAATGCATGACGAATTACGAAAACTTAGTATGAAAATTGGTTTGACCAGTCAGTTTACACATTTTTGCGCTGTTTTCATGCGTAGGAAATTACGGGACAGCTAGGATTGTACTGGGTTTTACAGTATTATTTACATCATTAACGGCACGCATGAAAGACTCCTGATCTGCTTTTTTTTATTGTACTTATTACTTTTTAGTTGTTAATACTTGTTATTTTATTATTATTTACTAATTAGTTATTTTTGTACTTATTACTTTTTTTAACTTTTGTAAACAACGCAGCCGCGCCTTGTTAATGGCTATAAGTACGCGTATACAAACAAGCCGTTTCCGGATAACATCTGTTGCATCAAAATACGGCTTGGCCATGGGTTCCTTTTTCAAAGGTGGACATGAGACAACACATACACATACCTTAATAAGTATCGGATACCAACTAAGTACCAAAAACACAATAATTATTAATAATTAACACAATAATTATTGTAACAGAACTACTTCCTCTATGCTATCCTGATCGGGGATCGTGCCCATTACACAAATCGCGTTTAACAACAACAACTAAAATTAATGGAATATTAAGCCAAAATGTAAGCACTGTCGATAATAACACACAGCTGGAATCCATAGTGCAAGTAACGCAGTATTTCTGCAATCTGCATTATTTCTGCAATATTTCAGTCCATGGTAAATGATGTTTTTTACAAACCGTGAAATACATTTAAATACTGATACTAATTATCCACTCAAAATGTTGTGTAATAGATAAACTCCAAAAGCGCCTCATGACCTAAGCCGAAGGTAAAAGCGAAGGTAACTTTAGCTACTCATGCGTTACAAATTACAGTACACATCCGTTTAGGTGGTTACAATAAAGAATTTATATATTTGTAATCCACAAGCGCATAAATATAGAGTATTCTATCGTAACTGTTTTTATTTCACGACTAACAATGATTCAAACATAACATAACAAAATTCTCAGTTTTTTCAGCGCATGCAATAACAACTGCCCGAAATGAGCTGCGCACTCTGCCAGTTCTGTTGCGCAAAGGTCAAATCGGTCATCCAAATATTCCAACAGCGATGCTTCCGCACATAACCGTTCCCAAACCGCATTCGCTGTTTCTTGCGGGTAATACTCAAACACCAGCAGCTTATTCAGTGTAACGATCTTGGACAGGCAACGCAGGCAGACTATTATACTTAAAGCGGCTATGCCGGTAGGCAGCAGCGGCGCGAGGAGAAATTCCCGGCCCGCGATCTTTTCAAAATTAGAGGTCAGTAACGCCTGGAGACCTAGTACGTAGTCGACATCATGTACCAAGACGAACCACTGCACGGCAGCTGCGTACATACAGTAAAATGCGCAGCATATCAAGTTGAACAGAATGCAGCACTCGAGATGATTGGTTTCTGTCCAGTATTGTATCAGTCTCTGTCCGGACTCCAATCCCAAAGTGGACAGCATGCTCCAAGCAGGCATTTCCTTCACAACGGTCCAACCCAAAATGCATGATATTATGCTACCAAAACCTCCAGGCGAAACGGTACCGGCGTTGAGGCCTTTATGGATAAAATAGAAGTATGTGCAGAAAACGTCATCACGCGTCTGAAAAGTTTCGATTACCCTTTTACCTCGGACTCAACTGCGTATTCGGGTGTTGATAAGTACTCAAATTTACAGTATGCGGATTAACTGCGTTTCTGTATTAGCTGCGTTTCTGTTGTATATTACGTGCTATACCTTAATACGCATAACTTTATAAAAATTGTTTGCTTACCTCCCTGGTTTCGCACTTAGGGATGTTCGCCGAATGGGACCAGCACAGAACCGTCACTGTCGCAACGAGCAGGGCCACAGCGATACTAATCATCCACTTAAAATGCGATGTAATAGATAAAATGCAAGAGCGTCGCATGTCAGCCTTTCGCGTCTCTTCCCGCAGCTGCTTCTCAGACTGGCACACTAGGCAAAGGCAACCGTTTTCCGTGGGATGGTGCGGCACTGACGACTCATCCATTGTCGATAACAATTCCTCACAACACGGCAGCACAAATATTTTTGTTGTTCCTTAAGTGAAACAGACAGAAACAAGAACAGCGTTCAGCAAACTTGGCTTCTTTTGAGAATGTTATAATAGACCGAATTCCGTGGGACGAGCGCACGGTAACTATCTGTACCTACGCTGGACTTGTTTATTTCGGGCAGCTAAAGACGCCATACATTAATTTCCATCTCATAAGCAAAATAAACTATTATATTACAGACAAATTATTATTAAAACACGCATCCATTAACCCGAGAAAGGACACTGTAACAAGTAGGCCAAGTCCACAAACGCGAGAGCCCACAAAAGCGTCCAAACGGCCCCAACACTGACTTTGAGAAGAAGAGGAACGGCAAGAAAATCTCCGGAACATTTAACGAAACAAACGCTGCAGTGTTGTACAACACACTCTATCCTGCTGCTTCTTACGCTGCTGCTTATACTTAGGTCCTGTACGGTTGTTTCGGGATGGTCGGTCATTTATTGTCCAAGAAAGACCTAATAGGAGAGCATCCCGGATGTGGCATTGTTCGCAGGTTAACAAGCAGGTCTGTCTGGACAGGGGACAAACCTTTTTCCTCGTGAAAATATCGGCGATTGTTATAATTCAAATATTCAAGACTATGCTTACAGTGCACTGCGCCACATGCGTACGGAATTATTATTATTATTACGGCACAAGAGCAGACAACCTCAAAGGGACTTCAAGGCTGGTCGAACAAAACACGGAGGCACGGGGGTATGGGAGCGCGCGACCGTTTAGTTTTACGTATATCGTATCTTATGTAAATCACCTATCTAAATAATATTTATACGCATATAATAGCTGAGAATATAACCGGCAGCTGTGATTATATAACCGGCATTTACGATTCTATAAATTCCGTGCACTAAACGTTAATTTCCCAGAAAGCAAAGTAAACCAATCATAGTACTGCAGGCTCCTCTATCTTTAATTAAAACCACTACACAATGATTAATTTATAATAAGTTATAATTTGACGTAATTATTTTGAAAACGGAGAATTCAGTTAATCTTTGGCTATAAGTAAAACGCAAACGCAGTTTTATGGTTCGAATTTAAGAATCGTCTTTCAACGGGAAAGATGATATTGTGTCTTGCAAGTAGCTGACGTTGCGCTTACAGTAGTTGATTACAGTATGTAGTTGACGTTGCGCTTATGCAGTATGTCGTAATGACAGTCACCAACACCGCACTCTGGATTGGAGGAATGAATTCTTGTTCATTTATGCTGTATTCCTTGAACGCGATGTTGATCGTGCATACAATCGTACACACATCAGACATCCATTTTTGTTAAAGTGCATGTTTGTTATTTATTTTTTACGGTAGTACTTTGCATCATAGTCGTTGCAGGGCTGAATAAAAGTCACCAAGAAAGGCGGTTTTTTATTGCCACAATTCAGAAGTTAAATGAATATATTTTACAGAACAAACTGGTGTCCTTTTAAAAGAAGTTAATTTTAGTATGTAGCCAAAAGCATCGACTGCCGTCCCTCCGGGTGGTGGATACGGTGCAGGGGTGGAAAGGTCAACGGCCGGCGTGGGAGATTGTTCCGCTTTCGGCGGCTCCGCCGGGGTCTGATGCCTGAGAGCCTCCTCCTTGAGAACCTTCCGATTCTTCTCCCGTTTAGCCTCAAACAGCTGTCGCAGCATCTGCCGGCGCTCCGACGTCAACTTGTCCAGCTGCGGCGTGCCGGAAGTACCATTGGAACGTAGGAAGCGTTCAATCGTCCTTTTGGACATGTGGTGCTGCTTCAATACGTATCTGTCTTCGGCGTCGTGTAAAGATGACAGCTTGCGTTCCAGCTCCCGGCGTACTTCCTACAAACGTTCCGGAGAGAAACTCAACACCGGCGTCCCGGAGTTGAGGTAGAACTGCAGGACATCGGCCTCCCACAGCTGCCGTTGGTACGTGGCATTGGCCAACCGCTTGTACGACTGCCACTGCCAATTGCCACTGGTTGGTCTCATTGGCTAGCTGTTTATATGACGGAGAGCGGATTTCGGTCAGCTGCTGGTGAATTTTCTGCTTTTCTTCTGGGGTGAGTAGGACAGGACTCAGAGGAGGGAACCCGGTGAGATGGGTCGCTGCGCTGGTGTCCGTGTCAACGGGAGCGGATTATACAAAGAAATCCAGAGATAAACATAGCAATGCGGTTATCACTGCAAATTTCCACATGATGGTTCACTTGAAACAATAAATAAAATGGACTCCAATACAGCGCAGCACTTAAGCACAGTTCAGTACAAAACGCTGCAGATTTACGTCAAAGGTCAAATCCACTAGCATAGAGAAACCCCTTTAAAATGAAACGGCAGCAGAGCACAGTATAAAAAGAAGGACGTGATTGCCAGAGACCGCTCCACGAGTTGGTTGACACCTCTAGTGGCTTGCTCTGTCGCCCGCACGCGTATGGCCACGCCATCCGTGCCGCTCATATACGCTGATAACTCAGCGTATACTTTGTCTACGCTGACCAATCAGCGTTCGCTCAGCACTTTGGAGGTGTGGCCCAGCGCTTACGAGCGATTCCATGCTTTGGGGTACCAGCTGTGATTCAGCTGCTGCATGCCGCGGCATTATCACGATTTTCACCGAGCTCGCTGGCAGCCACTTTCACCACAGCTTTTCCGCATTGGTTTTTCTGTGTTGTTTTTGTTGGTTGCTTTATTGATTCTCAATAAAGGAGGTATTTGCTCCCCTTTTTGCTCCCTGCTTCTGTGTCATATCTGACATGGTAGCAGATGCGTTCGGTTTTCTTTCCACAAACCTCTGAATTCCCAGTGGAGGCATCATTTCGGTCGAAGGATACACACGGCAACTAAAAGTAGTTCCGTGCCTTGCGATCTTCCTGCATCATACAGGCTTCAATTGAAGCCTGCCACGCGACGGATTAATCATACGGGTCGCGGCCTATAAGTAGGCCCCCCGCAGCTTTGGCTCCCGGCGCAAAAACTGCGTTCGGTACGTCGCTGTTGACCAAATAAGCACCCCACCGGGTTGCATTAATACGGGTCGCGGCCTATAAGTAGGCCCCCCGCAGCTTTGGCTCCCGGCGCAAAAACTGCGTTCGGTACGTTGCTGACCAATCCATTGCACCCCACCGGGTACGCTGCGGCCCTCACGGTAGAAGAGGGTGAAGTGGACGACGGAGCAGCACTGTCTGGATCGTAAATCGACCGGTAAGACCTGCTGTGGCGTCGTAGGTTTTCGAAGAACTCTCGTAAAATTCGAGGTTTTCGCGTAGAACCTAACTTCAAAAATTCATAACTTTTGAACCTTTCATCCGATTTGCGTAAAAGTCGCTTTTTCGGAAAGACCATAAAAAGTTACACTAGAATTGTGTACTTTTACTTTCGTAAAATTATTTACCGATTTTTTTACGAATTTTTTCGGCGAAAATATCCGCCATTTTGTCCAGCCAGAAATTTCGCGAAAAGTCGCGTGACGTCAGCGTGGTCTACTTCCGTATAAAATCTGACCAATCACAGCGTTTGGGAAACTTCCCCATGTTATAAGACTCGTAATGAGTCACGTTGTTTTTTGATTTTTGCTCACGGCACGCTACTCGTGACGTAGAGCTTATCGCAAGACCACTAAGTACGTGACGTCACACTGGTCAGTAACGTAACATAGGGCCATAGGAAGCTAACGCTAAACCTGAGCTCTAGCATACCTGACCAGCACCGACCCGCGATCCGGACCTGAGCCAACGTTCCGGTCCTGACCCAACGACCAAAGACCAAGAAATTTTTTTTTAAGTCCCACTACCATGGGCCAGACTCAGAGTGCCTTGGCCATGGTGCTACCATACACCAGCCATGAACAACTCCAACGGAGATTGTTCAGTCCTATGGACGGGCGCCAGACTAACGACTACAAGAAGCCACTGGGTAAAAACTACTCAGTGGGCGGCGCGGCGGGGCGATATACCTTTCGCACCGCCGGCCAGGCTGACTCCGACCCGGACCAGCCAAACTCGACCAGCTCAACCAGTTCGGTCGAGGCTAAAGAAAGGCGGGACAAACAAATCCTGCCGCCCGTCTTGGATACAAGTGGGGAAAGCCTCGACGCCACCATGGACGACACATTCCTGGAAGCGCGCGAGGCGCTGTCCGCGGTTAACTCGCCGAAGGACAGCCAACCTGGTGCTGATAACTCGGCCCAGGCCAATAGTGTCCCTCGGGACTTGGCGCACCAACCGGCCACACCTGGTCCGGGCCAAGTCCAACCTGTGGCACCAACGGTGGCCACAGGTGAGGATAAGACACCAGTCGGACCCGGTGCCAATAACTTGGCCCGGTCCAACCTTGTAGCCCAGGATCTGACATCAAGTCCAACCCTACCGGGTTCGGACCAGATCCAACCTGAGACACCAACGGTGACCACAGGTGGGCGCAAGGCGCAGGACCAAGGCCAAAAGCCTGGTCCAATGGGACATGACCAGGGCCAACCGCTCAAGAGTCAGTCGCCTATCATGTTCGAAGCCAATGGCTCGAACCAAGCAACGCCGTCACCGACCAATGACATCATCGGCGCGCCAGGCCGGACCCAACCGGGCCCGGACCTTCCACCATTGGACCTGGGACATCTGACCAGGACCACAATGAGGATTGACCTGAACCGGTCATCCTTGGACATGAGCCGCGCCGCATTCAGCCCAGACAAGCTGATCCAGGCAACCCCGCCCGAGGACATCGACAACATCGAAGTTCTCAGGACCAGAGTGCGGGACCTGACCAAACAGCTTGTCGCCGCCAATGAAGTCGCCCTTTCAGCTGAACAGCTGATGAAGGAGGAAATCGACCACTACAAGGCCCCCGCATCCAAATCGGATGCAGAGGCTAAACGTGTCTCGGCCCTCCAGGCCCAGACCCAATTTGAGTTTACCAGACTCAAGTTGGCCCCGTGTCCCGACGTTGAGCGCGACCAGCTCAACAAGGACATTCACCGCCTAGAAGTGGCGGTGGCGGGGCTGGAATTCCTGCTCGCCTTAACGAAGACCGAGCTGACCCAGGCCAAAAATGACTTGATGCAGGCCAGGGCTCCTATTGACCAAACCGATGAGGAGACGGACCGTCTCCAAATCGAAAACGATCGCCTAACCGACGATCTGGCCAACCTGCAGGACGAGACCAACGCCCTGCGCAATGGCTTCAACATGCTGCACCAGAACCACCAAACTCTGCTGCAAGCAACCCAACCTGGAGGACAGTGGGACCTAACGGCCCGCCACTTGGAAGCACAAAACGTGCAACTCCAGCAGCAGAACGCTGCACTCCAGCAGCAGAACGCTGCACTCCAGGACCAGCTCTGGACCGAGTTAACCGCTCGGGCCCAACTGGCGCAGAACAGCGCCCTTGGACAACAAAACTTTGTCCAATTGGAGCAGGCCTTCGACCAAGCCAAACTGGTGATCCAGGGCCAACATGACCGGATCATCAACCTGGAGGCCAACAATGCCGGCCTGGTTAAAGACTACCAGGCGGCCACCCAACGTATAACCGAACTCAACGAGGACCTGGAAAGGCTAAGCACGGAGAACGCCTGCTTAGACGCGGAAAAATCACATCTCGAGAACTTACATTCCGAGATGTCCGCTGAGCCACCCTCATACCACACCTTTCCGGACTCGGTTACACAGCGTCGGCAAGCCAAAGTCGACGAGGCGCTGCGGCAGGACCAACGGTTCTACCAGCAGCCAGTGTATCACCAGCAGCGTTACCACGCTAATGTCCTCCTAACGGAGCCATCTACGGGACAACCGCCTCTTGGGCCAACCATACCGGCGCCCTCGAGCCCCGTCAACCAGGGATCATCAACGGCGACACCAACCGTGCCGCCACAGCCGGTCCCGACAACTACCTCAGCCACTATGGGTCCAACGACCGTAGTGACGCCAGCCACACAGACGCAACCGTCTGTGCCAACATGGCCATTCAGCTTTGGCCCGAACCAGCCGTCGTCGCAGAACCAGACGCCGAGCCACGGAATTTTCGGGACAAGCTCACTATATCCGAACCTGAACTCTAACCCGAGCCCATACTTTGGCTCGGGCCAGGCTCACACCTCTGGCGCGGACCCAAACGGGTCACACCCGCCGAGCCCAAAGTTCTCGTTTGGACAGATGGGAGGCCAAAGTGGCACACCAACGGTGCAACTGCCACTTATAGGCCAACTCAGCCTAACTGGCCCTCCTGTCTCATCGGCAGCCCAACCGGGCCATGCCCAGCCACAACCGGGCCAAAGTGTGCCCCCGGGCCAGAACGTGCCCCCGGGCCAGCCCCAGGGCCAAAGTGTGCCCCACCCACCCGGTGCCGGCCCAACGGCCGCGGCACCACCCGGACCGGCTACTCAGCCAAACCAGGGCCAGAACGCGCCCACACTGGTCCAACTACCTGATGGTAGATATGGATGGATGGCGTCCAACGGAGCCATCCAGTATATCCCCAGCCCAGCGTCACAGGCACTGCAGCCGCCACCACAAGTGGTGGTACAGCAGATAACGCCTGCACCTTCGCCAAGGGCCAGTCCACCACTCAATAACCTGGAGGCCATCGACCGCTACGCGAAAGCCGCAGCCAAGGCCAATAACCGCACCGCCATACCACCCTTCGACGGCGACAAGACCATGGTCAAGGGATGGATTGCACAGGTCCGACGGATCTGTAAGCAGTCCTCCGACTTAAACAAGCCGGACCCTGACTTCATGAGCCGAATCTATGGGGCCTTGACCAAACCGGTCAAGGAGTGGTACATGGGCCAGAGCAGCCGTGAGGAAGGCGACGGCTACACGGTCGACGAATGGCTCCAGAAGTTCCAAGACCGTTACGGAGATGATAACCAGCAAGCCAACGCTCTGGGCGATATTACACACCGTTTCTATCGACACGGTTTAGAAACTCCGGAACAATACTACGATGATATCCTGACTCTCCAGGCCCGCGCCAACTTGGACGATAATATGACTCTGCACTTCCTCAAAACCAACGTGCAGGAGCCCGAACTGCGCCGCGCCTTGGACATCCGACTGCCGAAGTCCCCGACAGAATTTCGGGACTACATCCGGCAGTTCACGTCAGGAAAGCCTCAGTACGACGGGAAGGCGGGCCAAGAATACCCGGTAATACGGGCGGCCGTACCCACGCCACCAGCCCAAGTCGTACCGCGTCAACCAACACCGCCGGCCTACTATCCCCCATATCAGATGATCTCACCACAACCCCAGGTGGATCCATCATACGCCGCCATCGCGGCTATGAACATTAACCCACAACGTGGGTCCACATCACCCAACGGTGGTAGTGGAGGCTATGGCCAAAACCCGAACCGGGGTAACTTTGGCTATGGCCAGGGGAATGGCGGCGGAACGCCAAGAGGCGGATACTCTGGTGGCCAAAACGCCAGCTTCAGCGGAAAGCGAGGCGGCAACAACAACAACGGCCCCAGACGTAATGTCCAGAGCCAAGCAGGCAGCGGAGGCCAAACCGGCTAAAGCCAAGCGCAAAACTCCGCAGAAGCTCGTAAGTCGGAGGACATGTATATAGACCGCATCGAACGGATGTTCGAAAGGTGGGCCCGGGACAAAGCAATCACTTGCAACTTTTGTCTCTGGGGAAACCACAACCCCAGCGAATGCGGCTACGCTAACCGGAATCTCCAGGACAATCCCAACCGGAATTGGGTCCTGGATTGGCGAGAGCGGTACATGAAGGGACACCCGACAGGGGCACAGAATCCCAACCGCTTCGGCCGGGTGCCACCCAGAACCCGACCACAACGTGGTACCGGGGGGAACGGCAACCGCAGATCGTCCACCGGATCAGGGAGTGGGTCCGGTGGCGGAAACCGTCAAAGCGGCGGCGGGCCACGCGGATTTCAAACACCCGCGACTGAAAGGACCGCTTTACCGCCGCTGACCGACCAGCAGTTGAAGCCCAACGGCAATGGCAGTGGCTCTAACCGGGCCAGCCCAACTGCGGGAAACGCCTAAGGTCAGGGAGTAACGGCAACTCACCTGACCTATTGCCGGAACCTAAACCGCCGGACATAACTAACCCCCTTGTTCCATTAACCCCGGATCCGGAACCGGCCGCCAAACCAGCCGCCGGCGGATTCAGGCTTAGCGCCCAACCGGCGACTAAGTCACATGGCCCTAGAATTGCGGCCATGCCAGGACGCATAGAACTTGCGCCTGGATTGTTCGGCCCTAGAATTGAGGCCAAACCGACAGCCGTCCAACCGGCGGCCAAGTCGTTCTTCGGAGCCGGGACTATTGTCCCGACCAACCGACCACGTGGCAAGCGAGACGTCGCACCACGAATATGACGTACCCCAGATCGGCGTCAGAATCATCCACATCCTCCGATAGCGCACCGGAAGGATGGTCCGTACAAAATACGGACAGCGAGGTTGATCCACCAGAGGAGTGGACAGCCGAACCTCTCGAGGCGTCAAGTCCCCGGACCTGCTGGCCCCAGACCGGTGGACGACCCCTCGGTTCCGCACCAACAGCGCGGACCATCAACAACTCACGGATTTCTACAAAAATCCCGGGAATTGTCGCGTTTTCAACCCTAAAAGAAGCGCCACAACGGGAAGAATCCGTCCAACAAAAGCTCCCACCACCCATGGATGCTTCTAATGATCCTGGACCAGTGTCGCTAATCCCCATCATACCGGTGATGCGGGAAGTGACAGTTGGTCTCGACGAGAACCGGAAACCGAAGACTGTCCGAGCCTGGACACACTCGGTCCAAATTGGACCGGTCCACACGCTCGCCATGCTGGACACTGGAGCGGAGACATCCCTCATCACCCAGCAATTCTGCACCGCCAATGGCATCAAAACGGAGCCATTAGGACGGAACACCAAAATCCTTGGTGTTGGCGGCCAAACCGCCTTCGTGGTCTCCAACTGCTGCACCGTACGGGTGACGTTGCAGGGATACAAGAGCCACCACACGTTCTTCGTCCAACCGACGACATCGGACGTGCAAGTTTTACTTGGATGTGATTACCTTCACTCCAAGTTCACCTTCATCCTGAAGCCAAACGAAGAAATCGTTTGGGACGCGGTAAAGTGTATCCCGATACCAGAGGCACCGGGATCCGACAGTGAAGTACGGATAAATCGGACTGATCACCCGACCACACAAACTTCTACCTGCTCGGAATGCCTAGACACCATTGATAGCCTCGTCTGGGAACTGCGCGTCCACAACGCCATTGAGCGCTACATGAATCAATTCCGCTCTGGCATACTCAAGCCAAATCACGGGATAGTAAAGACTATCCCGATACCAGAGGCACCGGCCCAACGACCGGTGCCTGACAGAGAAATTAAGGAGAACCTGGTCCAGCGATACAAAACATGGTTCATAGGAGTACGAAACTTCCTCCAATACCGCGCTGACCGACTCCTTGCCCTAGAACAGGGCTGGCTTGAAGAAAAAGGCGTGTCACAAACGTGGCCGCAAATAGCCGCTGAATATGGACCATTTGCCCAAGAAATGGACAAACTCCACGAAGAGGGATCATTATGGGAGGACGAACGTCTAGCCCTGCTGTGGGAATACAAAGAGTACCACATGGAAATGCCGAAGGCACTCCAACGGATGTGCCCGGACCTCTTCGATGAAATCATACAGCTTCACAAGAATATGGCCCAACACCCTGGCGTAACCGTCAGCATATGGCCAAAGTATGACTTGTCCGTGACCAACGTCCGGACCATACCGGCACCATCGCCAGAAGCTGCACCGCACATAGCGACAAGAGTGCGCTTCAATGATGGCCCACACCCGCAACAGGGAGGCCATAAGAGGGACACCAGCCAAAAGCAGGACCCTTCGTTAGAGGAAGTCCAACTGACTTGTCCTCTATGTGGAGACGGCGTTGAAGCGGTAATACGGGCCATCCAGACCCGCGCTGCTCAGCGGTGGACAGGAGGCCGACCAGCCTCACCACTCCCTAACCGGGACCGCCCAACCACATTGGCTGACTTGGACGGACCTGAAAACCAGGAAGCCGAAACCAAGTCGCCAGAGAACCGAGAACCGGATCTCTTGACTGAACCGGCCCCAACTGTGGCCGGTGGCGAGCCAACCTCTACCGAGGACAAAGGCGAGCCAAAGTCAGAGCAGGACGACAAACCCGAATCTACCGACTCGGACGTCCAAAGCTCAAGTGACTCACCGGATACTGACTCCGACAATCAATCATCGGAGGAGTCCAGTGATGATGAAGACGACCCAACCATTCGTCAACTCCGGGCCGAAGCACCAACCGTTCGCCGAACCAGGCTGCAGCGGCAAATGGACGGCCTTAAAGAAGAAAAAGAAGTCGTCTTCGTCCATAAGCGGTACACCATACCAGCATACTCAACTTGCTGGGTTAAGGTCCGCACATATCGAACCATGGATCCAAAGCGCCCGATCCACTTTAACTCGTTAAGACGACCACACCGCCAACTCCTACCGGTCGAGGCGGAGGTAGAAACACGTCAAGACGAGTACGCATGGATCCAGATCCAAAACAAGTCTCTACGCGACCAAGTCCTCCGTAAAGGTGCAAGAATCGGCCATATGTATTATAGCGATATATATGAGCCAGACATTAAAGAGGACGGCGTGGATTGGTCCATACCAAACGCCAGCGCCCTACCATGGCCAAAAGAGGCGGGACACAATCCCAAGAGACAACGCACCATAACTGACTACGCAAAAGTCCGGGCCAGTGTAAAAACGGAGCTCCTACCGGAGTCCATTACACCGGTCCAAGTCAGTATCGACTTCGCCGTTGACCCAAGGCAGAAACTCATGTATCTTGGAAGCCAAGACACCAAACGGAGTCTGGCCATGCTTGACGGACCAGTCCAGCATGATGGCAGAAGTTTCACCATATTGGTCTCGAACTACTCGAAGGAAACCCACATACTCCGAAAGGGTGTGGACATGGGCCGAGTAGAACCATATGAAGAGGCCACGGACGAAGAGTTCGCCCAGATCAACTCCCTCCAAACCGGAGAGGAAGATCCAGAAGTGGAACGCGAAATTCGCGCCCACATCGCCAACGCCCATTTTGGCGACCACCTGACCGAGGAGCAAACCGCTCTACTCCGTCAGGACTTATGGGAACTCAGGGCCATATTCCCCACGTCCAAAAAGCCTTACGGCGACGTTAAGGGAGTGACCCACGTCATAGAAGTTGGCGACGCTGCACCCATCAAAATGAACCCAACCCGAACGAGTTGGAAGGGAAGCGAGTTCATAAACAAGCATGTCCAGGAAATGCTGGACCAAGGCGTCATCGAACCGTCCATGGCAGCGTGCAGTTTCCCAGTGGTCCTCGCTTCGAAGAAAAACGGCGACGGAACCATGGGCACCCGGTTCTGCATTAACTACATAAAGCTGAACTCGGTGACCAAAAAGAATAATTATCCATTGCCCAATCCAGACGAACTTCTGGATCAGTGCGCAGGAAACGCCTATTACGGCAAGGTAGATTGTCAGTCCGGATTCTGGCAAATCCCAATGGACCCAGCGTCCATGGACTACACTACCTTCGTGACTCCAGAAGGGATGTTCCGGTTCAAACGAATGCCGTTTGGCGTCTGCAACGGGCCAGCCACATTCCAAATGACAATGGACAAGATAATGGCGCCAGCACGCAAGAAAGGCGGCGTCTTCGCATACATCGACGACGTGATATTCTTCGGCAAGACATTTGATGAATTCAGGCAAGCGTTCAGAAATACGCTCATCTGCCTGCGGGATGCCGGATTCACGATAAAACCGTCGAAATGCGAATTTGGAATGGAAAAACTCCAATTCCTGGGACACATCCTCAGCAAGGACGGTGTCCACACTGACCCAGAGAAGGTTGCGGCCATCGCCGAGAAACAACCGCCCAGGACCGAGCGGCAACTTCGCTCGTTCCTTGGACTCGCCAATTACTACCGGAAGTTTATTCTGGGCTACGCTCAGAAGACTTCCAAGATGTACGAACTCCTACGGAAGGAAAGTTCGGTCAAGGACGACTGGACTGACGCCCACACCGCCGAGTTCAACGACATTAAGAAGGCCCTAACGGAAGCCCCCATATTGGCCAAATTCGATGCCACCAAAAAGACCACCATCGAATGTGATGCAAGTGGCGCTGGCATCGGAGCCATCCTCAGCCAGGACTCAAGGCCAATCGCCTACGCAAGTCGTGTCCTACATGGAGCTGAGAAAAACTACGGTGTCACCGAATGGGAATGTCTCGCCGTAGTGTGGGCCGTCCAAAAATTCAAACACTACATCGACCATGGACCTTTCACAGTAAGGACGGACCACAGAGCCCTGACCAACCTGCTTAGATGCGAGTCTAACCGGCCCGGCATCAACCCTCGTCTTACTCGATGGGCCCTTGCCCTACAGGGAAGGGACATTACTATCGAGTACAAGCCAGGCACTTTCTGCGACAACGCCGACGCGTTGTCCAGATGGCCACTCGAACGGGACGATGACAAAGGCCCACATGAAGAATTGGACCAGGTCCCTAACTTCGAGGGTTATAAAGACGAGATACCAGCCCGCGTCATTAAGGTGCGAAGGCTGCAGTTTACTGATGAGGATCCCACAGACGATTGGGACACGCCTCTCCTTCCTGATTGTAACGCAATCAGCGATTGGAATGAATTCAGCACGGCGGACATACGGGTCGTCAATGTTCCGGCGCCCAAACCGGAAGAACCGGACCCCGTTGTCCCGCCATGTCCAGAAAACGTAACGGACCGCACCGCGCAAGAACTGCGACGGATGCAGCATCGGGATCCAACTCTGGCCAAGAAAATCTATGAGTTGGAACACCAGACCGAAATGGACAAGAGGTCCAAATTACCTGAACATTACCAGATGGATAAAGGTGTGCTCTACCGACTCACCGAAATCAATGCCAAGCTCGAACGGAGACTTGTCAATCCACTCTTTATGCGGAAAAACATTATCCAGTCCCTCCATGACGGAAAAACAGGGAACCACTTTGGATACCGCAAGACCATTGAATCCGCCAAGCTCAGGTACTACTGGGACCGTATGAGCAGCGATATACACGACTACATCGACCGATGTCAGACGTGCATCTTCGGCAAAGTACCGCGGCGAGCTACCTACGGTAAGCTGCAGCCGACTGACGCTGTCGCGCCTTGGTACCGCGTCTTCGCCGACTTTAAAGGACCATTACCGGTGACGGAAACCAAGAAGTACCGATACATTGCCGTAGTGGTCGACCAGATGACGAAGTTCACCATAGCCAGGCCGACCAAAACAAACTCGGCCAAGGAGTTTGAAAAGTTCTTCGTCGAGGAAGTTGTCCTCAAGTATGGAATGCCGCATACAATGCACTCCGATCGGGGCACGCATTTTACGGCAAAATCCTTCGCCAAAGTGGCGAAAATCTTCGGCATCGAACAAACGTTCGGTTCCGCTTACCACCCGGAGGGCCAAGGCCAAGTCGAACGCCAGATGCAAACCATCTGGGACGGAATTCGCGGCTTTGGCGGAGCTGGCGACGAACATCGTTGGCACCGGGCCTTACCTTACGTGATTTCCGGCATGAACCGTGCCGTTCACGCGACTACTGGATTCTCGCCGTATCACATGTTATACGGACGGGAAATGACCATACCGCAAGACGTCCTCGTTGGGACCAACGTCCCAGAAACTTTTACGACTAATGAACGTTACGTCAAGAGGATGCAGCAGCGCCTGAACCGGGCGCACGAAATCGCGAAAACGCGCATTGAAGAAGGGTTCCTGCGGGATGCGGCCATCTACAACAAAAAGAAGGCCCAGGCCGAGTTCAAGAAGCGGGACTTGGTCACCCTAAAGAATATGGTGGATGACCCGACCAATCCAAACAAGTATGAGGGCATCTACATCATACTCGGAATTCCTAAGCCAAACACTTACTGGCTTAGAGAGCGAGACACCGGTGAAGAACTCACCGTATGTGTCGACCGCTTGAAGCCGTACCTGAACCCGGACGGCCCAAGTCGCCGAATAACCCGTTCAACCAAGAAGAAGGGCGGCGACGCCGAACCCGAACCTACGGAGTCGGGACGGTGCAAAGACCAGACAGAGTCGGAAGGTGCAACGACCAAACTTGAGAAGCTGCTAAAGAAGCAAAAGCCCGGAAGGGCCCTTCCAAGAAACTCGTGGAAGAGCAGCAAAAGACTCTGAAGATACCTGGCCTTAAAGGGCCTGAACCAGAACAAGACCCGGCCCCAAAACGTGGCCGTGGCCGGCCTCGGAAGGCCAAACCGGACTTCGAGACGCCAGCCTTAACCAAACTGCAGAACCAGCCATTAGCCGTCATCGACCCAGAGTCAGTACCTGCGGAACCCGATAACCCAACGGCCGCACCTGACAACCCAGAACTCAAGCCAAGTCTACCAAGTCAGAGCATGCCTGAAAAGCCAAAAAGGCCAAAGACACTTAAAAAGCCGAAGGCAACCCTTACGGCTCAGCAGGTCCTAGAAGAGGACAAAGTCGCTGATGATGAGGCAGACAAAGACCTTCTCACCCGCATAACTGTGGGCCGAGAAAAATCAGAGAAAAGCTTAACCAGCAAAAAGCAGAAGGCCAATACGCTCTAACCGGACGTATTGGATAAGACGGTTAATAAGGCTGGACAGAATGACTTAAAATAATTTAATTAGCCTTAATTAAAAGACCTAGAAATAGTCTTACACGATCGTACCGTGAGCTGCTACCGGAACTAATTAACTTTTAATATGGGTCACAGCCAACGCTGTAGGCCCGTTACCTTAACTAAATAACTTTAACGGATCGGTTACATATCTGACATAGGTAGCTTAGAAGTAGCTAACCTATAACGCTAAACTAACCCTAGGTAGGAGTCTAACGTAGCGTAATTGGTCTCGCAACAGTGTCCCCACAGAACCATGGAAGGACGACGACGCACCGACCGCTCTGACGACTCCGACCGAAGCGGCCGATCACATCCTTACTCAAGACCGGAATCCCGGTCTGGCAGATCTTCCACTCGGTCGTCCAACCGGCCACCGAGTGTACAGGTACCGAATATCAGAGCTAACTTAACTGCTGAACAGCTGGCCAACATGTCAGTTGGACCCGGACCCCGGGCTGATACACCGCTACCGCGGAGTCAGCCCATGCCACCTCGGGCCATCCCGCCGCAATATTGGCCACCAGGGACATTCTCCGACCACACCGGACTCCTTGTCAAAGCGGCAGCAGCCAGCAGTCAGCCAAGCTCTTCGTCGGGCCCAACGGTCCGACATATGCCGCGGGGCCCAACCGGCCCGCGACCAATCTTGTTTGGTGGTCAATCGGCCAACCAGCCAGCCACCACCACGGTAGCAGTCGGACCAACGGTCCAGACTCCACCGGCCCATACTGGGCCGAGGCCACGCTACCCTCCTCACCCATATTACAACCCGTACTACGGATATCCACCGTATCCTGCGCCTGGACCTTCGAACCAGCCGCAGCCGGACCAGAACCAGTGGCGATACCCACCACCGTGGGCGTATCCGCCACCACCTTATGGATATCCACCGCCCTATGGCGGTTATGGCGGATACGGCGAACCGCCGTATGACTCTTCTACGGAAGAACTTGAGCCTAAGGCGCAAGAACCGTCAGACTCCAGTATACCAGCCCCACAACCGGGACTGGAGGCATTCCGATCGGAACAGCCGCAGCCATCCCAGCCGACCACATCGGGTAATCGCGACATGCGCGATTTCCCATTACGGGTATTCGTGGATGGCGTATACACTGTATACCATCGGCCAGAAGATGTCCCACCAGCAATGGCGGCCCAACTTGGCCTTACCGAACCAGACCCGACTGCAGGGCCAGCACCAAACCCGGTGTTGGCCGGGCGTGACCAGACTGTCCCACCGACAGAACCTGTGTCATCGCCGCCACCACCACTAATTGCGGACATCGAGGACATGATTGAACCGGTGTCAACGCCATCACTGCACTCGGAGCCACCGGACGAACCATTGGCCGATGGCAGAGCCCCACTCTACATTCTGCAAGAGAACCTTGCGGAAGTAGAAAACTCCATTAAGGAACTGGAGCAGATGATCCGAGGATTCAACATTCAGGACCCTCACCAACGTGACTTGGTCATGCGGATCATCAAAGACCAGGATGAGTTCAGACGCTTGGCGCGCGAACTCAAGGACGAAATTGCATTCCGGCGGGCCCAGCACGAAATACTACCGTTCCACGACCAAACCGGTCCGGCCTTGCTGGAGGCAGCCCGCGAAATGCGATGGCAGCTGGAACAACATAGGATGGCGCACGAATTCAGGAACAGAAGCGCCATACCACCGGCGCGCCCGCCACCAGCACCATCAGCACCACCAGCACCACCACAGCCGCTGAACCCAACAGTCGTGATAACCGCCACGACGGGACAAACTTCAGCCCCATCAGTGGCCCTGCCTGCGCCGACGCAGTAGTAGCCACTGGATCGCACCAGCGTGAACCAGCGTCATCCCCGTATGACTTACGGGCCATGCCGGAGCAAATTCCCCTGGACCGCGAACTTCACGCTGCAGAAGCCTTAAGCGAAGAAATCCGCGCAGTGGTCCGTGGCCTAACAGGCATGGACATCGCAACCATACGCAGAAGAGCTGCCTTGGACGCGGAGCTTAAGCGCATCCTGGAATACTTAATGCGACTCCGACGGGCCATGCTGCGTTACATGGAACAGCCATTGGACACCGGCACTGCCGGACCACAGACGCGCGATACCCTCAACCGACGGTATCAACGTGGCCTGCTCGAACGAGCACTCCAACGGGTGCTGCCTCAACCCCGACCGGGGCAGGCGACATATAGAACCCATTCGGGACGTTTGACTCTGCCCACAGACCGTCGACCGGCGGAAGAACTGAGGAACAGATACAGGCGCATCATGCAGGTTTCTAACGAAACACTGGCAGCGGGACCGGCATTCAGTCGGCCAGCCACTCCGCCCCAATCGGATGCGGACACTGAAAGCGACATCGAATGGCTGGACATGCCCGCCCCTATCCCGGTAGCAGGACTAATGGCTCCGCCAGACCATACGGTTGCACCAGATAGGCGAACCCAACAGAGGCCACATCAACTGGAGCCACCGCCAGAAATAGCGGAGCGCCTGGAACTCATCATGCGAGCCACAACGGCTAACCCCATTACCTCCAGAACCGGCGCCATTGCCAGTACCATCCAACTGGCAGAACCCACCGAATCCGGCCGCCGTAATCTTCGCCAACAATTCGAAGAGGAACAAGAGGCCCGGCGCCGAAGATTAACCGGAGCGGATACAGGCACATTCCAGATGACGATCCCAGTGGCAATACGGGTCAGAACCCTGATTCGAGATGCTGAGGATGTCTATCGCCGCCTGTTCAACCGTATAAGAGACCTCAGCCCATTTGACCCAGAAGCGGTCCGGCTGACTCAACAGCAGCAAAGCTTATCCCATCGGGTAGCTTTGCTCCGGGAACTTACACCAAACAACACGATGCCTACCGGCGATCCGTTAGTTGTCGTGGAGCATACCATAAGATGGCTCCGCACATTTGTCGAAGATTACTGGAAGGTCCAACGACCTGGCCCGCCACCAATGGAACGCCCCGGTGACTTTGACCCGGTGAACGAATGGCGACCAGATCCAGTGGCCGCGCCAACGGCGTCGGCCACTGTGCAAGCACCAGTCACCTCAACATCGGCGGACCCAACTTTGGTCCAAGCCCCAACAGTGGCCCCAGCACCAACCGTGCCTGGGCCAACATCAAGTCAACCTGTGGACACTGCTGAAACCGCTACCGCGGACGTCAGCATGGAAATTCCACCACAGGACACGGAAATGGACGTGAGCCTGCTCGATAAAACTTTCGAGCTCTCGCCGGAAAAACGGGCCCAACCAGAACCAGCACCAGTCCAACCGGCTGGTGCACCGGCAAGTCCAATGGTAGTCGATGAGCCAACGGTTTCATCTGACACCACGCCCAAGCTGAACCGGATTGAAGGCGATACATCAGGCGGCACTTTGGTCGTCCGTCCAACGGACAGGAAATCGACCGGAGGAAAGCCAGCCACCCCAGAAAGAACGGCCACTCCAGCTACAACTGGCGGGCCACAGTCGCCCAGGTCCAACCGGAAGAAACGGACTCCTCCAGAGGCAGAGGAGCCGCCTTCACAACGGTCACTCCCAGCATGGAGAGGACCACCGATGGACTTGGAGCTGAACCCAACCCGCAGGCCCACTCCTCCAACGGGGAGTGGCCCAACAGGGGACTCGGAGCGCCCTGGCCCTACCAGGCCCGGGCCACCCATACTTAAACCTGCGACCAGCCAACCAACGCTGGTTCTTCGTGGCCTACCGACCAAGAAGAAGAAGTCGCCGCCGAAGAAGTTCCCTGGACAGGGCCAAGTCCTCTCACCACCGGAGGAACGGCCAATCCCATCAGGGACAACGGCATCTTTGCGGGACGAGCCTCAAACGAGGCATCGTATTCGGTTGACCTCACCTGGTCCAACCAGCCAGTATCGGATGGACCCGCATAATGAACTGGTCAGCGAGATCATAGAGGTTGATCTCCGCTTAAACCTCACGGAAGAGGACATGCGCCAGCGGATACGCGCCGGCGATCCGAACCTGACCGAACATGAGATTGACCGCACCAACCGGAGCTGTCAACTATTGGTCCAGGAACGGAATATCCTCATCCGAAGACTCATGGCTATGCGAAGCAAAAGCCAGGCCCTTCGCCAGCGCAAACTGCCGGGCGAAATCATCGAACACGCGATATACATCCGAGGGCCACATATTAACCCAAGAGCTTGGACAGTCGAACCACGCCCAAGACCGGGCCAGCCAGTGGAAGACCAACTCCCACCGGAGGAGGTCCAAAGTGATGAGGAAATTCCTCAATTCCCGGCGGCCTATTACGGCGTTCTGTCCAGCGAGGACGAAGAAGATTTGGACAAAGACGTCCAACGTGTCCTGTATGAGACCGTGAGGGATAAATCTCCTCTACCGAGGAGATCCCCTCGCAAAAGTCGGTCTCCCGAAAAACGGACTTCTCCTGGCCGTGCAACATCGCAACCGGCACGTATGCCGAGCATGCCGGCACCGGAACCACCGCCTCCCCGGTTCACACCGAGCCGGCCAGGCAAATCACCGGACAAGGAGAAGATGGACACCACACCTTCTCAACAGCCGGTCATGACCATAACGGTCGAACGGATCCCGCCACCAGCACCAGTGGCCCATGAACCGGCGAAAACCGTCATTGAGCTTCCAACCGAACAGGTGGAAGCTGACTCGGCCCTGATGCCCATGAGTGCGCTCACTCCAACGGAGCAGAGACACCTTGTGGCCCATGCCGAGAACAATGACCGCCGGCAGTACCCTTACCTTCTCAGAAAGAGACAAGAGGCTAAGGACCAGAATAGGCCGGAAGACTACGACATGTTTACCGACATGCTTCGCCGGCTGGTGCTCAGAATGATATCAGATTACTGGATTAGAAGGCGCAGACGTGTCTTCCCCTCACCGGAGAAGGACCCAAAGATGGCCGAACGGCTAACATCAACCGCACCAACAGTGGTGCCACCTAAGACGCAAGCGCCTCCAGAGCCTGAACCGATGGACACATCCCCATCAGGGCCAGTTGTGGTTACGCCACAACCTGAGCCAACACCGGGGCCATCCAAGGCCAAAACCCCACCAAAGGCACCAGCAGACCAGAGTCAAGCAGGAACGGGTCCAACGGACGTTGTTCCCACAGTCTTGACCACCATGCCAGCCAGAGTGGATAACATCCCCTTTGGCCAGCCAGTATCCTTCCCCATATCTGGGACATTAGAGGACTTGGCACTTGGCGCACAAGTAATTCACTCGGCCAACTCTCAAAGAGGTAAACAGTCGAGGAAAGGCAAGAAGCCAGAGAGGGCCAAACCGGCCTCTCGTCCATCATCCCCTCAACCGAGTGGGAGCCAGGCGGACACATCACGGCCACCAGTAAATCCTGAGGCCGAAGGAACCGCCAGAAGAAAGAAGAGGCCAAGGCCAAGAAAAGTCGTGAGGCCAAAATCGCCCAGCTTGAAAAACGGCTGTCTGGCGACGAAGATGTCCAGGTCCTATCGGACAGTCCGGACAAACCAGGGCCATCACAACCCTTGGCACAACCAAGGCCAAAACCTCCTCTACCGGAAGGATACACAGATGAAGACTTCGAACCACTACCCGAGCGAGAAACGCCTTCGGAGGAAGTCTTGCTCCCATCACCTTGGGACGACGAAGCCGAATTGCCAGACCCTGGACCGGAGGCCACACATATCGAGATCCCAACGGGTCCGTATGTGTTACAATGGGTGGCAGCCGCCAGAATAATGAGAAGAGAAACGGGCAGAGACCTATACCAGTGTCTCGTCAGCGTTTTACGCGCCCGTATGGCACTCGGCGAGGAATTTAGAGGACTCCCGCTCGCGGACCGCACACTGACGGCACCCTTTATGCGGCGGATAGTTACTCGCATTCTTGACTTAGGCCTACTGGTCCGCACACACCGTGATTGGACCAGCATGGCAGAAATCCATGTGGCCCACCGACCACAAGGACTTTCGCGCAGCAGGGACAACTACTTCCAACAGATCTGCCGCGCCATCGGGTACTTACATGACCCCAGAGGATCCCCTTTGATGGACATAGCCAGGACGATCAACGCCCTTTACTACGAGGGAACCATGGATCTGTGGAAACTTAGTGACCAGCTAGTAAACGAATGTCTAGCACTGGTCAGGGATCGCGTCCTGGAAACCACCAATGCCTACCGCGCCGAACCATTACGCTTCACCGTCCCGGGATTTATCCCCCAGAAGACCCAACGAGGCCTGTATGTGTCGCACGATGTCGGCACGAGATGGGATCCGCACAGACGGAAAGCGGTAGGAGCAGTGGCCAAAGACCTCAAGGGCAGAGCCAAGGAGGCATACAATATAACCCAACTGGCCAAACTGCCAGGCTCAAAGAACTTGCCGAAGGAAATGCCTCCAAGGCCATCGGTCACCCGAAGAGAAAATGCTGTCCGAAAGGAACAGCAGGAGGCACAGATGCGTGCGCCAGGCCAACGGCCTTCGCCGCGGGACACCGTGTCGCTGCCTAACGCAGCAGGCCGGTCCCGGCCTCCCTCACCGGTCCTGTCAGCCTCCTCAGCCAGAAGTCGAAAGACTACGACCAAGAAAGCGTGGTAAGAAATCGCCAACCCCGCCACCTGATGACTCGGATTCCGAGGACTCCCGACCGGAGGACTCAGAGTCGGAAGAAGAAAAGAAGGATCAGGAGGACCAGGACATGCCATCCCAGAAGTCCGATTCAGATGATTTGGACGACGATGACCAAGGCCCCGGTAAACTATCCATCAATGTCCCACCGGACATGGAAATACCTCCAGGCGATGAAAATCAGGCACCTACCGGTGACCAGAGCATGGAGGACCAGGGCTCAGGCAGTGCAGAAGACGCAGGACCCAGCGACCAAAGTGCGGCACCGCCTGACTCGGTCGTCCGACACGTGAGGGACACATTGTCCCCAGAATCGGACTCTGGCGAAACCCGCCATACCTTACCAGAACCATGCCCAGAGAAGCCACGCATTAGCTACGTCTCGCCACCGCGATCGACCACAGCCAGGAAGTGGCCAGGTGGAGATCCATCCAAGAAGATGAAGATTGCCAGCACGGACAAAGGATGGTCCTATGTCAAAGCCGCCTTACAGGCGTTGTCCCAAACGGGCATAACTTACGCCACCGGCGACTTGGCTTATCAGCTCATCGAACGATGGGAAGGCCAATGGCTATCCAAGTCCAAAGTGAGGCAGTACGTCCAAATGGCGTACAACGAGGGTGTTATCCTGCGGACCCATACGCCCAACGGCGAAATCTTTTACACGTTCCCACCGGAACGACGGGATGCGGCTCCTCAAGGATACTGGGAATGGCGTAACGCTGTTCTCTCTGTACTGACTACCACACCGTACCCCCTTGGCCTCACTCGCGGAGAAATCGCCAACCAACTGTTGGGCCGTTACCAGTTATACTACATGGCGCATCATCCACAGCTGATCGACGGGACGGAATACGCCTCTGGCGATGGCCGGGACATAGGCCTATTCCCCATCTTCGAAGACGTTAGATACGTCGTCAAAAAGATGCTGCGTGAAGGCTGGCTCGACCAAACGGTCGATGAGCCAGAGGCCCAGCAGCGCTACCGTATGCGGCAAGACCCACCTGACCGCTATGGCCCTCGTCCCGCTGATGCACCCACCTTGGCTTCCACCAAAAAGAAGCAGAAGCGAAAGTCCTACCACCAGTGACCCGGCATAGAACTTGCATAGGGCATAGGGGGGGACGGGTTGTAAAATTCATAGGGACGTAAAATCATAGGGCGTAATAATCATAGGGACCAGCCCTACCGGACTTCATCAGTATTCTGCATGTTTCATTTCTGTTACCGCAGAGAATGGGACTGACTCCACAGCAGAAGTACGACTCGGGATGCGCGGACTGCAGACGCAACAGTTTGGACGTGTCTGGCCGGAGGGAAAACTCCCGACGGGAGTATTTCCCCTGCGCATACCACTTGCGACCCGGGTTCCGTGACGAAGCGGAAAGAGCCTACTGCTTCTACCTGGAAGTAGTGAGAGGCAACTTCGATGCGTACTGCCACATGACCAGCCGCGATGGACGCCACCTGATCCCCCTACTGAGGGATCATGAACAGATAGAGATCCACGATCTCTATATTCACCGTAGCGGCGACAGACAACCCGGCTGGAGCAGCGCAGGAACTCAACCACCAATCCTTAGCCAAACGGCTTTGGATAAGAAGGCAGAACGCGACTTTGACCGCATGCGGGCCCGTAACACGGGTTCTGACCGCTCATCAGGGCGCGGCCAAACGGCCGTCCCGAAAACTCATGACCAGTCCGAACAGCGCCGGCCATCGCCGGGCACTCGGCCCCACGGGCACGAGGTGTCAACTTCGGCGACTTATGACCAGTTCATGGCCACCATCAATAGCCAGATGGTGGACCTCGTGGCCAAACAGCTGATGCAAGGCGGACTTTTGGATGCCTTAAAAGGCCAGTATGACCCGGCCCGTGCTCAACAGCACGCGCCAGCGCCATTGGTACCGCTACCGCGGCAGCCAGATGACTTGCGCCATTACATCGAGAACCGCAACCAGGACCAGATTGGCCAATCGAGCCGTGGCCGTCCCCAGGAGCGCCAGTCGCAAACGCGGACTTCGCCCGGAAAACGGAACGAGGACGGTAGCCTGGTTGTTTCCAGCACCAATAAGCGGCCGGAGCGAACTGTTAGCTCAGTGGCCCAGAACATCAGTATCCATGTCCCGATGGACACGGATCCCGCACCGCCGTCATCGGACCCACCGGCCCGATCTGACGTCAGCACCACTACGGCGGACTTCGATCCTTACAAGTACGCCGCAGACCAAGGCGTCAACATCCGGCCACGTCCCCATCGGGAGGTGACGGATTACATTATGAAGGCCATTCCGTATCCACGGACCAAATGGGCCCAGATTGACGCCATCGTCCAGGACCTGCAAAACTTTGTCAGGTCGTCTGGACGTGAAACGGAGTTCCAGCGAAAGGACTGGCCCCACACCTTCAACATGGACGAGCACATCGCCAACCGTGAAGGCTACCCGATCGTCCGCGGTAACGCACTATCGTGCGCTGCGGATGTCAACCTTTTGGGTGAGCCCATCACACGTCGGACTGGAATGACTTGTGCCAACTGCACATTCGTGATGACCAGTTGGACGTCGTCAAATACCTGGCTCAGTTCGTCCTACCGGACGCGAACGCCAGTTTCCTGGTCACAGCAGCACGGGCCGCAATGCGAATCCCGCGCAGACCGGAAAACTACGCAGAGGCCCCAACGGGTACTTATGCGTATACTTGGAACGGTACGGTTATCCGTATCTTTGCGGCCAGACTTGGCCATCTGCGGAGCCACTGGGAACTTGAAACTGCCTACCGGCAGGGGAAGATCATCCCTCAACTTCTCACCCAGGTGGCCCTGCTCGGAAATCAGATCCATGAGATTGAGGCAGGAGTCAAAATACAGAGCGCGCTGAATACTTTCAAACGCCGCGCCAACGACTACCTGTACCGCGAGCCGAAGGACCATGATGACGCAGCCGAGTCGTTCGTCAACCGAACGGCAGCGCGAAAGCTTCCAACGAAGTTTCGCTCCCAGCGTCCGGCGGCATTGTCTACGCAGCACCAGTCCTCGGCCAACCAAGAAGCTCAGCCGGTCAGCGCCTCCGGTCAACAAAAACACGACCGAGCAGGAAATGGCGGAATACGAAGAAACCGTCGTCGACCCACTGAACCCAGATGGGACCGGCGATCGTCAGGACCAAGGAGACGCGCAGGAATAGGCCAACGGCTATTCCTGCATGTCGGCCCTGAACCGGGACCGACATTGGCCTTAACCGGACTTGACCACCACCATGGGTACAATCCAACGGTAGTTACCTTTGCCTAATAAACGTGGCTTACGGCCATGTAACGTCAACCCTACTGAACCAAAATCCCTGGACCTTAATCGGATTCCCCGGATTGGCTCTGGCTTAGCGGTTGGGACCATGAACTTGGCCTGGCCATCCCAGACCATCCGACGGAGTCCACCGGACCGAACTTGGCGCGAGCTATGTTCCCCGGCATGGAAAAGATCCAGCGCCCAAAAGGCGGCGACGGCCCGCATAGAAGTTGCGGTAACCCGGTGGATCAGTCCTGGCCCGCATAGAGTTTGCGGTAATCCATGGACAAGTCCTGGCCCATAGAGTTTGGACCAGGCCCGCTATGTGTCTAACGGCCATATGCGGCTCACGAGTCTAGTTGCCCTACTAAGCAACTGGGACAAGTGAGTTATGGGAGCCACATAGAATTTGTGGTACGCCCACCATTGCATGCACCGCCCAGAGATAAGGGCAGAGGCCCAGAGGACCGCCCAGAGGCAAAACCAAAGCGTCCACCGCCCAGAGGCAAAATCAAAGATTCTACCACCAACCGCCCAGAGGCAAAACCAAAGGACTCACCGCCCAGAGGCCAAATGAAGACTTTCCTAGTCAGCAGACCGGATACTCCGTGGTAAACGCCTACCGGCGCCCACAACCTAATTTTTAGAGTTTGGCCAGGCCAACCTGATGTTTTCGTCAGAGCCACTTAATTTTTGTTATGGCCACGGTCTTAGGAAAGCATATCTGACATGGTTATCTGCCATTCGCCTATCGGACATGGTAGCTAACTCATGGCCCACGGCCATTGAGATGGACCAGATTCAACGAATCTGCAACTATGGCCCGCCAATTACCTTGGCGCGCCACGATGGCCCGCCATTTACCTTGGACCGATGAAAAATCCACTAAGTCTATTTTGGCCCGCCAAACGGTGTGGCCCGCCGAAAAACGACTAAGTCCACAACGGAGAGCCAAAGCCGGCCATGGACCGCCGACAAAGCGACTAAGTCCATTTCGGCCCGCCAAACGGCGTGGCCTACTGAGAAAGCGAACAAACCCATTTTGGCCCGCCAATTACCTTGGCGCACCATTATGGCCCGCCACCCACCGTGGACCGTCGAAAAAACGACTAAGTCCATTTTGGCCCGCCAAACGGTGTGGCCCGCCGAAAAACGACTAAGTCCACAACGGAGAGCCAAAGCCGGCCATGCAGGACTTTCAAGTCCCGCAACAGCCAGAGATACACCCCGCCACGCAGGAGCTACACGCCCCGCCCAAGGCATGTCAGAGACCGCGATTGGACCGCCCTACCGGGTTTGGTCCATCACACCACTTCGGTCATGGGACTTAGAAATTTTCCCATTATGGCCCTATGGGACTTGGCGTACTTTTGGCCCGAGATGCATGACCCAACCGGGGTGCACTCGAACTTTAACTTTTTTGGCCCGAGACGCATGACCAAACCGGCATGCAGGGCCGAACCAGGACCACCCAAACGGGATTGGTCCATCACATCATCCTGGCCACTTGGAAGGAATCCGACAGGAATCCCACTCCCGCCAGAGCATGGACCACCCCAACGGGTTCGGTCCAATACAGGCATGACCAAACCGGCATGCAGGGCCAAACCTGGCCAAAGTAGACCACCCTAACGGGACCGGTCTATCGCATTCATTTGAATCGCGGGAGCACACCTCCCGCCCGGAGGCATCCACAAGCCTCACCGGACCGCCCAACCGGGCTTGGTCCACTTCACTACAGGAGCACCACTCCTGCCCAGAGGCCTTACCTATGGACCTCTCATGGACCACCCCAACGGGACCGGTCCATCATACTAGGAAGGGGACAAAACTGTCCTTGCGGAAGCAACAGTGCCTTCCATACTCACCGCTGAACTACTAAACTGGACACTGTGGACATCTCGGGGAACCGTCGCCCCAGATCCACAAGACCAGGCCAATCCTACCGGATTTAAGCGGACCGTTGACTAGGACCCGTGTGGACAGAATCTGCCCTGTGGTACACCTAGTCGGAATAAGTATTTTTGTCTAGTTTTTTACCAGACCTGGTTTTTCTAGACTTATTAACCAAAGAAATTGATGTTCTCATTTAGCCTACTAACCAAAGGAATTGGCTTTGGGATCTCTTACTTATGATCTTACTTTGTGATCTTTTTATTTCGATGTTTAACATGAGCCTTATAAACTTTATTTTTTTACTTCATCGACCGAAGAAGCCTCATCAACCACCACACTGGAACCTCCAGCATACAAAGTGCCCTCCAGATGTCGGCCGTTCGGTGCATGCACCGCGGGTCTGGATACAGCGGCCCTACCGGGCAAGAGACAAAGTGGCATCCGGCCCTACCGGGTATCGGATCCTGGCATCCCTACCGGGTTGGCCAGGGGCAGAGTCGGAAGGTGTTCGCAGGAGCTCACACTCCCGCCCAGAGGCATGTCAGAGACCGCTCCACGAGTTGGTTGACACCTCTAGTGGCTTGCTCTGTCGCCCGCACGCGTATGGCCACGCCATCCGTGCCGCTCATATACGCTGATAACTCAGCGTATACTTTGTCTACGCTGACCAATCAGCGTTCGCTCAGCACTTTGGAGGTGTGGCCCAGCGCTTACGAGCGATTCCATGCTTTGCGGTACCAGCTGTGATTCAGCTGCTGCATGCCGCGGCATTATCACGATTTTCACCGAGCTCGCTGGCAGCCACTTTCACCACAGCTTTTCCGCATTGGTTTTTCTGTGTTGTTTTTGTTGGTTGCTTTATTGATTCTCAATAAAGGAGGGATATTTGCTCCCTTTTTGCTCTCTGCTTCTGTGTCATATCTGACATAATGAACTTAAGCTATTTTTTTCAAAATTTTTGCTGCGGTAGTTTAAAATTTGAAGGGTAGGTGGAAATTCCACCGCTTGGGCATTGACGTTATACAATACGTACGGTGTGGGCAAGGTGGTTGCCGGTGCGACACCACACAAATTCTCTTGTACACAACCTTGTGTCTACTTAATCTACTCGAATCAACCTGGCTGTGGTAGCTGTTTACGATGGTTAGCTTATGCAATTTAATTCATCATGAAAAGATTCATGGTTGAATTTACAATCAAAAAAATTTGTGATTTCCGGTTAGTTTGCAACAGGGTCATGGTGGGCTGCGCCAGTGTTCATGTGCACCACACTGATCTCAGCCAGCCATATTTATGGTTGGCTTCTTCGATCACAACGTCATTTTATTGTTTGTTTACCTATTGCAGTCGATGGAAACATTGTGATATGATAAGAAAAATGTTTTATTACCATTTATGCTATTATAAACGCACTCAAATGTCCTTATTTGTTTGACATTTTGATCTGTTAGCTCACAGTGTTATGTTTGGCTACTCTCCTAGTGTGCAACGGCTGAATCATATGAAGTGTGCGGCTCTGGTCACTGTGCCTGTTCAGGCAGCATGCTATTGTCCTACGCCAATGCCCAAGCGGTGGAAATTCCACCAGCTGTTTTTGAAAATCCACAGTTTTTTACAGAAGAGCTGCAGACTTTTGTGTGATACTGAAATTGTGAGATACTCACATGAAGTTATCACTAAATTAATCCCAAATTTTTATCATAACAGCCGATTTAGACACACTTCGTAGAACTTTACGTTATTTTTTCAGTGTTTTTTAAGCAATGTAGGTTTTTTATGGTGTGTTTAATCAAAAAACTAAAATTCACTGTGCAAAGAGTTATCTTTGCTCTATCTAATGCCTATGTAACCCAGGCAATAACAGTAGTCCTGGCGTTTTAAAAATTGGCGAACTTTACTGGTGGTTTTTCCACCTAGCAGACGTTGCCGGGTTAAAGACTAGTTTTTACACCAAATTATTTCACAAGCTAACATTTTCCGTTGAGTTATTCGCACAAATACCAGACGCATATCGTTTTGTAGAGAAAAATCAGCTCTGTTAAGCAGTATTTTTTATAGCGGGGTGGTTTTCATAGTTATCGTTTAAAATACATGTAAAGTTAGTATTGCAAAACGTCCAGTGACGTGTCTATGCGCTCTTCAAAGATGCCGCCCATCACGCATCCGAGATACCGATCTTCTGCCGCGCTGATCGCGGATATGCTGCATCGCGTGGTTATCAGCTCGGCAGATCATATCCGGATTCAGTGGGAGCTGGTATATGGTACGCTGTATGTTCTGAGCATTGAACTTCTCAACTCGGTTTAATTTTTGTTTCTGGTTCTACAAACTAGCAAATTATAACTTTGATGATTTTGAACGCTAAATGCACGCAAAAATATCAACAATCCATTGACGCTCTTTGTGAACTCAAAACTAGAGCAAATATAAAAAATTATTTTCCGCTAACGTAGATGTCGCACAGGCAGGCCAGCGCTCAATACGCTGCAGAAGATCGGTATCTCAGATGCGCGATGGGCGGCATCTTTGAAGTGCGCATAGACACGTCACTGGACGTTTTGCAATACTAACTTTACATGTATTTTAAACGATAACTATGAAAACCACCCCGCTATAAAAAATACTGCTTAACAGAGCTGATTTTTCTCTACAAAACGATATGCGTCTGGTATTTGTGCGAATAACTCAATGGAAAATGTTAGCTTGTCAGCATCTTTTGGGTCTTATGTTCCTCGATGCCCCTCTTGCCCAAGCAAGTTGAACTCGGCCGTAATTTGATTCCTCCTGTATTTTCTATAATCATTATGATGGCAGTCTAATACTCGCTTGTATTTTGACTAAACAAGCAAAAGAAAAAACATAAAGTGTCACCGGTTTAAGAAATTAACAAGACACAAAGAAGAGAGACGGCATAAGAATGAAGAAAAAGCGCAAAACTAGAAAACGCACTATTGCGTGCATTGCGTGGCGAGCAGCATGAAAGGGTCGAAGTAATTTATTACTGTGGTGCTAAAACAAACCACTATGAAATTCTCTCCCTTGCGCTAGTTCCATTTTCTGGCCTGCGAAGCAGCAGCAACAGTTCGAGTCATCTTCAAGCGCGGGCGTTGCTGAACTTACAATTATTGTAAGTGCCGTCGAGAAGTGTGCCGGTGAACGATTAATACGGCCCATCTGGCAGAACTACACAGTTGGTCGGAATGGAATATGGAATCGGAATGTAATAGTCGGAACGGAATACAAATATTCGGAATTAAATTTCCGGAATAGGAATCGGAATACTAAATTTTTAACGGAACGGAATATATTAATTTAATCGGAACGGAATCATGTTTGCTCGGAACGGAATATGGACTGCTTTTGTATTACGTATTATTAGTATTATCGACTGTACATGGCGAATTGACACGGCATACGTAGTCGGTAGTAATAGTAACATTAAACTTGTAACAATGGCTTTCCTTTAATTGCATTAAGTACTGCAAGCGCGCATCAATAAGGCCGCTAATGCCTTGTAACATAAAAACGGCTAAAAGCTAGTAACGAACAAAAGTTGAAAACAACCATTTTAAAAAGTAAAATTACGCAGAACAGGCGAGTACATAAGCACACATTGGAAAGTATTAAATGCTAGTAACAAGCAAAAAGTTGAGATGCAACCTTTTTAAAACGCACAAATACGCGAAGCAATTATTACTAGCGAGTATATAAGAAAACACTTGTAATTGTCTACCATACAGATACTTTTCCATTCCCCTCGCTAAAACAATGATATCCATACCCGCGTTGTTACGATCCGTATCCCTAACCTAGCAACCCAGACTGTATATCAACAAATTTAAATTAAACTTTAAGCTTTAAGCTATCGTCACTCCGCACCGTTGCATCTGCGGGGACTGGGTGGACGCCCGAGGCTACCATGGCCTAAGCTGCAAGAAAAGTCGAGGCAGGAAGCCCAGACACAGCAGCTTGCATGCTGTCTGGAAACGAGCATTCGCATCAGCCGGAATTGAAACAGAGCTTGAACCAGTGGGCTTATGTCGAACGAATGGCCAACGCCCAGATGGCGTTACGATAGCACCGTGGGAAAGAGGAAGAATGCTGACGTGGGATGTCACCTGCGTCTGTACGGTGGCATTATCGCTTATCGTGGCAACATCCGAGCGAGCTGGAGCAGCGGCGGCAAAGGCTGAACAGGATAAGGTAACCAAGTACCAGAACATCACCCCGGACTACCTGTTCAGCGCTTTGGGCTTTGAAACGCTAGGACCAAACGGACCGGAAGCTTCCCGTCTGCTGACGGAAGTGGGTAGAAGGGTACGGCAAGAAACTGGCGAGGCAAGAGCACCGGAATACCTACGCCAGCGTATCAGCATAGAAATCCAGCGCGGGAACGCGGCCTCCGTCCAGGGAACAGCTCCACCGGGAGCAAATTTAGATCAGTTGTTCTCTGTTCTTAGACCTCCCGAGGCTGTTTTTTGCTGATTGAGTGTATTGCGTTGTGATGTTAACTGTTGTGTATAAGCTCAATGTACAAGGATTAAAAAGGAGCGGTAATTAAACTTTTAGAAAGTAGTTCTACTCAGCGGAACCGAAATTATACGCAATATGGTCTACCTGGATCCGCAAATTGGGCAATTTTCTTTTGCAAATTTTAGCCACATATGCAAATTACGTTCAACTGCGCTATTGTAACGTTTTCGCAACGATTAATAGGTTGAGATTTATGAGTATCAGCTCCTTCTCCGTCAGCGCTGCCGGGCGGTGACAAAAACCTGAAGTGAAATGGGGGATGACTTCGCGTTTCTTGAAGCATGCATGCATCTTTGCCATCTACCTTAACGTTTTCTCCCTATTATTTTCCCTTTCTTTGTACTAAGCCGCTTTCCTACACTTTTCTGTTGAAATTTTGGGTGCGCCCGCGCCAGTTCCATTTTCTCCCGATAGCGTCATTTGCGCCAGCTAACAGCGCATCATTTTCCTCTTCTTTTCCCTTCGGGAAGAGGGCGCCAGTGTGTCCCGCCCTTAAGGACGGGCCCGCAGGAAAAATATCGTTAAGCAGCATAAAAACATATGCGTTATAATTTGTTTAAATATTCAGTCTGGGTTTAAAACAAACGCTTCGTTCGGAGAATTCCAATCCATCAGTTTGCTCCCCTGTGTAAAGCCAAGACAAATCAAATAGCTGAACACCACATCATTATTCCTAAGCATACTATCGTTTCAAGTTATTAGAACCATTCAACTTGAACAAAATCAACAGTCAGTGCTTTTTGGTGGTTGTTACCTTATTTTCGGCAAGATTCAATGAATTTCTGCAATGCCTCTTGGTCGTCAGCATCCAAGTCACAGTTTTCGATAATAGTTTCGGTAAAACGCGATACGCTGTTCAGCACAAAATCGCCGTGCCGCTTACGGACACACATCCGGCTGAAATGATACGTGGTAGGACGAGCTGGCGTGGCTGTTCTTGCCGAGCCGGTCAAGCCGGACATGTAATGCGGTTCATTACGCACGAGAACTATCTTGGGAATCCCATGCAAGCACAGTTTCTTGTCGCAGCCGTAGCACTTGGATCCTGTATAATCTGGCTCACAGGTCTCAACCCGAAAAGGACCAGGTGTTTCAAGCCAAGGATCCACTTTCACTCTAATGCTTTGCTGAAGCTGCGTAGTTTGGGCAACCTACAGTAAAGTATAGAACACTTACAGATACAGTAAAAGTATTAATCTGCAACGTTGCGCGCAACTTAAAATTTTTCACGTTTATATATTTATTAACAAGTCCAGCACGGATGAATAATGTCTTAAGATTTCGAGCATGTTAAAAGGTTAATTACATAATTATGTAATAAAATAAGGCACGATGTTTATTACATTAAGGAGGCATGAGCAGAATCTGTTATTTTGCTTATTCGCAGTTCGCTAATTTCGTTGACAATTCGATGTAACCCCCGCTCAGGAGAGTTTTTACGCCAAAGAATTGGTATCGAGATTCAGAGAGGAAATGCAGTTTCTGTTCTCGGTACAATTAGCGACATGGTAGAGAAGGAAGATGTTTACTTTGCCTTTCATTTGGCGGAACGGAAATGATGTTATGGCCTTTTTTTGTTAACTGATACTCTTGTAATACGTTTCCCAGCACGAAGCGCTAATTAAATCATAAGAAAAATTTAAAAAAAATTCGATATAATAACAATAATTGTAATATAATCTGGGAATATACAAACAGCCCATGTTAAGCTAATGGCCACCATGGTAACAAGCTTTTAAGGCGCCATCGGCGACCTGGTGTCTTTGTTGCTTCCCAGTCAAGAGACTTTGGACGTCACCGTTGCGCTAGAAATGTGGAAGGCAAAAGCCCATTTAACAGAACTGCCCGTTCCAGAATTCCGGAATTCTCAGAAGGCATGGGATTTGCCATTGTGCAATGTATCTCTGGCTGCCCTGCTAGAAGTATACCGGGATGATGAAGTCAATATAGCGCGTCTGCTCGCCCAGTCGAGACCAGAAGCCGGCATTTGGCTCAACGCGTTGCCTTCCGCCCATATTGGTAATCTGCTTGACGACGACACTCTGAAAATCTCAGTAGGCCTTAGACTCGGCGCCAGGATTTGTGAACCTCACAACTGCACGAAATGTTCAAAGCCGGTCGATGGATACGCTCATCACGGTCTTTCCTGCACTTGCTCCGCCGGCAGACACCCAAGACATGGTGGCCTTAACAGTATCGTATGTCGGGCTTTTGTATCAGCCGGAATCCCAGCTAAACTAGAACCCCGAGGCACTTCCCACACCAGTGAACGATGCCCCGGTGGCTGCACAACGTTCGCTTGGCAGCGAGGAATGTGCTTGGCATGGGATGTCACCTGCGTGGATACCGTTGCCGCTTCCCACATCAAATCTACTTCGGCAATTGCGGGATCGGCCGCTTTGCAGGCTGAAGAGAAGAAGTCTAGGTTTTATTCGTATTTAAACGGCCGGTATATTTTTACACCTATCGCTTTTGAAACAATGGGACCGTGGGGACCAGCGGCCATTGCCATTATAAAAGAACTGGGGAAGAGATTACGTTCTCATTCAGGAGAAGCCCGCTCGCACGAATTTCTTCGACAACGTCTGTCTATAGAGATACAGCGTGGTAACGCGGTTTCTGTTTTGGGCACGGTGGAGAAAGCGGAAATGTTTAACGAGTTGTTGTTTTTGTAACTGCTTCTTTAACACGTGTTTAAGTGATGGTTTGTAATAAAGATAACAGAGCTTTTAAGTGACCACTGGACTGTGGGTAGTGGGCTTTCCAGAAAACTGATGATGCAAGAACACTCTCGACACTGAGAGGATTCTGTAGCACTTTAGACGTGCAGATTGGATGTATGGAACGGGAGAACATTCGCTCCAACGGCAAAGTGTCGAGGGCCCTTGTCACGTAGTTAGTATTCATATAATAACTAACCGGGTAACGCACAGTGTTTTTTAGATAAACTTATTTTGGCGCTTGGTTGGTGCGATATGCGCCCGGAAGTTCTTCGCCGCAATTGTTACAGCTAGTGTTACAGCTAGTTTTATTCATTTAACCGTTTGAAATGGCGCACAACCATTTCGAATAAATAAACACCCATCTGATCACGAGCCAGGAAGTTTCCTGACGTACTAGTACAGCACTTTTCTTAATTTTTATTATGAATCATTATACGGCAATGTGCTTATGTCCATGCTGCATAACACAGCAATTAGGCCCAAACTGCTCGATAGTCTTGATGAGTAAGTAATTTTATTTGAAGTAAAGTCTACATACAGTAACTCACCGATGAAACTGGAACTGGCTGAGAGCAGGCTACAGCCACCGGCTGTTGGATTTCCGGTCCGCTTGTTCGAAGTCTTTTGCGCTCATTTTTGCCTTCACGAAACGTTCCACCGGCCGTTCGTTTTCGATCACCCCACCGTTTGACAGCTGGACCTTTACGTCCGCCTCCCTTTTCCGTCGCTCGCACAGCTGTTAGGAAGCCAACTTCACGGTTATTGAATTCGTCCAAGTGAGCGGCTAACTGGCCGGCAGAATGTGAAGCTACCAAGGCATGGCTACAGATTTCTAGCCGATTGAATTCACTGCATCCACAACTGGCAGTTTTTGTGGTAGCATTCCATGAAACACCTTGTGTTGAGCGGTTTTTCTTGTCGTGAATAGTAATGCTAACACTGTCAGCACCGGTGGGTTCCGTTTCATCGCGCACAATGGCTTGCGTTCGCAAAATTATTACGGCAGAATTCCAGACGCTGCGCAGGCTTACAGAAAGTTTTGAATCAGCAAATTTGATTGGGAAGTCTAATTGTCCGGATTTCTCCGCAGAACAACCCAAATGCTGCAGCGGGTCATTTTCTGGAACGTAGCCAAAAAGCGTCTTATATGCACACTGCCGCTTACTTTCGTCATTCAAAATCCCGGCATTTGGCTCGGGCAAAGGTGATCCTAGAAGCGGCTCAAAATTTCCTCTACCAATCAGCAGCTCTGCCATATCCTTCATCTCTTCTTCGTAGAGTTTTTGCAAGGTTAACACAATATCCTTCAAAATGACAATTTTTTTGTCGCTACTTGGAAATTCCCGTTTGCGGATCGAGTTCAAGGATTCCGAAGGATTATTTTGCGGCAGAACGTTTTCCAGGCCGACAGTCTTCCTCACCGCTCGCGTGACACGTTCCCGTATTCGTAAAGCGAATATTAAATAAATTTGCTGCTATTGTTGACCTTCCTGTTGTTGACCTTTCTAGTACTTTCTGCAACATTCTATCTACTCGTACTATGACACGGTACTAGATTTGAAAAATCTTTTTGACTCTCAGTTACTTTATATGCAACGTACTTCAGCGACTGATGCAAGGCTTTTTCATTGTCTGTAAGGACAATTGGCGTCCAAGTCCAGGGATATAACCGCAGCAGCAGGGTTGGCTGCGGCGCTGCCACGTTTAAAAATTCCCTCTGACCGGTTGTTTCGTCGTCGGATGAACGGGTGCTTAAACGAAGTCGTGATGACATGATACTTGCTTGTTTCAAAGACACCGTCGACGTATAATGGACTGTGCGAATCCACTGACGAGTTTCCGGATAAGACAAATTGGCGAAACATGGCAAGTTGCGTCTCTGAATAGATGCAAACAACACAATTTTTGGCATCTCCCGCGGTGCCCCGGATATTAGCGCATGTGAAGGCAACGCCCTCTCGGAATAACAACGTCGAAAGCGTGTCCGCTTCACCTTCGCGTCTGGCCGCAGCTCTTTTTGCTTCTGCCTGCCTTGCTACTGTGGGACGTGATAGCACGTTACAGCTTTGTTCTTCTGCAACCTTCTGGGCTACATGCAAAGTGTCCTTTGTGCTCAGTTTCGGATGTTCTGTCGCAACCTTTTTAAGGATACGGAGTCCGACAGCGGTGCAACCTTGTCTATGCTTTCCGCCTGAATTGGCGCGTGGTGCCATAGTGAAGTCAGATGGAGTACTGCCGGATGTCCATCTGTATTCTACCACCGCATAATTCAAAAGAAAGTTTGGTTCCCCGCTCTGGAGTTCATACACATTTTTTCGGAAATTTGGGCAGTCGTCACTTTTGTAATATGTGCATACTGCAGGGCCAACCACTTTTTTCGACCCATCGCTTCTCCAGTTTGCGACGCCGTCCAACCGAAAGGTCGACAAATCATCCATCGGTTTTTTCTGGACCAAAAATGTGCCGTTGCGCTTAAATCCAACAGGAGCCGTTGTATTCAGAAACTCTTCGGTCGCTTCAGGGTCATCTTCCAATAACTGAATACAGAGGCTAAATCTATCACGCTCCCGCGCCGGGAGTTTCAGATATACGTAATCTCCAAACCTGAATAGAAATACGGTGTAAATAACGATATCGTTCAAGTCCAAAAACATAGCAATCACATGACATGATGAAGGTGCAAGACACAGCAGACAATGCTTTGAACTTTACACTCTTTTGCAAACAGTTTCTTGTTATTCCTTTTTATTTTATTGTAAATCAAACAGCAAACAATTATGATGAAAGTAAAACATGAAAACATGTTTTTGCACTCTGAATGCGCCTTCATATAACTCACTTGCGCTTCTTGTAGCTCCCATCCCACTGAATTTCTTCGTCATCGGATGCTTCAACGGCATCGACAAGGGATTCTTCGTTATGGTTGGTGCGCCCGGAATTAGTTGAAGCATCCAGCACTTCCGGTTCATCTTCAAGCATGGTGTTATCACTTTCGTCATGATCCGAGTGGTCAATGCCAGGATCGCTGATGCCGCTCGTATCCCTACAATAATTGTGTGTCCACATTAAGTACAATGAAAATAAGTCGAATAACATTCTCTGTATTGTCTCAATGTAATGTCCAATAAGTATGTGGCATTACATTAAGTTAGCAGCAAGTCAGCAACTCCGCGAAATTTATTGAAGGCCGTCACTCACCCCACCCGGTACTGGGCGGAAGTCATCGACGGCCGTCCACCACCCGCCCACTACTGGGCGGAAGTCAGTAACCGCCGCGCACCACCCGCCCGGTACTGGGCCGAAGTCATCGACGGCCGTCCACCACCCGCCCGGTACTGGGCGGAAGTCAGTAACCGCCGAGCACCACCCGCCCGGAACTGGGCGTAAGTTAGTGACGGCCGTCCACCACCACCACCGGCAGGGACTGGGCGGAAGTCAGTAACCGCCGCGCACCACCCGCCCGGTACTGGGCGGAAGTCATCGATGGCCGTCCACCACCCGCCCGGTACTGGGCGGAAGTCATCGATGGCCGTCCACCACCCGCCCGGTACTGGGCGTAAGTCAGTAACCGCCGCGCTCCACCCGCCCGGAACTGGGCGTAAGTTAGTGACGGCCGTCCACCACCACCACCGGCAGGGACTGGGCGGAAGTCAGCAACCGCCGCGCACCACCCGCCCGGTACTGGGCCGAAGTCATCGACGGCCGTCCACCACCCGCCCACTACTGGGCGGAAGTCAGTAACCGCCGCGCACCACCCGCCAGGCACAGGGTGTTAGTTTAGCCTGTGAAACGATCATATAATACTTCACTTACATGTCGTTGGCGTATCGGCGGCAGGTGCTCATGCCGGACATGGATCCCAGTAATCGTAGATAATGCAAGTATAATTAGAATAATCCGCTTTTTACACCAATAACACAGATTATGCTGTCTGTATCAGATACACCAACTTTTCAGTAGGATGTCTTGCAAGAACAGATGCAAGAGATAAGTAAACGCAATGTAGCGCATATATCGAAACTTTATTCAGCGCCAGCGTGATTTTTGTTAAGAAAATTATTCTGCAGACTGCTGTTTGTGTGATCCTCAATCATTTTCGTAGTTTGGTTAAGCTGTTAGGAAGATTCATCTCCAGACGTTTTGCCGTCTTCTGGCCTTTCCCCAGTTTGATTAAGCTTTCATCTATTCGCAATCAGCTGCTAATTTGTTCTCATCGCTAGCGTGAATACTGTGAGTTAAAAGAAGCCGAGGCGGTGTTCAGTTGTTATTGTTTTAAAACAAAAGATGTTTTCGCTTTTGGGTAATAAATCGGCGTGTAAGACCAAAACTGTACTCAAGGGGTTAGGGTTAGCACTAGTGCTAACCCCTTGAGTACAGTTTTGGTAAGACTTACGCAGTGTGTATCAAACGGCGATAGGAAAGAGAGAGAAGTGACTGTGAGTCAATCTCGAAGGGAATGTTTCAGACAGCGGTTTATTACGTAAACATGGTAATGCGGTGCCTGCATATGGCAGAGTACGTTATATTTTATAAAAGTACAAGTACGAGTACCCTACTTTTTCACACGGCTAGTGTGTAATTACAGATACTGCTATAGACACTTTTAAATAACAATTAAATTTTATGGATCAATATATTTTAATTCCGTTCCGAGAAAACATGATTCCGTTCCGATTAAATTAATATATTCCGTTCCGTTAAAAATTTAGTATTCCGATTCCTATTCCGGAAATTTAATTCCGAATATTTGTATTCCGTTCCGACTATTATATTCCGATTCCATATTCCATTCCGACCAACTGTGTAGGCCGGCAGAACATGAGAGTACCAAAGCGCACACATGCTCATAGATGTTACGTGCATGAATTTTCATGCTTTCCCTAAAGGATTGCTGCAGCGCGCCCGCGTGGTTCAGATCAGCCTCCGACGATCGACCAGATTATTGACATGCCTAGTACGTACCAAGACATAGCTAGTGTACCAAGACATAGCTACACTGACTGACATAACAGACTAACATACAGAAGTATTGATTATAATGTAATGTAATGCATACGTTATTCCTACCAAGTACCAGCCATTCCATTGGATGTTTTACTGCTTCGCCGTTAATAATTAATTTATGTACTGTATTTCTTTGCTCTTTTGCTTTTTAGCTAGTACTGTAGTGCTTACTGCTTATGCTGAGTTATGTGCCTTATGGTTAGTCTGAGTTAATAGTATTAAATGAGCAACATGCCGCTCTATCTGCAGTTTCCTTGTGCCCTGAATTAACTTCATCAGTAAACATTAACTGCATATAGCCACTTAGGAAGGAGGACTATAATAATATGTTCGAAAACGATCTTGTATGGTGTTATGGCGCCGTGGACGTACAGGATGACGATGGATCATTCCGTCACGGCCTGATAGTTGATGTGGACGTAGCGAGAGGTTGTTTCATTGATTTTGGATATCCCGGCCACCATACTGAGCTAATCCCTTTTCATCGATGCTTTGGGAGAATTTCTCATTACCTTTTCGCCCCGGGCGACACGGTACAAATTTTGTGGCGGGGCTCAAACAGCGAGGCATTTCGCTGGTACCCGGCCACCGTTATCGCAGGATCGTATTATACTTTCGCTTTTGTCGAGGCTCAAAGGCACGGCAAAATTGTGAGGGAAGTGGCAAGACGCATGTGGATCATGCCTTCTGGAGAACGACCATCTTTCGAGCTAAACAGTTACAAGCGACTTAGTATGCCGCTGAGTTGGATAACTGCAGTTCTTGCCAAGGCGCGCAGCAAGCAAGACTTCTGGTGGTGGAATCGTGAGCATGGGCACAGTTTCAACACAATATTCGTAAAGGTTGAAAGCAGAAAGCTTCTCTATATTGCACAGGGGGATGAATCACGTCGGTGGAACTTTTGGGGATTGGTAAGAGTACATTAATAGCGTAAAAGGACGTTAACCTGTGCATGCAAGACCATGGGACGTTGGGACCATGGGATGTGCTTAATTGCAAGACGCATCGATGCATTTCCCTTTCCGCATTTAGTTTTTTTCCGTCCAGTAAAGAACTTTAACATATGATAACGTGGAGACACGAGTATTTATGTGAAATTGAAAATGGCTTAACGCATCAGTCCCTGCTACGCAGGATTACTAGGATAACTAAAATTTGCCGTCCGGCCCGTCCCTGCTACGTAGGATAACTAAAACTAGTAAACTACCTACAGGTAGGGTAACTAATCCTAATTTACTAATTACTTCGATTTTGAACTTCTTCTGTGGTCTTTCTATGACAAATTGGTTTGAATACTGGACTTAGTTGTATAGCTATTAAGTCGAGGTTCCAGCGGTTGTCTTTTAAACTCAGCAAATCTTTTTCTTGAATGAAAACGACATATTCTGATAGAGGAGACTTAATTCTTTACAATTAGCTAAAAGCCCCAAAATTAATAACCGCTGGAAATCTGGCCTTAATTTTTTTTTCATTTCGATTTCCTCGAAGTACGGAAACTACATATGGCCTTAATTGTGTGGCTATTACTGGATAAACAACGTTATATTGATTTCACTGAGCATGTTTCTGCGGTCAATTGTAATTCTAATACTAGTAATCGTTGATTTCACGTCATAGGGTGGGGAAGCGAACCGCCCTTATCATAAAATTTTAGTGCCAGGAAGCACCTTTGAATGCATTTAAACATGTTCCAAGTGAGTAAAATTCATTATCGCCGAAATATGTCTTAGTAAACTTAACAAGGCATTCTATACCGAAGCTCACCAAGGGTAAAGCAGTTCGCACTCTGCTATAACAGATTGTGAGCTGTTGAAGCCAAAATCTGTTTGTTGATACCAATAATATTTATACCTTCGTTAGTTTAACTACGTAGATCACCTAACAAAGTAAGAAAATCACAGAAAACGAGAGTACCAAAGAATAACATAAAGAAAGTAAGAAAACGTAAGATAAAAACATTAGATAAAAAAATAATAGGAAACCTAAGAAAACATGAGCTAAAACTAGAGCTTATAAGTTATAAGGGATTTGCCCGGTACATAGCACCAGTTTTGTGTACAGAGGGTTACGTTGAGTCATTTTTGCATAAATTTACTTAACTTTCCTCAGCTTTACTGTTACATAAACAAAAACGATATCTGAAAGCCTTTCTATCTACAACAACAATAAATTTTTCCACAGAAGAAGCTGTTTTGTGAGACACACAAATTTTATAAGTATAACAGGGTCTGCGAGGAACAGTAAACAAACCGCGAAACGATAACGCACCAACTAAATATAAAAAATGCTTAAAAATTATATATACATACTTCGAAATCGCTGGTTGTGAAAACTGCAATATAGGCTATATAGCTAAGTCTCAAGGCTTTCAAGTTAAATTCGATTCAGTGTGGTTCGAGTCGCTGGTCAGGTTTTTCGGCTGTGCGAACAGTAAGGACTGTAAGGATGTCCGAGAGAACTGTCATCTTCCTTACTTTCCCTGAACGCAGCCTAGGGATGACTTTATGAACCAGTGGCTGCATCAGATTGTTTATGTACATCTAAGCAGGGCGCAATCCGAGGGAAACCGAGAAACGGCTGAAAAAGGCGCCGATAGGGGAATCGAACCCCGGCTACGTCGTTAGATCCGCGTAGGCAGTACCACTGCACCACGGCGCAATACGTTGAAATCCTTTGAAAGATTTTGTCGCTTTACGTGAGCCGCTTCTCGCCTCACACCCCCTTTGCAGCTTTCGCTACGTCCTCGTAGCGAGACTAAGCGATCCTTTAAGCGGCGGCTCCGACTCACCGCATCCTCTATTCATTTTATCGTTTTATTCTTTTTTGCTCTGTTCCTCCCGTTCGAGGTTAGCACACCAGTCTCATACCATAGGTCCGTGATCGAACCACGATCTGCTACCATCTAAGCAGGGCGCAATCCGAGGGAAACCGAGAAACGGCTGAAAAAGGCGCCGATAGGGGAATCGAACCCCGGCTACGTCGTTAGATCCGCGTAGGCAGTACCACTGCACCACGGCGCAATACGTTGAAATCCTTTGAAAGATTTTGTCGCTTTACGTGAGCCGCTTCTCGCCTCACATACACAACGTTGATTGTTTCAGTGAAAAGAAAAACGAAGCGTATCGCAGTAGGTCCACGGCACGAAATTTTTTTGAACAGAGATGACAGTTTTTTTTTCTTTGCCTTCCAACACTTCAGCCCAGATTCAAAATTTTTGGAATAGTTAAAGACGTGACATAATTTTCACTGAGCGTTTTTACAAGCAAGATACATCTGTGTTTTTTCGATAAATATGATGTGTACCAGATTTTGACTGTTGAAAAAACTCGAAGAATCGAGGGACTCGCGAGAGCCGTTTGCGAGTCTTATCTTCAGGTACCACGCGATTGACACGAATCAAGATCTTTTTAAGCGCTTGCGCTTCGATGTCTTCGTAAAATATCGCATAGATTCTGTTAAGGGATAGTCAAAGTTTTCCTTCCAGCTGTCACTGAGGCTGAGGTCTGAAGGGTGTACGTTCTGGTCTTCCAGCTGTTTCTTTGCCAACCTAGTTTTCCAACTTCCCGGTCCATACGAGTTCAAAACGCTGCATGTCGTTGCATAAAAGATTACAATGGTTTCCGTTAGAAAACGTTCTATAATTTTTGAAATATTTTTACAAATTGTTACAAGAGAAAAACTCGGTACCTCGTTGGAAATTCTGTTTTTTTGAACCGTGTTGCTCGTTCGCAGTTTCTAGCTGGCACCAAATTATTACGAACCAGACCTGTGCAGTTATGGAAAATTGACCCAGAGTTAGAGTTAAGAGTTACAGAGAGCGTGCGAGTTACGCTACTGATGCAAGAAAATCAAGTTTTGAGTTATACTGCGAGTTACGCTACCATTGACAATACAAAGAATTTTCAGGAGAGTTACGTTAGAGTAAGTTTTTGGGAAAGCGAGTTACGCTTCAGAGTTACGCTATAACTCGATAACTCGAAAATAACTCGCGTTAAGTTAAATAGTTAAAAATAACTGCACAGGTCTGTTACGAACACTTTAGAGTATGCAACGTAGTGGCGAGCGGATATCAAAAAGCGAACGAAAACTTATTGAGAATTATTTTCACTGCTTGCTCAACTTGGCGTGAACACCCTCTGTAAATCGACGTGGAACTTTCTCTGCCGAGCCCTCCCAAACACTGTTTTGCATTCCTTTATAGTTTATGATATATTTTAGCCAAATGATTTTTTTATAATGTAGGCGTAAGTCCGTTTGCGCAACATCCGGTTGGGGAGTTCTGGCTGCAAGAAAATTCCAAGACGTTTAAATGCATTCAGGTGTAGTGACTGGAGTACCAGAAGTGTCATTATAAACCGATCTTCAGATTTTGTACGTACTCGTAAATGCGCGTTAATATTATCACAGAGGCAGCCATAAGTCGGCTGTCCGTAGTGATCTCAGCGAGGGAGGGCGGTCAGATGAAGATCCTGTCTGTTGAGGAAATTCCGAAAAATGGCGATGGAGCGGAATCGAACCGCTGGCTACCGAGTGTGTGATCCACGTAGCACAGCCACTGTGCCATCGCCGCTGTTGGCGAAGATCAAGATATTTGTGCTTGAGCCAACCAGGTAGGCGGCGGATGGGCGGCTGCTGTGTGTACAAGAGGATTCTCCTCTTACAATATGAAGATCGTTGTTACACCGAACCAGAGCTGCACATTTTTTTTGCAAATTTTAAAATGAATTTTAAATTTTTTTAATTTATTTTAAAATTCTTCTGTATTTGCGTTTACGTGCAAAATTAGAAGGTCGGTTTATAACGAAACTTTTGGTACGAGTACACCTCAATACATTTAAAAATTTTGGCATATTTTCTTGCAGCCATAACTCCCGAACCTCATACGTGAACGAACGGTTTTTACGCCCATGTACACAAATCATCTGGTTAAACAATGCCATAAAGCAATGCAAAACAGCATTTGGGAATGCGCGACAGCGAAAGTTCCCGTGGATGTGCACGAATTTGGTGATATGTGCCGGGCCAGATCCCTTAATCAAGCTAACAAGCCTAAGAAACTTATAAGAACCGCAAATAACAATGCATAAGCAGTGATCAAACCGCATGCACCATGTTCACCTTGCATTTTCGGTTCTATCCGCGAACCAGCCTCTATGGTACTACGGTGCTGTCGATATAATAAACGGTGATCAGTTTGCTGAGCAGTCTGAACCATGAAGTATGCTTATCTACCAAAAAACACAGCTGTACTAAGGTAGGCAGGGTAAACGTGGTTTTGTTTGATTGTTTGTTTAGTAGGCTTGACGCCTACAACAATCAGGCGTAGCCTGCATGAGATTGTAGACAAACGTTCAAGATAAGCTGCCACAATTATGGACAGCTATAGTCTGTAACAATTCAAGCACAATAAGTCATTTGTACTACGTATGTGACGCAAAAATCAAACGAGATCGCAGAAACTATTATTTGAATCAGACTCAATCAGTACACCCATAACAAGTCATTTGTACTACGTATGTGACGCAAAAATCAAACAAATCGCAGAAACTATTATTTGAATCAGACTCAATCAGTACACCCATTGCGGCACGAAACACTGGTCGGCCAAATTTCACGTCGCCCGTGCTATATACTGTAATTCTGACGTTAGCTTTAAAAGACGATGCTGATGCACACTACAGACGCTTTAAATTTTGTTTTATTAGGTCGAAGTATTTCGGATAATGGCTAAGCGGACAACAACCTATGAACTGCGTAATGGGAAGAGGTATTTAGAAAGAGAACGCGACAAGCCCATTGCGTTCAGATCCTTTCTGGTAAGAAGTCACATTTTGGTAATCAAGATACGATCGGAATCGGGTATTTCGGGTATTTACGAGGCAGAATCGGATATGTAGAAATGCGCGCATACTACAAAAACTGATAGTACTTGTTTACTAAAGCAAAAATGGCCTGCGCTACAGACTATAGCCCTGCCGGGCCAAGTTAGGACGCAGTACATAGTTGCGTAAAATGAAATGGACGTATTTTCTATGCCCTTTTGGTTGTTTTCAAAGCTTTCCTCGTGTAACTCACATGTCAGGTCACTGCCGGGTTCATTAGCAACAAATCTTTTTATCTTTATTTATATCAGTAAGGGTCAGGGAGTGATTAAGGAGATGGGGTGGCGGTCATTTTTAAGGGGCTTATGTATACCCGTCTCTGCCCGTAGCATGTCCATTTTGCTTGACCTGACCCATGACCTTCATTTTGCTTCCCGACAGTTTAATGACTGATATATTGCTGATCAATAAACCTGCTGACCGAGAGTTTGCTGGCCAACAGTTCGACTTCCTACAAGCAGCTCTGATTGGTGTCGCAGCTTGGCCCTGCTTGGCCCGGCAGCGCTGTATATGCCCAGTGTCCTACCATACTTCAGTAAAAAATCGATCGGATGAATGATCGTTTTTATCTTTTTATTTTTATTAGGCTACCATATCCACAGCACTGTATCAGCATCAACCGTGTATAAATACTTGTATTCCAGTGGAAGCCTTCCATCGGATATTTTCCTTTCTGGAATTTCAGGACGAACTGAATTGTCGTAAAGTGTGTAAATTCTGGCGCATCATTTTAACAACCGCTCCCGCTGGTTTGCGGATGGAATTTAATCTGCAGAAATATGGGAATGACCAGCTAGCTTTAGCTTTTGAAGAAAATATTAACCGATTTACAAAAACAATTATACTATCGGGTAGTGGCTGGCACTCTTCCCGCTCCACCGATCCCATCGCTATTCTGACTGGCCTACTAAAAGCAAAAAGCATCAAGCTGCAGGCAATCATTATTTCGAACTGGTACGTTTGGGCGCCAGATGTCTTGTCGTGGTCCAGCTTGTTAACTCTTCAATTTCGATCTCATTGGAATATCGTTTGTGACAAATTAATCCTAGAGAATGTGTATATGAAAGGACTGATGTACGTGGATGCCGAATCATGCAGGTGTAACTGGGAAGCTTTTGTTGGGCCTTATTACCGCAGGTTTTGGACACCGCAATATCTGGACTTAAGTACTGACATTTTTTTAAGCAAGTGTGTCATCAACACAAATCAAAACGAGCAAATGCAGTCTGCAAGGCAGTTTCTGGAAAATAATTGCCAACCGATGGGCGACGAAGGCATTCGAATGTTGCAAAGCCAACTAGACGCTCGTCCTGTACCAAAAAGGATCTTGATACAATTACTGACGCAGTGGCAAGCGGGAGATGCACGATTCACTGGCAAAATGGATGACCTGTTGGCTCAGGTACCATGCCATTCCCTGCGAAACTTAACTTTGTTCGCATTGATGTGGTACCTGGACAGCCGCTCTGAAAAAAATCTTCTTCATCAGTACTGAAGAATGACCTTGAACTTGGGGAGCACGTAAAATCTTTGACCACCGTTTTCCTTCCAAACAATTTGCTGACCGATACTGCTACCTGCTAGCATGTAAATAACACAACCTGCTGACCGAGAGATTACTGACCGGCATTTCGGTTTTCGACTGTTTTATTGCCCGACCTTTTCCAGGAATTGTTGTTTTACCGATCCATTGTTTTCGGTCTGGTTTCTTGGTTTCTTATCCTTTTTAGGAATATTTTCTTCGGTTTCTTGGCATTTTGGGTGTTTTTTTGTTTTCTGATGTTCTCTTGTGCGTCTTGTAATAATGAAAATTTATTGTCCTTGCAACGAGAAAAATATCACGTTCGAAACGTCGGAAGCCAATCGCGGGAAACTGTCGGCGGAAGTCCGCGGACCCAGTGGACTGATCCCCGTCAAGGTGGAGAACGTGGGCAAGGACCGGGTCAAAGTCAGCTTCACCGCGATTGCCGAAGGTAAGCACAACGACAATGACTAAAAGTATTGAAAAAGAACGAAATTAACAAAATCAGTTGATATGATTAGTAAATGAGCAATTATTTTAACGGCTATTTTAACTGCGGTATTATGAATTATTGCAGTATAAATTACTATAGTCTGACGTACGCCGCATCAATTGCATTAGTTAGCTCGTTTATTAAATATTTATAAGATTCATTGTAAATCAAATAGTTCAGAAATATTAGCGTTTTTACTGTTACCTACTGGCCCAAAGATTTGCTGTAAGAATTTACTGCTTTAATTTAGGATAGACATTTGACTTAAATGTTCGGATAAATCCATAACGGAGCTCGAGTACGGATCTTTATTGTGTCTTTGCCTGTTCCATGCTTGGGACAGCGTTGACTGAATATTTAGCAATTCTAGCCGGTAGTAATAGCTTTAAGAAAAAAATTAAATTATACCGTTTGATTGTTTCTTGCGCTTTACATATTAAGCGAGAATAGACAGTTGGGAATGGGGTTAGCCACAATTAGCCGTTATACTACATTTGTATCGCAAAGTACTTATTTTTGCTCTGTAGTCACGTGATAATATCATTAGGTACTGGAACTCACAAAGAAAATACAATACGGGGAAAATAACAAAATCTACATTTAAATTAAAATACGTGAATTTTTGTGAAGTACCATTGTCATGCTACAGGTCATCACGATATCCACGTGTGGTGGTCGGAGCAGCCCATCCCGCACTCTCCGTTCCCGGGCTGGGCCGAACCGGCCCTCATCCCCATCGACGCCGGCCGCGTGCGGTTGCGCGGTCGCGGCCTGACCGAGGCCAAAGTGCGCGAGGAAGCCGAGTTCATCATCGACGGCTCGGAGGCCGGACCCGGCGAGCCGGAAGTCCACATCAGCGGCATCAAAGCCGACATCCCGGTAACCCTGCAGCATCTGGGCAGCAGCGTGTACAAGGCGACGTACACGGCGCAGCACAGCAGCTCCTACGTTCTCAACGTCAAATGGAGCGGGGACACGGTCAAAGGGTGCCCGTACAAACTGACGGTGGCGTCCGCCGGGGATGCCAGTAAGGTGGTGGTCAGTGGAGATATCAAGAGCGGAATGATCGGCAAGGATATCAAGAGTATGATCGATACGCGCCGCGCTGGACCAGGTACGTCCGAAATGATAACTGGCCTGCACACCGTGACTTACACCCGGGCCGTACACGCGCACCTTGCTGGGATCGGGTGTACCGGCGATTTTAATGGCAAACGGACTTCTTGCAGTTAGCCACAGTTAATTATCACAACAATTCGCAATATACATAAGTCAGACGACGGAATTCGTCGTTTACAGCGTACCGGGCACGTGTTCTCCGTTGTATTGATGGTGAGCAAATGTTGACCGGCTTCGGCTGGTTTGATTCGCAGTGTGTACGTTCCGTCCCGGTGGTCATACAGCTCACAGAACGCCTCTTTATGCGGACCCATACAGTGTACGGACAGTTCGCCTGCAGAATTACGTATTACATAATAATTATATATCTACGTCGCCTCCCGCCTCCGCCGGCGGCTACCTCCTATTCGCAGTGGCGTCGTGGATCCGCCGATATCTGAGACGAATGAAAGAGATTGCAGAGATTTTATGTTGTTTTGTGACGCGCGCCATGCTTTTCAAATGGATCTTTTCTTCCCCCGTCGGCGGTGTGTTATAGACTGTGGTGTGTGCCCCTTCTCCCTGTTATTATCTTTTTGTTGAGCGCTGGCTTGATTTGTGGTTCAAAGTTTAGAATTATTATTTCGCAAAGTTCCTGCTTATCCAGTTAAATTGAGTTAATCCCCGATTTTCGCCTGCAGTTTGGAGTTGTAATCTTGTTTTTATCCGGTGGTGTGCGCGCTGTACCCGGCTGTTCTGAGTTCAGACCCGAAAATATTTCTAACAGTTAGTAACTGATAACGTGTAAACCGGTATCACGTGTATATTTTTAAAAATACCAGGTATCTCCATTATAAACTCGAACACAAGTACAGTTTGCTAATTTCTCATCCGGATGACCTTTTTCGCCAAGCTTCGTATGCCGTAAAACCATATTCATAATCAGGCATGTCAGAGACCGCTCACTCGAGGCGGTAGACACCTCTTGTGGCTTGCTCTGTCGCCCGCACGCGTATGGCCACGCCATCCGTGCCGCTCATATACGCTGATAACTCAGCGTATACTTTGTCTACGCTGACCAATCAGCGTTCGCTATGCACTTTGGAGGTGTGGCCCAGCGCTTACGAGCGATTCCATGCTTTGCGGTACCAGCTGTGATTCAGCTGCTGCATGCCGCGGGATTATCACGATTTCCACCGAGCTCGCTGGCAGCCACTTTCACCACAGCTTTACCACATCGGGTTTTCTGTGTTGTTTTTGTTGGTTGCTTTATTGTTACACAATAAAGGAGGATATTGCTCCCATTTTGCTCTCTGCTTCTGTGTCATATCTGACAGGCAGGTGCCTGTTTTCCGTTAAAAAGCAGACCATCCGCTTGAAGTAAAACTGTTTATTTTAATTGATTCCTTGTACGATTTTGTAAAGATTAATACCCTAAGCAAACCATTAAGAATATCTCGCAAAGAAGCTTCTGGTTTCCACTGTTCTACGATTTCCCTTGTTATGCAAAATATTATGGTGAAGGCTCCGCATACCACCTTTATACCACCGTTGGCTCCTAGTACCACCTTTCATACCACCTTTTGCGCACCACTTTTGACTCCGCATACCACCATTTAATTTTTTAAAATTTAATTTTTAATTTAGTTTAATTTTTTAACCTCCAGAAACGAGATCCAAATCTTTCCATGTACCGACTGGAAAAAGATATATATGTAGCAACTAGCAAGTTGAAGGCATTCAGTATCGCAACCGACGCCATGGAAAAACAGTACGAACACACATCGGAAGTACTGTTTGTATGTGCTGTTTGTATTCGTACTGTTCGTATGGAAGCGTGTGTCAGTAATGTCCGCACAAAACGTTACGTTGCGAACATCATACATCGAACACGGTATCCGAAAATGGCTAGTATAATATTGTGAAAAGATCAGGATTTAGTTTTATAACCTCCATGCAGCATATCTTATATGTATATGAAGCAAGCGCGTCGATTTGGACGCGGCTTGCTTCATATACATATAAGATATGCTAGGGTGGTGGGAATAGCCATAAGATAGACGTGCCAGGGTGGTGGGAATAGCCATTTTCTTTTGGGTTTTAAAAAACGGCTACGTGACAAGTCGTCGCGAGACAGTTCGTCGCGGGACATTTCGTCGGCGACACTTCGTTTAGAGGACTTCTGGTCGTGGGACAACTCGTATGTGGACGTTCCGTTTTACGGACATTTCGTTTTCGGATGTTTCGTTAACGCGACAATTGGTAGCAAACTACTCGTTGCCAGGCTAGGACATTTCGGCGCACGGACTTTTCGTTGATGGACTTTTCGTTGTGTGAAATTTTGTTATTTTCAAGCCGAAGTTAATGACAAATCAGAACCGCCAAGAAGAAAGTCTTAATAAAATATAAAACAAAACCGAAGTAGATACAGTTAATAAAAATCGTGGAAGGAGTTTAACCAACCGCGATCGTTATTGCTCAAAATTACAAAAACTAAGGCATGCAAAAGTTTAATTAACCACACCACAGTTCGACACATTCAAGATTTAGCAAACAAAAACATCTTGCTTATGCTAATGAAAATATGCGTAACTGACCGCTCACACACTCAATTCCAGGTCTGCCGCAGTGTTTCGCAAGAATCCGACCTTTTCCTGGTTGTTATAGTCGTTGACGATGTTGGCAAGGCGGTCAACCTGGAACTGTAACCTTTAGCTGAAAAATTGAGGAAATATTTGTTTACGAGCGGCTGATTCTGAAACTTTGGTTTTGCCACTGAAAAACTGATTTTTAAAGGAACAGATCATGACTTCTCTGGCATTACAACCAGAAGGCAGAAGGGGAAAAGTATTGTCATCCTTCAAACACGGAGACAATTGAAAATCACTGACATTTACGTGCGATCTGTGTCAGTGTAGCCCAGAAACTATTTTATTCATGCAGTTTCTGTAGTGTCAAAATGTACTGCGTGATGGAAACTGGGACACCCTTTATCACTGTCTTGAAGTGAGAAAGTGATTCTGCGTTTAACGATGTCTGCTGTGCACACGTATGAATAATGATAGACTGTACAGTGTGCAGAGAAGCTTGTTCCTTGCTAAATGTTCCAACCTAAATTAATAATGGCAATCAAGTCTCTCTTGCTTTCCTCTCTGTTAATCGTGCACAAACTTCAAATACACACAATTATTATAATATAATTGTTGATGGTTTGCCATAATGCACAATTTTCTAATATTTTAACTGCAGAAACCACAAAAATATTGAATCTTAACATACAGTATTTGTAATAGTGTTTCTGTATAACACAGAGCAGTTTTTAGATTTTACTGCATGTTTTACACGCAAGTACCTAATTGAATAACTGGGTAAGTTTGCTCAATATCTACTAGTACTAATAATCGAAATAATATAATGTTTTCGAAATTTTTAAAAATAAGGAGTTATTCCATATGCTGGGCTTGTCTAAATGAGATAAATTTTGAGTGAAACGGCGGCATATTCAAGCTAAAATTAAAATTTTCAATTAAAAAATTGCGAATCCAATTGTCCTGACGACGAAATGTCTGAACTCGAGTTGTCCGTGTAACCACATGTCTGATTGCCAGATGTCTCAAGACGAAAAGTCTAGCGACGACAAGTCCTTAAATGAACTGTCCCCGCGACCTAAAATGGCCGAAAAGTGTCCCGCGACGAGATTTTATGCGACGACTTGGTCGGTAACGTTTAAAAAACAGTCTCGACTATCGCCTCCGCGTTTCCTGTAATCGTGATCAAAGTTATGAAATCCGAAGATTTTCTAAAAATTTGGTTTTTGTCGCTATAATTTCTGGATGATATTCGGTGAAAATAATAAAAAATTCCCACGAATTCTGTGGTAGTCAATCCGGTCACTCACCCAAAGGAGGCTGAGGCGGAACTGGTCTGACAAGAGAGGTGGAATTACCCCCGTGTAGTACATATTCAGCTGAGTTTCTGTGCAACAGAAAGGTCACTACGTTTCCTAGCATTTCTCTTCGCTGAATAGTGGCAGTAGCTCGGTCAAGGACTTTCTTCATAGCTTTATTCGCAAAAGGTAATTCGTAAACCTTCTTGATTAACTGCTAAACAAATGTCCCCCTCAAGCGTAGTCGACACTAAGAATGCATTTGGCAAAAGTGCGCAGATTCGAGACTTCAGTCCATGGATGAGGGCGTTTGCCGTGCTAAAAATATATCGGTGTGCCATATACCAGGAGGTGGACCTACCTATGATGAACTACATAGATCACGTCGCGCAGATATAAGCGGGGAAAGGAACTGCTGTTGACCAGTGGCTTGATTATGACCGACAGTTCCGTTTAGTCGTTTGACGAAATCCAAATGATGTCATGCAGTGGTAGCGCAGAAATGACGACGCTTATACCAAGTATTTGATGCAACCACTTGGGCATGACGCTGGTCATCACACAGGCGGTGTAGGCAGAAATACTGAGGTCCAGTGTTATAACTGCTGGAAATTCGGACACATCAGGCCTGAATGTCCGCTATTGCAAAGTAGTACCAGCAATCGTCGCTCATCGTGGGTAGGTCAGGTTGGTTCTCAGCCTCCCGCAGGTAGCGGGGAGCCAAAGATGACGAAGTGTGCCACCTATGGAACAAAGGTCACTGCACAGCCGCGGGTCGGTTCTGTGGATATGGTAGCCAACACTGTTGTGCCATCTGTGGTCAACGCGAACACCACGATGTTTAGTGCAAGTCGAAAGCAAGTCACAGTGCACAGTAACATCATCACACCTTTGAAAGCTGAAGCTTTGCACATTACCTTAGGGAACACTCCGATCAGGATACTGTAACTTTATTGGTCAAATCAAACTCGCAATACACAAATTCAAAAAAAAACACGCTAAGATATTAACAGAAAAATTTCGTTCGGCTTATCCGCCCTTCCATCGTCCCCAGCACTGACGCCGCATTTCCTCGTTGAATTTCCATGGACAAACGCTGCCGCAGAAATTCGTGCGAGCTTGTTTCTCCGGTGTGCATTCTTTTTTGCCCTGCTCTTTGATGATTGTGATCGCCGACGGTCCTCACGGGCCCAGCGTTTCGAAAGCGATCGGAACAAATAGGTAGGATTATGTTTCATATAAATTAAATATTCTACGATCACCTTCGATACGTCGGAAGCCTGTCCAGGGAAACTGTCGGCGGAAGTCCGCGGGCCCAGTGGACCCGTCAGTTTCAGAAGGTAAGCACAACGCGACAATTTAAAACAGCGACAAAATTAATTAATACAGTAGATGAACAAATATTTAAACAGCTATTTTAACCGTAATATAAATTACTGCGGTATGAACTACTACAGATTGCAGATCTGTATAGTCTGGCATAAATTGCACCCACTGCAATATGTAGCTTGTTTATCCGATATGAAAAGCTTTGAAAAGCAACATGGTTCAGAAATATCACCAATTTTACTCTTGTTATGTATCTGCTGGCCCAAAGATTTGCTGTGAAAAGCTACTGTTTTTGGGTCCCAAAAACAGTAGAAATTGGACTTAATGTTCGGATAGCTCCATGATAGAGCTCGAGTACTTAATTTTATTGGGTTTTTCCATGTTCTACGCTTTGGACAGCGTTGACGGAGCATTTAACAATTCTAGCCGGTAGTAACAGCAAAAATTTAAAAATTTTCCAAAAATTTAGAAATATAAAACTTTATTAGAAAAACATTTATTTTTAAAATAAAGTTTGATGGTTTCTTAGAGTTTGCAAATTAAGCGAGGACAGATAGCAAAGTTTTATTATCGATTTGGAACTGGGGTTTTCCACAGTCAGCCATTGTACTACGTTTGTGCGTTCAAAAAGAATTATTTCGGTTTTCTAGTCAGGTGATAATCAGTATCAGGCATCCTGGAATCGAAAAAGAAACTAAAATACTGACGCAGTAGGCGTAGTATGCCCATACTTTGTACGTACGTCGTAGTTCACGTACGATTTACCTGTTCTTATCTAAAGCTTTTGATCGCTAATTCCATCAGCGATTCTGTTTGTGTGATTAGTCTTGTCGGAGTCTGACTTGAGAGTTTGAGTGTGAGTTTGGTCTTGGCAGATCTGTATGCGGTGTGTGCAGATTTGATGGTGTTGGCTGGAGAGTCTGTATGCAGTGTGTGCAGTCTTCAGATTATGATTAAAGGTTAGGAGATCCTGAGTTACCTTCTTGTGGCGAAAGCATTAGTGTGTACCTGCAGGAAGTCACATTTGAATCTGGATGAACATCATCCAGATACTGGTTGTGAGCGTAGGAGTTAGGAGCAGATCACCGTTCAGAACAGAGATTCCCACTCTACCGACTGTGTGTGGTTGGTCATCTAGTACGGTAGATGTAGTGCATCTTCCGTATAGCATGTCAATACGCAGAAAATAATAAAATTCGCTTCTGAATTAAAATACGTGCGTTTGAAAGTAAAACTGCCACACTATAGGTCATCACGATATCCACGTGTGGTGGTCGGAGCAGCCCATCCCGCACTCCCCGTTCCCCGGCTGGGCCGAGCCGGCCCTCATCCCCATCGACGCCGGCCGGGTGCGGCTGCGCGATCGCGGTCTGACGGAGGCCAAAGTGCGCGAGGAAGCCGAGTTCATCATCGACGGCTAGGAGGCCGGACCCGGCGAACCGGAAGTCCACATCAGCGGCATCAAAGCCGACATCCCGGTGACGCTGCAGCATCTGGGCAGTAACGTCTACAAAGCGACGTACACGGCGCAGCACAGCGGCTCCTACGTCCTCAACGTCAAATGGAGCGGGGACACGGTGAAAGGGTGCCCGTACAAACTGACGGTGGCGTCCGCCGGGGATGCCAGTAAGGTGGTGGTCAGTGGGGATATCAAGAGCGGGATGATCGGCAAGGATATCAAGAGTATGATCGATACGCGACGCGCCGGACCAGGTAAGTCCGAAAAGTATCCTCGTGTTACATTCCCGGCAGAATAATAATATGCGATTTAAAAATTATGCCACGTATAAAAATTATCATTATGGGGGGTGTTAAATTATCATTATGGGGGGTGTCAGTTATCATTATCGTGGTGGCAGTATGAATTGTGCCACAATATTGTGCCGAGAGAGGTTGATCGCAGAACAGTGGAAATTGGTAGCCCTTTGCGTATTGTAATCGTTGTAACAACAAGTGAAGAGCAGTGTACCGCGTGGCGCTTAAGAAACATATTTTTTTGCTGCTGAAGCGGAAGGCCGTATTGTAGATTTTTCTTATGAAAAGTTTTGCTACAATATACAAACGTACATACTATGTGATAAAATATAATAATCGTTGTAATACACTGTACACATAAATAAATGCGGCAGTATTACAGCTTAATATGCTGTATATGAGTAGCTGCTTTAATGGTACGTCAAACAAAAGCAAACCATCCGCCTGATGTAAAAAAAGTTTATTTTAATTTCTTCATTTATTTTTTGTATGTTTTATAACGATTTAATATAGCCGTAACCAAACCATTAAAATTGCCACCGAAGAATTGTCTAGTTTGCACTGTTTTACGATTTTCCTTATTAGACAAAATAATATGGCACAACCGATTATTCTATACGCGTCCTTTACACATTCAAGATTCGGCAGTGTGTTCCCAAACCATTATAAGCACAGATAATGAAGTCTAGTGGATGTTAATTATGTAATAATTCTGCAGGCGAACTGTCCGTACACTGTATGGGTCCGCATAAAGAGGCGTTCTGTGAGCTGTATGACCACCGGGACGGAACGTACACACTGCGAATCAAACCAGCCGAAGCCGGTCAACATTTGCTCACCATCAAGTACAACGGAGAACACGTGCCCAGGACGCTGTCAACGGTTAGCTCCATCATCGCATTGATTATTACAATGTTTTCTGTGTTTCTGTTTATAGGAAGTCCATTTGCCATTAAAATTGCCGGTACACCCGATCCCAGCAAGGTGCGCGTGTACGGTCCGGGGTGAATCACGATGTGCTGGCCAGTTATCAGAGCCGGTTCATGTGCGAGACCAAAGGTGCCGGTGCTGGGCAATTAACCGTGCGCGTGCGCGGGCCCAAAGGTACGTTTTACAATCAGTTTTACTGGCTTCCAACTCTGCGGATGACTTATCAGAAGTAAGTTATAAATTTCCTAAAAATAGTATAAAAATTCCCAAAAACAATAAAACTAGGTATAAGAAAGGACAAAAAATGATTTGAAAATAAAAAAGTTATTTTTAAGCGAAAAACTGTTTAAATTACAATAATGATTGATTGGTTGAATGGTAATTGAGTATAATTTAAAAGAATAATCTAAAAGTAATTATAAAATAAAATAATTTTTAATTTAAAAATAATTGTAAAATTTCTATTTAATATATTAAAATAAGAATACAATTTATAATATTTTTTTACCTTGTAAATAAAGCCATAAAAATTATAATTTATTTTTTGGTCTTGTAGGCGCCTTCCGCGTGGAGATGCAGCGCGAGAGTCAGAAGGACCGCACCATCCTGTGCAAGTACGACCCCACCGAGCCCGGCGACTACCGCATCGAAGTGAAATGGTCCGGCGAGCACGTGCCCGGCTCGCCCTTCAACATCTGGATCTTCGACACGGAGGAGGAGCTCAACCGTTTCCTGCGCACCGGCGAAATCCCCGTCCCTCTAGTCCTCGGCCGGCTACGTGCACGGCGGCGGCCCCATGCCGGAGTACACGTACGGCAACGCCAGCGGCGTCTACGTCGCCTCCCCGCCGCCGCCGGCGGCTACCTCCTATTCGCAGTGGCGTCGTGGATCCGCCGATATCTGAGACGAATGCAAGAGAATGCAAGAGATTCTAGAGAGATTTTATGTTGTTTTGTGACGCGCGCGCCATGCTTTTCAAAGGGATCTTTTGTCCCCCGCGATGGTGTGTTATATATAGACTGTGATGTGTGCCCCCTTCTCCCTGTTATTATCTTTTTGTTGAGCTCTGGCTTGATTTGTGGTTCAGAGACTAGAATTATTATTCCGCAAAGTTCCTGCTTATTCAGTTAATCCCCGATTTTGCCTGCAGTTTGGAGGTGTAATCTTGTTTTTATCCGGTGGTGTGCGCTATGTACCCGGCTGTTCAGAGTTCAAACCCGAAAATATTTCTAATTGTCAGTAAAGCTGATAACGCATAAACCGGCATCTCGTGTATATTTTTAAACACGTCTCTATCACAAGTAAAATTTGCCAATTTCTCATCCGGTGACCTTTTTCGCCAAGCTTCCTATGCCGTAAAAACCATATAAACTCATAATTACACAGGTGTCTGGTAGCCTGTTTTCCGATAAAAAGCATACCATCCGCTGGAGTAAAAGTTGTATTTTAACTGATATTCTTTATACGATTGCATAACGATTAAGACCCGAACCAAACCATTGATAATACTCACGAAGAAGTGTCTGGTTTCCACTGTTCTACGATTTTCCTTGTTAGACAAAATATTATGGCATAATCGACAGTGATGCGATACTTTGAAAAGTGTGTAATTCATTGCAAGAGTACAGAAATATTAGATAACTATTATTTTATACAAGAGGCTTTTCCGTATGCGCTTCGTCTTTATATAGTCAAGATACAGTCACACCATTATAAGCTGCGCGAAAACAGGGTCGGGTAGATTTGTAAGCAGACAGCAAATGCAAAAACACGGAGCAGATAGATAGCAGACACTGTCCACGCCAAAAGCCGCAGACGGGTGGTCATGTGCTTTAACTGGCTGTCGAGTGGAATTGCTTCCGGATGCATTTATTAAAACTTGGTTTTCTGTTTCAATATGGCTGGATCCCGATCATGCATGGAAACGGTATCTGCAAGGTCCCTGATTCGTGGCCACAGCAAAACACGGACAGCATTCAACACCGCTTACTGTTTCGTAACGGCCCGTGGCGGCAATTAAAGTCACCGGCTGACTAAGGTCAAACGCTTGACGCTGGATGGTGAATTTCTTGTGCAGCTTGACGACGCAGTGGAGTTCGTTGTTCACGTAGGAAGCCGATTGGACATTTAGCGGTGCTTGCTATAAGATGTACTAAAGCGTCTATATTACCAAATTAAGTAACGGCAAGCCTAAAACTAACACAAGGCTATAGCGGGTAAAAACAACACTCTCGGGTTGCACTGCACAGATACGTGCCGTTAACGACGCACGATTCTTACATCAACAGTCTGCCATCCAATATTAAGATGGGCGTTGGGGATGTTATACGTCAGTTTGGCTTGCACGGTGTCGTTGACATCATGGAAGCAACGTACCACCGCTGAATTAGCCATGCCTCCACTCTGTCGATCAACAATTTACCTGATTTCGATCATCATATAATTTACCATAAAAAATTAACGTTCCTTCCATAAATCCACTCTTTTCCTGCTTAATCTACGTAATACATTTATGCACATAACTCGAATAAAGCAGTTTGTGAAAAATGGGAAGAAGACCGCACCATGGAGAATCCTCCGATCCACCGGTTGCCGGTAAGATTTAAATGCAGTTGATCGCCATTGGCCACAGCGAGAAGGTCAACCGTCACCGCATCACTGGCTGTGGCGATGCTGGCTAAGAATTCGCATGAAGCCGTTTGCCAGCACTGTGCCTGGAGACTGTGGCACACCGTGCCGCTGTTCTGACATGTTTGACTAACGCTGCTCAAAGATGACCCACATCCGGTGTTTTGGGCAGCCGCCGCATTGGCTGTCAAGATTAACAAAACAGGTGGCAAAACGTATGACTGCTTTATGAAACAGTTGATGGAAACGGAAGCACAAAAAACGTTCCCGGCAAGCGTGGGTTTTGCATAAAGAGATTGTAAAATGCTTGACTGAAATCATTATTATTGCGTTAGCAAGTGCATTGGCACTTAATGCTACGTACAACCATGAGACGTTTTAGAATGGTTCAGTTGTCTGCGTATACGATCATGAAGCCAAGAAGCGCCAAAGAAAAGAGCGATTATTATGGCGCGGTAAAACATGTAGCGCGACAACAATTATTTTGTATATTTTGTGTTTTTAAACAGCGCATTCAGTACATGACCTTTTGGCAACTTTATGCAAGAGTGAAACTATGTGCACATGTGCTAATATGATGACAACAACGCATTAAAACGCCCTTCTTGATCGGCATCTATAAGGTCATCTTTCCGTTAAAAGCCATTTTGTGAGTTGCTGGGAGGCACCGTCAAAGCTCCATTCAACCGCTGGACAAACAGTTAAAAGGCGTGACAATTTAATATTTAAATGTGCGCAATTAGGTAATTGACATTGTATTACAACCATTGTACAAATTGCATCTTTTTCCTTATGCTATTTGCAAAGTTGTTGACAGACATATAAAAGCGGAATGCAGGCCATTTGCCGGAATGGCAGATCACGGGAAGCTGACTTTGGCACCGGGAACGTCCGCTCTATCGTGCTGTGCGATGGCATCTGAAAAATAAAAAAAAGTTTCTTGCTGGCACGGTTTTCTTCGTAATACGCAACTGCAGCCCACTTTGTATCAGTGGTCCATTGGCTCCAATCAGAGTGACCGTCTGCGTCAGGTCAAATGCCTGCCCACTGATACCAAATCGTTTCTTCAGGATACCCACGCAGCGTATTTCGTTATTGGCAAATTGAGCGCTTTGAGGCCCATCTGGTAGAACATGGGAGTACCAAAGCGCACACATGTTCATAGATGCTACGTCGGCATGAATTTTTATGCTTTCCCTAAAGGATTGCTGCGGCGCGCCCGCGTGGTTCAGATCAGCCTCCGTCGATCAACCAGATGACATGCCTAGTACGTACCAAGACATAGCTACGTTGACTGACATAACAGACTAACATACAGAAGTATTGATTATTGCATTCCTACCAAGTACCAGCCATTCCATTGCAGTTTTACTGCTTCGCCGTTAATAATTAATTTATCTACTGTATTTCTTTGCTCTTTTGCTTTTTAGCTAGTACTGTAGTGCTTACTGCTTATGCTGAGTTATGTGCCTTATGGTTAGTCTGAGTTAATAGTATTAAATGAGCAACATGCCGCTCTATCTGCAGTTTCCTTGTGCCCTGAATTAACTTCATCAGTAAACATTAACTGCATATAGCCACTTAGGAAGGAGGACTATAATAATATGTTCGAAAACGATCTTGTATGGTGTTATGGCGCCGTGGACGTACAGGATGACGATGGATCATTCCGTCACGGCCTGATAGTTGATGTGGACGTAGCGAGAGGTTGTTTCATTGATTTTGGATATCCCGGCCACCATACTGAGCTAATCCCTTTTCATCGATGCTTTGGGAGAATTTCTCATTACCTTTTCGCCCCGGGCGACACGGTACAAATTTTGTGGCGGGGCTCAAACAGCGAGGCATTTCGCTGGTACCCGGCCACCGTTATCGCGGGATCGTATCATACTTTCGCTGTTGTCGAGGCTCAAAGACAAGGCAAAATCGTGAAGGAAGTGGCAAGACGCATGTGGATCATGCCTTCTGGAGAACGACCATCTTTCGAGCTAAACAGTTACAAGCGACTTAGTATGCCGCTGAGTTGGATAACTGCAGTTCTTGCCAAGGCGCGCAGCAAGCAAGACTTCTGGTGGTGGAATCGTGAGCATGGGCACAGTTTCAACACAATATTCGTTAAGGTTGAAAGCAGAAAGCTTCTCTATATTGCACAAGGGGATGAATCACGTCGGTGGAACTTTTGGGGATTGGTAAGAGTACATTAATAGCGTAAAAGGTCGTTCATGCAAGACCATGGGACGTTGGGACCATGGGATGTGCTTAATTGCAAGACGCATCAATGCATTTCCCTTTCCGCATTTAGTTTTTTCCGTCCAGTAAAAAACTTTAACATATGATAACGTGGAGACACGAGTAAAATTGAAAATGGCTTAACGCATCAGTCCCTGCTACGTAGGATTACTAGGATAACTAAAATTTGCCGTCCGGGCCCGTCCCTGCTACGTAGGATAACTTAAACTACGTACAGGTAGGGTAACTACAATGTAAATACTTGGATTTTGAACTTCTTTGGTGGTCTTTCTATGACAAATTTGGTTTGAAAACTGGACTTAGTTGTGTGGCTATTAAGGCGAGATTCCAGCGGTTGTTTTTTAAACTCAGCAAATTTTTTTCTTGAATGATAATGACATATTCTGATAGAGGAGACTTAATTTTTTACAATTAGCTAAAAGCCCCAAAATCAATAACCGCTGGAAATCTGGCCTTAATTGTGTGGCTATTACTGGATAGATAACGTTATATTGATTTCACTGAGCATGTTTCTGCGGTCAATTGTAATTCTAATAATCGTTAATTTCACGTCATACGGTGGGGAAGCAAACGTTTAAATGCATTCAGGTGTAGTGATTGGTGTACCAAAAGTTTCATTATAAACCGATCTTCAGATTTGGTACGTAAATGCATGTTAATATAAAGATCGTTGTTACACCGAACCAGAGCTGCACAATTTTTTTTCAAATTTTGAAATGAATTTAAAAATTTTTAAATTCATCTTAAAATTCTTCTGTATTTGCGTTTACGAGCAAAATTTGTTTTAACAATGGGGCTACCCTATCTGTCTTTAATAAGTATCGTCATGTAAGTACAAACTGAGTACTAAAAAGGCAAGATTTATAACGAAAACACTTCTGCAATGCTATCCTGCTCGGGGATTGTACCCATAACACATATCGCGTTTCCCCGTTGCATTTGGATAGATAACCACTGTCTAAAAAACTCTTTCGCCCGTTTCTGGCCTGTATTATTATTATTTTATTATTATTCATCGTGGAGCAGGTAGCCCATTTCCGGCTAGGGTGACATTCTAGCTGGGGTTTTAAACCTGGCCAAATAGCAAATTCGAAAAGTACGAGTGCAGATAGACAGAAAAGATTCCTTAAACAAAATCGACACGGTTCAAAGCTTGCTTAAAAGCACCAATAGTACGAATATCGAACAAATCAGAAGAAACAGAATCAACAAAAAATGTCCACAATTTATTAAGTTTCCAAGCAAAGATCGTCTCGCCAACTTTCTTCTTTGCTTCGTAGCAGTGGCCATACCGTTCCCGACCTTGTGCACTAGGTGTTTAGTCCGGTCACTCCATGGGCCGTAACTTTCGAACTGTGGGAACGAGGAAAACCGCTAGCAGTGGATGTGACGTGCGTTGATACATCTTCGTATACTGAGCGCACCTATGCTAACGTTGGTGCTGCAGCCGAGCAAGCGGAAAGGAGGAAGCTGGCAAAACACGCCTGGATGCAATCGAGATATAATTTCACCGCTGCAGCGTGCAAAACTGAAAGATCGGTTTATAACGTAACTTTTGGTACACCTCGATGCATTTAAAAATTTTGGAATATTTTCTTGCAGCCATAACTCACGAACCTGTTACGTGCACAAACGGTTTTTACGCCCATGTACACAAATCATCTGGCTAAACAATGTCATAAAGCAATGCAAAACAGCATTTGGGAATGCGCGACAGCGAAAAGCTCCCGTGAATGTGCACGAATTTGGTGGTATGTACCGGGCCAAATCCCTTAATTAAGCTAACAAGCCTAAGAAACTTATAAGAACCGCAAATAACAATGCATAAACAGTGATCAAACCGCATGCACCATGTTCAGCTTCCATGTTCGGTTCTATCCGTAACCAGCCTCTATGGTACTACGGTGCTGTCGATATAATAAACGGTGACCAGTTTGCTGAACAGCTTGAACCATGAAGTATACCTATCTACCAAAAAACGTAGCTGTACTAAGGTACAGCTACGCTGGGTAAACGCAAGGCAGGGTAAACGTGGTTTGGTAACTTTGGTTTGATTGTTTGTTTAATGGGCTTAACGCCTACAACAATCAGGCGTAGTCTGCATGAGATTGTAGACACACGTTCAAGATAAGTTGCCACAATTATGGGCAGCTATAGTCTGTAACAATTCAAGCACAATAAGTCATTTGTACTACGGTAAGTAACGCAAAAATCAAAAACGAGATCGCAGAAGCATCCACCCATTGTATTTGAATCAGTACACCCATTGCGGCACGAAACATTGGTCGGCCAAATTTCACGTCGCACGTGCTATATAATTCTGACGTTAGCTTTAAAATACGATGCCGATGCACACTGCAGACGCTTTAAATTTTGTTTTATAAGGTCGAAGTATTTCGGATAATGGCTAAACGGACAACAACCTATGAACTGCGTAATGGGAAGAGGTATTTAGAAAGAGAACGCGACAAGCCCATTGCTTTCAAATCCTTTCTGGTAAGAAGTCACATTTTAGTAATCAAAATACTATCGGAATCGGGCATTTCGGGTATTTACGAGGTAGAATCGGATATGTAGAAATGCGCGCATACTACAAAAACTGATAGTACTTGTTTACTAAATCATAAATGGCCTGCGCTACAGACTATAGCCCTGCCGGGCCAAGTTAGGACGCAGTACATAGTTGCGTAAAATGAAATGGACGTATTTTCTATGCCCTTTCGGTTGTTTTCAAAGCTTTCCTCGGGTAACTCACATGTCAGGTCACTGCCGGGTTCATTAGCAACAAATCTTTTTATCTTTATTTATATCAGCAAGGGTCAGGGAGTGATTAAGGAGATGGGGTGGCGGTCATTTTTAAGGGGCTTATGTATACCCGTCTCTGCCCGTAGCATGTCCATTTTGCTTGACCTGACCCATGACCTTCATTTTGCTTCCCGACAGTTTAATGACTGATATATTGCTGATCAATAAACCTGCTGACCGAGAGTTTGCTGGCCAACAGTTCGACTTCCTACAAGCAGCTCTGATTGGTGTCGCAGCTTGGCCCTGCTTGGCCCGGCAGCGCTGTATATGCCCAGTGTCCTACCATACTTCAGTAAAAAATCGATCGGATGAAATGATCGTTTTATCTTTTATTTTTATTAGGCTACCATATCCACAACACTGTATCAGCATCAACCGTGTATAAATACTTGTATTCCAGTGGAAGTCTTCCATCGGATATTTTCCTTTCTGGAATTTCAGGACGAACTGAATTGTCGTAAAGTGTGTAAATTCTGGCGCATCATTTTAACAACCGCTCCCGCTGGTTTGCGGATGGAATTTAATCTGCAGAAATATGGGAATGACCAGCTGGCTTTAGCTTTTGACGAAAATATTAACCGATTTACAAAACAATTATACTATCGGGTAGTGGCTGGCACTCTTCCCGCTCCAGCTTTGTTGGGCCTTATTACCGCAGGTTTTGGACACCGCAATATCTGGACTTACGTACTAACATTTTTTTAAGCAAGTGTGTCATCAACACAAATCAAAACGAGCAAATGCAATCTGCAAGGCAGTTTCTGGAAAATAATTGTCAACCGATGACCGACGAAGGCATTCGAACGTTGCAAAGCCAACTAGACGCTCATCCTGTACCAAAAAGGATCTTGATACAATTACTGACGCAGTGGCAAGCAGGAGATGCACGATTCACTGGCAAAATGGATGACCCGTTAGCTCAGGTACCATGCCATTCCCTGCGAAACTTAACTTTGTTTGCATTGATGTGGTACTTGGACAGCCGCTCTGAAAAAAATCTTCTCCATCAGTACTGAAGAATGACCTTGTAAACTTGGGGAGCACGTCAAATCTTTAACCTCCGTTTTCCTTCCAAACAATTTGCTGACCGGTATACTGCTACCTGCTAACATGTGAATAACACAAACTGCTGACCGACAGAGTACTGACCGGCATTTCGCTTTTCGACGATTTTATTGCCCGACGTTTTCCAGGAATTATTTTTTACCGATCCCTTGTTTTCGGTCTGGTTTCTAGGTCCCTTATCCTTTTTAGGGATATTTTCTTCTGTTCCTTGGCATTTTGGGTGTTTTTTTTTTGTTTTCTGATGTTCTTTTGTGCGTCTTGTAATAATGGAAATGTTTTGTCCTTGCAACGAGGCAATATGTGTAACCACAAGAAGTGATAACATAAAAAAGGTTAAAGTTTATCAGGTATGCGAAAACATGGAAGTTAAGCGGAGTCCAAAAGAAAACGCGAATCACTGGCACATGCAAAGGTAGAAAGGAATAGGTACTAGACTGCGATTACAATAAGTCGCTTAGTCGATACTGTTGCGGAAAAAGGCGAGAGGCGATCGCCTTGGGGCCGCTGCATAAAACCAAAACCAACGTACGTTATCACATAGTTATCAAAATTTTAAAAGTTTTCGAAAGGAAACCGTGATCGTGATGAAATAGGTAAGTAATTGAAATTGGGTGTGACTATTGTCACCCCCTGCGCCCCCTTTCGGCTATTGTCACCTCCCTTTTATAAAACTAGAACGAACACCGCCTTTGACTGCCCCCGCACCACTTTTTGGATATTGCCGCTACTTTCTTCTTACCATTTCTTTGTAGAAATTATTTTACTTAATCTGCCACCAGTGGCTCTTTTTGAATTCAGTTACGCCAGGCGGTCGAAACCGAACCCAATACTGGTTGTAATAAGAAATTCACTTTGTTCCTGCAACGTGGCATTGGGGCGCTGCAGTCGCGTAGCGACATTGATCAAGTTTTTATCAGTAATACTGACTTGTGAGTATTTTAACCAACAACTCAAAATACATAGTTGTATGATGCATACGTACTTCGGCTCGTAGGCATAACAGTGATATTATAGTTTCTATGGTTTGAACTCAGTGTTACGTCTACTGGCGCTTCTTCCAATGAAATGGCGTGCAAACCGTTACGTACTGTACGTATTTTCGTATTTACGATCCAATGGTGTGCTAGAATTTTTCCTGATTTACTACATCAAAAAACCAGCTCTGCGTTATTAGAAAGCGACGCTAAAAGCCAAAAGACTGCTTTACTCTCGACATTAAAACACTTACCTTAGAACGAAATGACACTGCAAACAGAAATGTGATAAAATACTATGTAAAAAGCAGTCTTGTTATACAAAGTTGTAGGAAGAGGAATAAGCACCTCTGGGCTATCCCAATTACGGACGCTGTAATTTTAACAGTTTTGAGATTTTCTTTTCTAATAAGCTTCTGAAGAGCTTCTTTCTTACTAACTGAAACCGCATGTGTAAATAAAAATGACCTTTCACAACATGGACTTCCGTGTTAAAACGCACAACAGAACTGAATTACTGCTCCCACAATTTCAGATGTAACACGGAAGCGCAGACCCGTCGTGTCAACTGTCAAGTCTTTATTATCAAATAAACCTTTTTACATCTCCTTTCGGCACCACCACCCTTTATTTACATATGTTCCCACTATCTCTTACTCCCATTCCCACCTCTTACGTATATTATTCATAAAATACTGGTTGTTACAGAAATCTTTTTTTAGAAATTTGAGCATCATTACATTTATCCATTACCATTAGAAACGTAAAGGTAAAGCCGCTAATATTTACCGATGTGAATAAGTGCTATGCAGATAAGCCTAAGAACTTCGTGGCACAATTAAGGTCGGATATCTCCTCTGATCACGGGGGGAAAGTGGTCAGAATAGCCGAAGGAGGTGCCAGGGTGGTGGGAATAGCCATTTTCTTTTGGGTTTTAAAAAACGGCTACGTGACAAGTCGTCGCGAGACAGTTCGTCGCGGGACATTTCGTCGGCGACACTTCGTTTAGAGGACTTCTGGTCGTGGGACAACTCGTATGTGGACGTTCCGTTTTACGGACATTTCGTTTTCGGATGTTTCGTTAACGCGACAATTGGTAGCAAACTACTCGTTGCCAGGCTAGGACATTTCGGCGCACGGACTTTTCGTTGATGGACTTTTCGTTGTGTGAAATTTTGTTATTTTCAAGCCGAAGTTAATGACAAATCAGAACCGCCAAGAAGAAAGTCTTAATAAAATATAAAAACAAAACCGAAGTAGATACAGTTAATAAAAATCGTGGAAGGAGTTTAACCAACCGCGATCGTTATTGCTCAAAATTACAAAAACTAAGGCATGCAAAAGTTTAATTAACCACACCACAGTTCGACACATTCAAGATTTAGCAAACAAAAACATCTTGCTTATGCTAATGAAAATATGCGTAACTGACCGCTCACACACTCAATTCCAGGTCTGCCGCAGTGTTTCGCAAGAATCCGACCTTTTCCTGGTTGTTATAGTCGTTGACGATGTTGGCAAGGCGGTCAACCTGGAACTGTAACCTTTAGCTGAAAAATTGAGGAAATATTTGTTTACGAGCGGCTGATTCTGAAACTTTGGTTTTGCCACTGAAAAACTGATTTTTAAAGGAACAGATCATGACTTCTCTGGCATTACAACCAGAAGGCAGAAGGGGAAAAGTATTGTCATCCTTCAAACACGGAGACAATTGAAAATCACTGACATTTACGTGCGATCTGTGTCAGTGTAGCCCAGAAACTATTTTATTCATGCAGTTTCTGTAGTGGTCAAAATGTACTGCGTGATGGAAACTGGGACACCCTTTATCACTGTCTTGAAGTGAGAAAGTGATTCTGCGTTTAACGATGTCTGCTGTGCACACGTATGAATAATGATAGACTGTACAGTGTGCAGAGAAGCTTGTTCCTTGCTAAATGTTCCAACCTAAATTAATAATGGCAATCAAGTCTCTCTTGCTTTCCTCTCTGTTAATCGTGCACAAACTTCAAATACACACAATTATTATAATATAATTGTTGCTGGTTTGCCATAATGCACAATTTTCTAATATTTTAACTGCAGAAACCACAAAAATATTGAATCTTAACATACAGTATTTGTAATAGTGTTTCTGTATAACACAGAGCAGTTTTTAGATTTTACTGCATGTTTTACACGCAAGTACCTAATTGAATAACTGGGTAAGTTTGCTCAATATCTACTAGTACTAATAATCGAAATAATATAATGTTTTCGAAATTTTTAAAAATAAGGAGTTATTCCATATGCTGGGCTTGTCTAAATGAGATAAATTTTGAGTGAAACGGCGGCATATTCAAGCTAAAATTAAAAATTTTCAATTAAAAAAATTGCGAATCCAATTGTCCTGACGACGAAATGTCTGAACTCGAGTTGTCCGTGTAACCACATGTCTGATTGCCAGATGTCTCAAGACGAAAAGTCTAGCGACGACAAGTCCTTAAATGAACTGTCCCCGCGACCTAAAATGGCCGAAAAAGTGTCCCGCGACGAGATTTTATGCGACGACTTGGTCGGTAACGTTTAAAAAACAGTCTCGACTATCGCCTCCGCGTTTCCTGTAATCGTGATCAAAGTTATGAAATCCGAAGATTTTCTAAAAATTTGGTTTTTGTCGCTATAATTTCTGGATGATATTCGGTGAAAATAATAAAAAATTCCCACGAATTCTGTGGTAGTCAATCCGGTCACTCACCCAAAGGAGGCTGAGGCGGAACTGGTCTGACAAGAGAGGTGGAATTACCCCCGTGTAGTACATATTCAGCTGAGTTTCTGTGCAACAGAAAGGTCACTACGTTTCCTAGCATTTCTCTTCGCTGAATAGTGGCAGTAGCTCGGTCAAGGACTTTCTTCATAGCTTTATTCGCAAAAGGTAATTCGTAAACCTTCTTGATTAACTGCTAAACAAATGTCCCCCTCAAGCGTAGTCGACACTAAGAATGCATTTGGCAAAAGTGCGCAGATTCGAGACTTCAGTCCATGGATGAGGGCGTTTGCCGTGCTAAAAATATATCGGTGTGCCATATACCAGGAGGTGGACCTACCTATGATGAACTACATAGATCACGTCGCGCAGATATAAGCGGGGAAAGGAACTGCTGTTGACCAGTGGCTTGATTATGACCGACAGTTCCGTTTAGTCGTTTGACGAAATCCAAATGATGTCATGCAGTGGTAGCGCAGAAATGACGACGCTTATACCAAGTATTTGATGCAACCACTTGGGCATGACGCTGGTCATCACACAGGCGGTGTAGGCAGAAATACTGAGGTCCAGTGTTATAACTGCTGGAAATTCGGACACATCAGGCCTGAATGTCCGCTATTGCAAAGTAGTACCAGCAATCGTCGCTCATCGTGGGTAGGTCAGTTGGTTCTCAGCCTCCCCGCAGGTAGCGGGGGAGCCAAAGATGACGAAGTGTGCCACCTATGGAACAAAGGTCACTGCACAGCCGCGGGTCGGTTCTGTGGATATGGTAGCCAACACTGTTGTGCCATCTGTGGTCAACGCGAACACCACGATGTTTAGTGCAAGTCGAAAGCAAGTCACAGTGCACAGTAACATCATCACACCTTTGAAAGCTGAAGCTTTGCACATTACCTTAGGGAACACTCCGATCAGGATACTGTAACTTTATTGGTCAAATCAAACTCGCAATACACAAATTAAAAAAAAACACGCTAAGATATTAACAGAAAAATTTCGTTCGGCTTATCCGCCCTTCCATCGTCCCCAGCACTGACGCCGCATTTCCTCGTTGAATTTCCATGGACAAACGCTGCCGCAGAAATTCGTGCGAGCTTGTTTCTCCGGTGTGCATTCTTTTTTGCCCTGCTCTTTGATGATTGTGATCGCCGACGGTCCTCACGGGCCCAGCGTTTCGAAAGCGATCGGAACAAATAGGTAGGATTATGTTTCATATAAATTAAATATTCTACGATCACCTTCGATACGTCGGAAGCCTGTCCAGGGAAACTGTCGGCGGAAGTCCGCGGGCCCAGTGGACTGGTCCCCGTTAAGGTGGAGAACGTCGGCAAGGACCGGGTCAAAGTCAGTTTCACCGCAATTGCCGAAGGTAAGCACAACGACAGCGACAAAAGTTTTAGGGAATAAAACTAGAATTTACTAAGAAAATCAAATGATATAATTAATACAGTAGATGAACAAATATTTAAACAGCTATTTTAACCGTAATATAAATTACTGCGGTATGAACTACTACAGATTGCAGATCTGTATAGTCTGGCATAAATTGCACCCACTGCAATATGTAGCTTGTTTATCCGATATGAAAAGCTTTGAAAAGCAACATGGTTCAGAAATATCACCAATTTTACTCTTGTTATGTATCTGCTGGCCCAAAGATTTGCTGTGAAAAGCTACTGTTTTTGGGTCCCAAAAACAGTAGAAATTGGACTTAATGTTCGGATAGCTCCATGATAGAGCTCGAGTACTTAATTTTATTGGGTTTTTCCATGTTCTACGCTTTGGACAGCGTTGACGGAGCATTTAACAATTCTAGCCGGTAGTAACAGCAAAAATTTAAAAATTTTCCAAAAATTTAGAAATATAAAACTTTATTAGAAAAACATTTATTTTTAAAATAAAGTTTGATGGTTTCTTAGAGTTTGCAAATTAAGCGAGGACAGATAGCAAAGTTTTATTATCGATTTGGAACTGGGGTTTTCCACAGTCAGCCATTGTACTACGTTTGTGCGTTCAAAAAGAATTATTTCGGTTTTCTAGTCAGGTGATAATCAGTATCAGGCATCCTGGAATCGAAAAAGAAACTAAAATACTGACGCAGTAGGCGTAGTATGCCCATACTTTGTACGTACGTCGTAGTTCACGTACGATTTACCTGTTCTTATCTAAAGCTTTTGATCGCTAATTCCATCAGCGATTCTGTTTGTGTGATTAGTCTTGTCGGAGTCTGACTTGAGAGTTTGAGTGTGAGTTTGGTCTTGGCAGATCTGTATGCGGTGTGTGCAGGTTTGATGGTGTTGGCTGGAGAGTCTGTATGCAGTGTGTGCAGTCTTCAGATTATGATTAAAGGTTAGGAGATCCTGAGTTACCTTCTTGTGGCGAAAGCATTAGTGTGTACCTGCAGGAAGTCACATTTGAATCTGGATGAACATCATCCAGATACTGGTTGTGAGCGTAGGAGTTAGGAGCAGATCACCGTTCAGAACAGAGATTCCCACTCTACCGACTGTGTGTGGTTGGTCATCTAGTACGGTAGATGTAGTGCATCTTCCGTATAGCATGTCAATACGCAGAAAATAATAAAATTCGCTTCTGAATTAAAATACGTGCGTTTGAGAGTAAAACTGCCACACTATAGGTCATCACGATATCCACGTGTGGTGGTCGGAGCAGCCCATCCCGCACTCCCCGTTCCCCGGCTGGGCCGAGCCGGCCCTCATCCCCATCGACGCCGGCCGGGTGCGGCTGCGCGATCGCGGTCTGACGGAGGCCAAAGTGCGCGAGGAAGCCGAGTTCATCATCGACGGCTAGGAGGCCGGACCCGGCGAACCGGAAGTCCACATCAGCGGCATCAAAGCCGACATCCCGGTGACGCTGCAGCATCTGGGCAGTAACGTCTACAAAGCGACGTACACGGCGCAGCACAGCGGCTCCTACGTCCTCAACGTCAAATGGAGCGGGGACACGGTGAAAGGGTGCCCGTACAAACTGACGGTGGCGTCCGCCGGGGATGCCAGTAAGGTGGTGGTCAGTGGGGATATCAAGAGCGGGATGATCGGCAAGGATATCAAGAGTATGATCGATACGCGACGCGCCGGACCAGGTAAGTCCGAAAAGTATCCTCGTGTTACATTCCCGGCAGAATAATAATATGCGATTTAAAAATTATGCCACGTATAAAAATTATCATTATGGGGGGTGTTAAATTATCATTATGGGGGGTGTCAGTTATCATTATCGTGGTGGCAGTATGAATTGTGCCACAATATTGTGCCGAGAGAGGTTGATCGCAGAACAGTGGAAATTGGTAGCCCTTTGCGTATTGTAATCGTTGTAACAACAAGTGAAGAGCAGTGTACCGCGTGGCGCTTAAGAAACATATTTTTTTGCTGCTGAAGCGGAAGGCCGTATTGTAGATTTTTTCTTATGAAAAGTTTTGCTACAATATACAAACGTACATACTATGTGATAAAATATAATAATCGTTGTAATACACTGTACACATAAATAAATGCGGCAGTATTACAGCTTAATATGCTGTATATGAGTAGCTGCTTTAATGGTACGTCAAACAAAAGCAAACCATCCGCCTGATGTAAAAAAAGTTTATTTTAATTTCTTCATTTATTTTTTGTATGTTTTTATAACGATTTAATATAGCCGTAACCAAACCATTAAAATTGCCACCGAAGAATTGTCTAGTTTGCACTGTTTTACGATTTTCCTTATTAGACAAAATAATATGGCACAACCGATTATTCTATACGCGTCCTTTACACATTCAAGATTCGGCAGTGTGTTCCCAAACCATTATAAGCACAGATAATGAAGTCTAGTGGATGTTAATTATGTAATAATTCTGCAGGCGAACTGTCCGTACACTGTATGGGTCCGCATAAAGAGGCGTTCTGTGAGCTGTATGACCACCGGGACGGAACGTACACACTGCGAATCAAACCAGCCGAAGCCGGTCAACATTTGCTCACCATCAAGTACAACGGAGAACACGTGCCCAGGACGCTGTCAACGGTTAGCTCCATCATCGCATTGATTATTACAATGTTTTCTGTGTTTCTGTTTATAGGAAGTCCATTTGCCATTAAAATTGCCGGTACACCCGATCCCAGCAAGGTGCGCGTGTACGGTCCGGGGGTGAATCACGATGTGCTGGCCAGTTATCAGAGCCGGTTCATGTGCGAGACCAAAGGTGCCGGTGCTGGGCAATTAACCGTGCGCGTGCGCGGGCCCAAAGGTACGTTTTACAATCAGTTTTTACTGGCTTCCAACTCTGCGGATGACTTATCAGAAGTAAGTTATAAATTTCCTAAAAATAGTATAAAAATTCCCAAAAACAATAAAACTAGGTATAAGAAAGGACAAAAAATGATTTGAAAATAAAAAAGTTATTTTTAAGCGAAAAACTGTTTAAATTACAATAATGATTGATTGGTTGAATGGTAATTGAGTATAATTTAAAAGAATAATCTAAAAGTAATTATAAAATAAAATAATTTTTAATTTAAAAATAATTGTAAAATTTCTATTTAATATATTAAAATAAGAATACAATTTATAATATTTTTTTACCTTGTAAATAAAGCCATAAAAATTATAATTTATTTTTTGGTCTTGTAGGCGCCTTCCGCGTGGAGATGCAGCGCGAGAGTCAGAAGGACCGCACCATCCTGTGCAAGTACGACCCCACCGAGCCCGGCGACTACCGCATCGAAGTGAAATGGTCCGGCGAGCACGTGCCCGGCTCGCCCTTCAACATCTGGATCTTCGACACGGAGGAGGAGCTCAACCGTTTCCTGCGCACCGGCGAAATCCCCCGTCCCTCTAGTCCCTCGGCCGGCTACGTGCACGGCGGCGGCCCCATGCCGGAGTACACGTACGGCAACGCCAGCGGCGTCTACGTCGCCTCCCCGCCGCCGCCGGCGGCTACCTCCTATTCGCAGTGGCGTCGTGGATCCGCCGATATCTGAGACGAATGCAAGAGAATGCAAGAGATTCTAGAGAGATTTTATGTTGTTTTGTGACGCGCGCGCCATGCTTTTCAAAGGGATCTTTTGTCCCCCGCGATGGTGTGTTATATATAGACTGTGATGTGTGCCCCCTTCTCCCTGTTATTATCTTTTTGTTGAGCTCTGGCTTGATTTGTGGTTCAGAGACTAGAATTATTATTCCGCAAAGTTCCTGCTTATTCAGTTAATCCCCGATTTTGCCTGCAGTTTGGAGGTGTAATCTTGTTTTTATCCGGTGGTGTGCGCTATGTACCCGGCTGTTCAGAGTTCAAACCCGAAAATATTTCTAATTGTCAGTAAAGCTGATAACGCATAAACCGGCATCTCGTGTATATTTTTAAACACGTCTCTATCACAAGTAAAATTTGCCAATTTCTCATCCGGTGACCTTTTTCGCCAAGCTTCCTATGCCGTAAAAACCATATAAACTCATAATTACACAGGTGTCTGGTAGCCTGTTTTCCGATAAAAGCATACCATCCGCTGGAGTAAAAGTTGTATTTTAACTGATATTCTTTATACGATTGCATAACGATTAAGACCCGAACCAAACCATTGATAATACTCACGAAGAAGTGTCTGGTTTCCACTGTTCTACGATTTTCCTTGTTAGACAAAATATTATGGCATAATCGACAGTGATGCGATACTTTGAAAAGTGTGTAATTCATTGCAAGAGTACAGAAATATTAGATAACTATTATTTTATACAAGAGGCTTTTCCGTATGCGCTTCGTCTTTATATAGTCAAGATACAGTCACACCATTATAAGCTGCGCGAAAACAGGGTCGGGTAGATTTGTAAGCAGACAGCAAATGCAAAAACACGGAGCAGATAGATAGCAGACACTGTCCACGCCAAAAGCCGCAGACGGGTGGTCATGTGCTTTAACTGGCTGTCGAGTGGAATTGCTTCCGGATGCATTTATTAAAACTTGGTTTTCTGTTTCAATATGGCTGGATCCCGATCATGCATGGAAACGGTATCTGCAAGGTCCCTGATTCGTGGCCACAGCAAAACACGGACAGCATTCAACACCGCTTACTGTTTCGTAACGGCCCGTGGCGGCAATTAAAGTCACCGGCTGACTAAGGTCAAACGCTTGACGCTGGATGGTGAATTTCTTGTGCAGCTTGACGACGCAGTGGAGTTCGTTGTTCACGTAGGAAGCCGATTGGACATTTAGCGGTGCTTGCTATAAGATGTACTAAAGCGTCTATATTACCAAATTAAGTAACGGCAAGCCTAAAACTAACACAAGGCTATAGCGGGTAAAAACAACACTCTCGGGTTGCACTGCACAGATACGTGCCGTTAACGACGCACGATTCTTACATCAACAGTCTGCCATCCAATATTAAGATGGGCGTTGGGGATGTTATACGTCAGTTTGGCTTGCACGGTGTCGTTGACATCATGGAAGCAACGTACCACCGCTGAATTAGCCATGCCTCCACTCTGTCGATCAACAATTTACCTGATTTCGATCATCATATAATTTACCATAAAAAATTAACGTTCCTTCCATAAATCCACTCTTTTCCTGCTTAATCTACGTAATACATTTATGCACATAACTCGAATAAAGCAGTTTGTGAAAAATGGGAAGAAGACCGCACCATGGAGAATCCCACTCCGATCCACCGGTTGCCGGTAAGATTTAAATGCAGTTGATCGCCATTGGCCACAGCGAGAAGGTCAACCGTCACCGCATCACTGGCTGTGGCGATGCTGGCTAAGAATTCGCATGAAGCCGTTTGCCAGCACTGTGCCTGGAGACTGTGGCACACCGTGCCGCTGTTCTGACATGTTTGACTAACGCTGCTCAAAGATGACCCACATCCGGTGTTTTGGGCAGCCGCCGCATTGGCTGTCAAGATTAACAAAACAGGTGGCAAAACGTATGACTGCTTTATGAAACAGTTGATGGAAACGGAAGCACAAAAAACGTTCCCGGCAAGCGTGGGTTTTTGCATAAAGAGATTGTAAAATGCTTGACTGAAATCATTATTATTGCGTTAGCAAGTGCATTGGCACTTAATGCTACGTACAACCATGAGACGTTTTAGAATGGTTCAGTTGTCTGCGTATACGATCATGAAGCCAAGAAGCGCCAAAGAAAAGAGCGATTATTATGGCGCGGTAAAACATGTAGCGCGACAACAATTATTTTGTATATTTTGTGTTTTTAAACAGCGCATTCAGTACATGACCTTTTGGCAACTTTATGCAAGAGTGAAACTATGTGCACATGTGCTAATATGATGACAACAACGCATTAAAACGCCCTTCTTGATCGGCATCTATAAGGTCATCTTTCCGTTAAAAGCCATTTTGTGAGTTGGGTTCGGGAGGCACCGTCAAAGCTCCATTCAACCGCTGGACAAACAGTTAAAAGGCGTGACAATTTAATATTTAAATGTGCGCAATTAGGTAATTGACATTGTATTACAACCATTGTACAAATTGCATCTTTTTCCTTATGCTATTTGCAAAGTTGTTGACAGACATATAAAAGCGGAATGCAGGCCATTTGCCGGAATGGCAGATCACGGGAAGCTGACTTTGGCACCGGGAACGTCCGCTCTATCGTGCTGTGCGATGGCATCTGAAAAATAAAAAAAAGTTTCTTGCTGGCACGGTTTTCTTCGTAATACGCAACTGCAGCCCACTTTGTATCAGTGGTCCATTGGCTCCAATCAGAGTGACCGTCTGCGTCAGGTCAAATGCCTGCCCACTGATACCAAATCGTTTCTTCAGGATACCCACGCAGCGTATTTCGTTATTGGCAAATTGAGCGCTTTGAGGCCCATCTGGTAGAACATGGGAGTACCAAAGCGCACACATGTTCATAGATGCTACGTCGGCATGAATTTTTATGCTTTCCTAAAGGATTGCTGCGGCGCGCCCGCGTGGTTCAGATCAGCCTCCGTCGATCAACCAGATGACATGCCTAGTACGTACCAAGACATAGCTACGTTGACTGACATAACAGACTAACATACAGAAGTATTGATTATTGCATTCCTACCAAGTACCAGCCATTCCATTGCAGTTTTACTGCTTCGCCGTTAATAATTAATTTATCTACTGTATTTCTTTGCTCTTTTGCTTTTTAGCTAGTACTGTAGTGCTTACTGCTTATGCTGAGTTATGTGCCTTATGGTTAGTCTGAGTTAATAGTATTAAATGAGCAACATGCCGCTCTATCTGCAGTTTCCTTGTGCCCTGAATTAACTTCATCAGTAAACATTAACTGCATATAGCCACTTAGGAAGGAGGACTATAATAATATGTTCGAAAACGATCTTGTATGGTGTTATGGCGCCGTGGACGTACAGGATGACGATGGATCATTCCGTCACGGCCTGATAGTTGATGTGGACGTAGCGAGAGGTTGTTTCATTGATTTTGGATATCCCGGCCACCATACTGAGCTAATCCCTTTTCATCGATGCTTTGGGAGAATTTCTCATTACCTTTTCGCCCCGGGCGACACGGTACAAATTTTGTGGCGGGGCTCAAACAGCGAGGCATTTCGCTGGTACCCGGCCACCGTTATCGCGGGATCGTATCATACTTTCGCTGTTGTCGAGGCTCAAAGACAAGGCAAAATCGTGAAGGAAGTGGCAAGACGCATGTGGATCATGCCTTCTGGAGAACGACCATCTTTCGAGCTAAACAGTTACAAGCGACTTAGTATGCCGCTGAGTTGGATAACTGCAGTTCTTGCCAAGGCGCGCAGCAAGCAAGACTTCTGGTGGTGGAATCGTGAGCATGGGCACAGTTTCAACACAATATTCGTTAAGGTTGAAAGCAGAAAGCTTCTCTATATTGCACAAGGGGATGAATCACGTCGGTGGAACTTTTGGGGATTGGTAAGAGTACATTAATAGCGTAAAAGGTCGTTCATGCAAGACCATGGGACGTTGGGACCATGGGATGTGCTTAATTGCAAGACGCATCAATGCATTTCCCTTTCCGCATTTAGTTTTTCCGTCCAGTAAAAAACTTTAACATATGATAACGTGGAGACACGAGTAAAATTGAAAATGGCTTAACGCATCAGTCCCTGCTACGTAGGATTACTAGGATAACTAAAATTTGCCGTCCGGGCCCGTCCCTGCTACGTAGGATAACTTAAACTACGTACAGGTAGGGTAACTACAATGTAAATACTTGGATTTTGAACTTCTTTGGTGGTCTTTCTATGACAAATTTGGTTTGAAAACTGGACTTAGTTGTGTGGCTATTAAGGCGAGATTCCAGCGGTTGTTTTTTAAACTCAGCAAATTTTTTTCTTGAATGATAATGACATATTCTGATAGAGGAGACTTAATTTTTTACAATTAGCTAAAAGCCCCAAAATCAATAACCGCTGGAAATCTGGCCTTAATTGTGTGGCTATTACTGGATAGATAACGTTATATTGATTTCACTGAGCATGTTTCTGCGGTCAATTGTAATTCTAATAATCGTTAATTTCACGTCATACGGTGGGGAAGCAAACGTTTAAATGCATTCAGGTGTAGTGATTGGTGTACCAAAAGTTTCATTATAAACCGATCTTCAGATTTGGTACGTAAATGCATGTTAATATAAAGATCGTTGTTACACCGAACCAGAGCTGCACAATTTTTTTTCAAATTTTGAAATGAATTTAAAAATTTTTAAATTCATCTTAAAATTCTTCTGTATTTGCGTTTACGAGCAAAATTTGTTTTAACAATGGGGCTACCCTATCTGTCTTTAATAAGTATCGTCATGTAAGTACAAACTGAGTACTAAAAAGGCAAGATTTATAACGAAAACACTTCTGCAATGCTATCCTGCTCGGGGATTGTACCCATAACACATATCGCGTTTCCCCGTTGCATTTGGATAGATAACCACTGTCTAAAAAACTCTTTCGCCCGTTTCTGGCCTGTATTATTATTATTTTATTATTATTCATCGTGGAGCAGGTAGCCCATTTCCGGCTAGGGTGACATTCTAGCTGGGGTTTTAAACCTGGCCAAATAGCAAATTCGAAAAGTACGAGTGCAGATAGACAGAAAAGATTCCTTAAACAAAATCGACACGGTTCAAAGCTTGCTTAAAAGCACCAATAGTACGAATATCGAACAAATCAGAAGAAACAGAATCAACAAAAAATGTCCACAATTTATTAAGTTTCCAAGCAAAGATCGTCTCGCCAACTTTCTTCTTTGCTTCGTAGCAGTGGCCATACCGTTCCCGACCTTGTGCACTAGGTGTTTAGTCCGGTCACTCCATGGGCCGTAACTTTCGAACTGTGGGAACGAGGAAAACCGCTAGCAGTGGATGTGACGTGCGTTGATACATCTTCGTATACTGAGCGCACCTATGCTAACGTTGGTGCTGCAGCCGAGCAAGCGGAAAGGAGGAAGCTGGCAAAACACGCCTGGATGCAATCGAGATATAATTTCACCGCTGCAGCGTGCAAAACTGAAAGATCGGTTTATAACGTAACTTTTGGTACACCTCGATGCATTTAAAAATTTTGGAATATTTTCTTGCAGCCATAACTCACGAACCTGTTACGTGCACAAACGGTTTTTACGCCCATGTACACAAATCATCTGGCTAAACAATGTCATAAAGCAATGCAAAACAGCATTTGGGAATGCGCGACAGCGAAAGCTCCCGTGAATGTGCACGAATTTGGTGGTATGTACCGGGCCAAATCCCTTAATTAAGCTAACAAGCCTAAGAAACTTATAAGAACCGCAAATAACAATGCATAAACAGTGATCAAACCGCATGCACCATGTTCAGCTTCCATGTTCGGTTCTATCCGTAACCAGCCTCTATGGTACTACGGTGCTGTCGATATAATAAACGGTGACCAGTTTGCTGAACAGCTTGAACCATGAAGTATACCTATCTACCAAAAAACGTAGCTGTACTAAGGTACAGCTACGCTGGGTAAACGCAAGGCAGGGTAAACGTGGTTTGGTAACTTTGGTTTGATTGTTTGTTTAATGGGCTTAACGCCTACAACAATCAGGCGTAGTCTGCATGAGATTGTAGACACACGTTCAAGATAAGTTGCCACAATTATGGGCAGCTATAGTCTGTAACAATTCAAGCACAATAAGTCATTTGTACTACGGTAAGTAACGCAAAAATCAAAAACGAGATCGCAGAAGCATCCACCCATTGTATTTGAATCAGTACACCCATTGCGGCACGAAACATTGGTCGGCCAAATTTCACGTCGCACGTGCTATATAATTCTGACGTTAGCTTTAAAATACGATGCCGATGCACACTGCAGACGCTTTAAATTTTGTTTTATAAGGTCGAAGTATTTCGGATAATGGCTAAACGGACAACAACCTATGAACTGCGTAATGGGAAGAGGTATTTAGAAAGAGAACGCGACAAGCCCATTGCTTTCAAATCCTTTCTGGTAAGAAGTCACATTTTAGTAATCAAAATACTATCGGAATCGGGCATTTCGGGTATTTACGAGGTAGAATCGGATATGTAGAAATGCGCGCATACTACAAAAACTGATAGTACTTGTTTACTAAATCATAAATGGCCTGCGCTACAGACTATAGCCCTGCCGGGCCAAGTTAGGACGCAGTACATAGTTGCGTAAAATGAAATGGACGTATTTTCTATGCCCTTTCGGTTGTTTTCAAAGCTTTCCTCGGGTAACTCACATGTCAGGTCACTGCCGGGTTCATTAGCAACAAATCTTTTTATCTTTATTTATATCAGCAAGGGTCAGGGAGTGATTAAGGAGATGGGGTGGCGGTCATTTTTAAGGGGCTTATGTATACCCGTCTCTGCCCGTAGCATGTCCATTTTGCTTGACCTGACCCATGACCTTCATTTTGCTTCCCGACAGTTTAATGACTGATATATTGCTGATCAATAAACCTGCTGACCGAGAGTTTGCTGGCCAACAGTTCGACTTCCTACAAGCAGCTCTGATTGGTGTCGCAGCTTGGCCCTGCTTGGCCCGGCAGCGCTGTATATGCCCAGTGTCCTACCATACTTCAGTAAAAAATCGATCGGATGAAATGATCGTTTTTATCTTTTTATTTTTATTAGGCTACCATATCCACAACACTGTATCAGCATCAACCGTGTATAAATACTTGTATTCCAGTGGAAGTCTTCCATCGGATATTTTCCTTTCTGGAATTTCAGGACGAACTGAATTGTCGTAAAGTGTGTAAATTCTGGCGCATCATTTTAACAACCGCTCCCGCTGGTTTGCGGATGGAATTTAATCTGCAGAAATATGGGAATGACCAGCTGGCTTTAGCTTTTGACGAAAATATTAACCGATTTACAAAAACAATTATACTATCGGGTAGTGGCTGGCACTCTTCCCGCTCCAGCTTTTGTTGGGCCTTATTACCGCAGGTTTTGGACACCGCAATATCTGGACTTACGTACTAACATTTTTTTAAGCAAGTGTGTCATCAACACAAATCAAAACGAGCAAATGCAATCTGCAAGGCAGTTTCTGGAAAATAATTGTCAACCGATGACCGACGAAGGCATTCGAACGTTGCAAAGCCAACTAGACGCTCATCCTGTACCAAAAAGGATCTTGATACAATTACTGACGCAGTGGCAAGCAGGAGATGCACGATTCACTGGCAAAATGGATGACCCGTTAGCTCAGGTACCATGCCATTCCCTGCGAAACTTAACTTTGTTTGCATTGATGTGGTACTTGGACAGCCGCTCTGAAAAAAATCTTCTCCATCAGTACTGAAGAATGACCTTGTAAACTTGGGGAGCACGTCAAATCTTTAACCTCCGTTTTCCTTCCAAACAATTTGCTGACCGGTATACTGCTACCTGCTAACATGTGAATAACACAAACTGCTGACCGACAGAGTACTGACCGGCATTTCGCTTTTCGACGATTTTATTGCCCGACGTTTTCCAGGAATTATTTTTTACCGATCCCTTGTTTTCGGTCTGGTTTCTAGGTCCCTTATCCTTTTTAGGGATATTTTCTTCTGTTCCTTGGCATTTTGGGTGTTTTTTTGTTTTCTGATGTTCTCTTGTGCGTCTTGTAATAATGAAAATTTATTGTCCTTGCAACGAGAAAAATATCACGTTCGAAACGTCGGAAGCCAATCGCGGGAAACTGTCGGCGGAAGTCCGCGGACCCAGTGGACTGATCCCCGTCAAGGTGGAGAACGTGGGCAAGGACCGGGTCAAAGTCAGCTTCACCGCGATTGCCGAAGGTAAGCACAACGACAATGACTAAAAGTATTGAAAAAGAACGAAATTAACAAAATCAGTTGATATGATTAGTAAATGAGCAATTATTTTAACGGCTATTTTAACTGCGGTATTATGAATTATTGCAGTATAAATTACTATAGTCTGACGTACGCCGCATCAATTGCATTAGTTAGCTCGTTTATTAAATATTTATAAGATTCATTGTAAATCAAATAGTTCAGAAATATTAGCGTTTTTACTGTTACCTACTGGCCCAAAGATTTGCTGTAAGAATTTACTGCTTTAATTTAGGATAGACATTTGACTTAAATGTTCGGATAAATCCATAACGGAGCTCGAGTACGGATCTTTATTGTGTCTTTGCCTGTTCCATGCTTGGGACAGCGTTGACTGAATATTTAGCAATTCTAGCCGGTAGTAATAGCTTTAAGAAAAAAATTAAATTATACCGTTTGATTGTTTCTTGCGCTTTACATATTAAGCGAGAATAGACAGTTGGGAATGGGGTTAGCCACAATTAGCCGTTATACTACATTTGTATCGCAAAGTACTTATTTTTGCTCTGTAGTCACGTGATAATATCATTAGGTACTGGAACTCACAAAGAAAATACAATACGGGGAAAATAACAAAATCTACATTTAAATTAAAATACGTGAATTTTTGTGAAGTACCATTGTCATGCTACAGGTCATCACGATATCCACGTGTGGTGGTCGGAGCAGCCCATCCCGCACTCTCCGTTCCCGGGCTGGGCCGAACCGGCCCTCATCCCCATCGACGCCGGCCGCGTGCGGTTGCGCGGTCGCGGCCTGACCGAGGCCAAAGTGCGCGAGGAAGCCGAGTTCATCATCGACGGCTCGGAGGCCGGACCCGGCGAGCCGGAAGTCCACATCAGCGGCATCAAAGCCGACATCCCGGTAACCCTGCAGCATCTGGGCAGCAGCGTGTACAAGGCGACGTACACGGCGCAGCACAGCGGCTCCTACGTTCTCAACGTCAAATGGAGCGGGGACACGGTCAAAGGGTGCCCGTACAAACTGACGGTGGCGTCCGCCGGGGATGCCAGTAAGGTGGTGGTCAGTGGAGATATCAAGAGCGGAATGATCGGCAAGGATATCAAGAGTATGATCGATACGCGCCGCGCTGGACCAGGTACGTCCGAAATGATAACTGGCCTGCACACCGTGACTTACACCCGGGCCGTACACGCGCACCTTGCTGGGATCGGGTGTACCGGCGATTTTAATGGCAAACGGACTTCTTGCAGTTAGCCACAGTTAATTATCACAACAATTCGCAATATACATAAGTCAGACGACGGAATTCGTCGTTTACAGCGTACCGGGCACGTGTTCTCCGTTGTATTGATGGTGAGCAAATGTTGACCGGCTTCGGCTGGTTTGATTCGCAGTGTGTACGTTCCGTCCCGGTGGTCATACAGCTCACAGAACGCCTCTTTATGCGGACCCATACAGTGTACGGACAGTTCGCCTGCAGAATTACGTATTACATAATAATTATATATCTACGTCGCCTCCCCGCCTCCGCCGGCGGCTACCTCCTATTCGCAGTGGCGTCGTGGATCCGCCGATATCTGAGACGAATGAAAGAGAGATTGCAGAGAGATTTTATGTTGTTTTGTGACGCGCGCGCCATGCTTTTCAAATGGATCTTTTCTTCCCCCGTCGGCGGTGTGTTATAGACTGTGGTGTGTGCCCCTTCTCCCTGTTATTATCTTTTTGTTGAGCGCTGGCTTGATTTGTGGTTCAAAGTTTAGAATTATTATTTCGCAAAGTTCCTGCTTATCCAGTTAAATTGAGTTAATCCCCGATTTTCGCCTGCAGTTTGGAGTTGTAATCTTGTTTTTATCCGGTGGTGTGCGCGCTGTACCCGGCTGTTCTGAGTTCAGACCCGAAAATATTTCTAACAGTTAGTAACTGATAACGTGTAAACCGGTATCACGTGTATATTTTTAAAAATACCAGGTATCTCCATTATAAACTCGAACACAAGTACAGTTTGCTAATTTCTCATCCGGATGACCTTTTTTCGCCAAGCTTCGTATGCCGTAAAAACCATATTCATAATCAGGCATGTCAGAGACCGCTCACTCGAGGCGGTAGACACCTCTTGTGGCTTGCTCTGTCGCCCGCACGCGTATGGCCACGCCATCCGTGCCGCTCATATACGCTGATAACTCAGCGTATACTTTGTCTACGCTGACCAATCAGCGTTCGCTATGCACTTTGGAGGTGTGGCCCAGCGCTTACGAGCGATTCCATGCTTTGCGGTACCAGCTGTGATTCAGCTGCTGCATGCCGCGGGATTATCACGATTTCCACCGAGCTCGCTGGCAGCCACTTTCACCACAGCTTTTACCACATCGGGTTTTTCTGTGTTGTTTTTGTTGGTTGCTTTATTGTTACACAATAAAGGAGGATATTTGCTCCCATTTTGCTCTCTGCTTCTGTGTCATATCTGACAGGCAGGTGCCTGTTTTCCGTTAAAAAGCAGACCATCCGCTTGAAGTAAAAACTGTTTATTTTAATTGATTCCTTGTACGATTTTGTAAAGATTAATACCCTAAGCAAACCATTAAGAATATCTCGCAAAGAAGCTTCTGGTTTCCACTGTTCTACGATTTCCCTTGTTATGCAAAATATTATGGTGAAGGCTCCGCATACCACCTTTATACCACCGTTGGCTCCTAGTACCACCTTTCATACCACCTTTTGCGCACCACTTTTGACTCCGCATACCACCATTTAATTTTTTAAAATTTAATTTTTAATTTAGTTTAATTTTTTAACCTCCAGAAACGAGATCCAAATCTTTCCATGTACCGACTGGAAAAAGATATATATGTAGCAACTAGCAAGTTGAAGGCATTCAGTATCGCAACCGACGCCATGGAAAAACAGTACGAACACACATCGGAAGTACTGTTTGTATGTGCTGTTTGTATTCGTACTGTTCGTATGGAAGCGTGTGTCAGTAATGTCCGCACAAAACGTTACGTTGCGAACATCATACATCGAACACGGTATCCGAAAATGGCTAGTATAATATTGTGAAAAGATCAGGATTTAGTTTTATAACCTCCATGCAGCATATCTTATATGTATATGAAGCAAGCGCGTCGATTTGGACGCGGCTGCATTCGGTTTTTCCAGATATCCTTATTAATTCATAATAATACAGCTGCAAAGAAATAATTAAATGGTTGTATGCGGAGTCAAAAGTGGTGTGCAAAAGGTAGTATTAGGAGCCAAAGGTGGTATGAAAGGTGGTACTAGGAGCCAAAGGTGGTAAAAGGTGGTATGCGGAGCCTTCACCAAATATTATTGCATGACTGATAGTGATCCGATACTTTAAACATTGTATAATTCAATTGTATAATTCATTGCAAGAGTACGAAGTAATAGATAACCGCTACTATTATTTTACACAAGAGCTTTTCCGTATGCGCTCGTCTTTACACAGTCAAGATACAGTCAAACCATTATAAGCTGAGCGAAAACGGAGTCGGTAGATCTGTAATGCAGACAGCAACCGCAAAAAAAAACCAGAGCAAATAGCTAGCAGACACTGTCCACGCCAAAAGCCGCAGGCGGGTGGTCTTGTGCTTTAATTAACTGGCTGTCGAGTGGAACTGCTTCCGGATGCAGTTATTAGAAACTGGCTTTCTGTTTCGATATGGCTGGATCCCGATCATGCATGGCAATAGTATCTACAGGGTTAGCATGACTCTGATTAGTGGCAACAGATAAACACGGAAACCTTTCAACAGCGCTTACTGTTTCGTAAAGGGCCGGTGGCGGCAATTAAAGTCACCGGCTGGTTAAGGTCAAACGCTTGACTTTGGATAGTGAATTTTTTCTGCAGCTTGACGACGCAGTGGAGTTCGTTGTTCACGTAGGAAGCCGATTGGACATTTAGCGGGGCTTGCTATAAAATACACAAATGCGACAAGATTGCCAAACTAAGCGCCGGCAAGCCTAAAATTAATACAAGGCTATAGCGGGTTAGAAAAGCACTTTCCGGCTGGACTGTGTACCGTGCGTGCCATTACCGACGCGTGATTCTTACATCGACATTCTGCCATCCAATATTAAAATGAGCGTTGGGAATGTTGTATGTCAGTTTGGCTTGCACGGTGTCGTTGGCGTCATGAAAGCAATGCACCACCGCTGAATTAGCCATGCCTCCACTCTGCCAATCAACAAAATTAATCACCTGATTTCGATCATCACATAATTTACAATACTAAAGAACGTTCCTCCCACAAATCCACTCCCTCCGCTGCTTAATCCGCGTTATAAATTTATGCACAAAACTCGAATAAAGCAGTTGTGTAAAATGTGAAGAAGACCGTACCATGGAGAATCCCACACCGATCCACCGGTTGCCCGTTAGATTTAATTGCAGCTGATTGCCATTGGCCGCAGCAAGAAGGTCAACAGTCACCGCATCATTCGCTGTGGCGATGCTGGCTAAGAATTCGCATGAAGCCGCTTGCCAGCACTGTGCCTGGAGACTGTGGCACACCGAGCCGCTGTTCTGACATGTTTGACTAACGCTGCTCAAAGATGACCCGCACCCGGTGTTTTGGGCAGCAGCCACGTTGGCTGTCAAGATTAGCAAAACCGGCGGCAAAATGTATGACTGCATTATGGAGCAGCTGATGGAAACGGAAGCGCAAAAACCGTTCCCGGCAACCGTGGATTTCCGCATAAAGAGCTTGTAAAATGCTTGACTGAAATCATTATTAAAGCGTTAGCCAGTGCATCGGCACTTAATGCTACGTAAAACCATGAGACGTTTTCGAATGGTATAGTTGTTTGCGTATCCGATCATAAAAGCCAAGGACCGCAAAAGAAAAGAGCGATTATTATGGCGCGGTAAAAGATCTAGCGCGACAACCATAAAAGCCTCTTATATTTTTATATTGTGTGTTCTTACAGAGCACATTCAGTACATGGCGTTTTTTGGCACCTTTACGCAAGAGTGAAACGATGTGCACATGTACAAATATGATAATAACAACGCCTTAAAACGCGCTTCTTTATCGGCATCAATAAAGTCATCCTTCCGTTAAAATCACTTTTGTAAGTTGGGTTCGGGAGGCACCGTTAAGGCTGGTTTTTAGCCGCTGAAAAATTAGTTAAAAAGTGTGACAATTTAATTTAAATGTGCGCAATGAGGTAATTGGCATTGTATTAAAACCATAATACAAACTGCACCGTCCTTAGTTTTTGACAGACATATAAAGCGGTATGCAGGTCATTAGCCGGAATGCCAGATCACGGGAAGCTGACTTTAGCACCGGGAACGTGCGCTCTGTCGTGTTGCGCGATGGTATCTGGACAGAAATCGAAAAGCACTTTTAACCGAGACGGTCTTTTATTGACTTCACCAACGAAACTCACTTTGTATCAGCGGTCCATTGGCTCCAATCAGGGTGACCGTCTGCGTCAGGTCAAACGCCTGTCCACTGATGCCGAATTGTTTCTTCAAAATAGCCACGCAGCGCATTTCATTGTTGGCAAATTGGGCGCTCTGCACGGTTAGCGGCGCTTGCTGGAAATCAACCGGATTATTCAGAATAATATCGAAAGGAAATATCGAAAGGTCATGAGTGACAAGACTGATTGTTTACATCGACGCCGACCCAGCCCATATTGAAATGCGCAATGGGTACGTTGTACGTCAGTTTGCCTTGAATTGTTCCGTTGGTGTCGTGGAAGCAGTGGAACACGGCTGAGTTCGGCATCTGTCCGGTCTACAATCAATTCGTGCTTTAAAAACCAAGTTTTCTTATCGTATTTTGTTAAAAAACAGCGGGAGCTTTACTTCTGTATAATGTATTATGTGCACATCGTTTTTATAAAATATTCTAAACAAAATACATTGTTTTGTTTTTACTTTTTGTATTAATATTTTTTATTATACATTATACAGAAGTATATAAAGTTTATTTTTTACACTATTTTTATTATATATGAGTTTGTTATAGCCGGAAGAAATTAGTTTCTGCGCTTACCAGAGAAAACCCGACGCCGATCCACCGATTAGTACCGACATCCAGATTGAGCTCCGTCCCACCTCCCGTAGCGGCCAGTTCAATCTGGACCGAGCCGGAGTCGGAAGGATTCTGACCGATCTTGGCCAAATATTCACACTTTTGGTCACCGCTTTCGGCACAGGCCGTTGCCTGCAGTACATGGCAAGAGATTCCGGCGGTGCCGCACGGTGGGAGGGCACCGGACGCTTGCTGTAGTGTCGTCGCGGGAGTCGGAGTTGTGGTCGTGGTGGTGGTCGTGGGTGTTGTTGTCGTCGTCGTGGTTGTTGGCGTCGTGGTGGTGGTCGGTGTTGTGGTAGTCGTCGACGTGGTGGTGGTCGTCGTTGTGGGTGTCGTGGTTGTTGTAGTCGGTGCGGGTGTCGTTGTTGTGGTGGTAGGCTCCGGAGTAGTTGTGGTGGTGGTTGTGGAAGCCGGTGTGGTGGTGGTGGTAGATTCGGGCGTTGGAGCCGGTGTCGGGCTGGGCGTCGGGGCTGGTGTTGGGGCGGGTGTGGGAGCGGGTGTTGGAGCGGGTATTGGAGCGGGCGTTGGAGCGGGAGTAGGCGCTGGAGTGGGCGCCGGTGTCGCTGTGGTTGTGGTGAACTCGGGCGTCGGTGATGGGGATGCCGGAGGTTCCGTTGGTGTTGGTGCTGGAGGTGGCATCGGGGTCGGAGCTGGTGAGGGCGATTCGGATGATGGTAATGGGGCTGGCGCCGAGTAGTCGTAATTCTGAGCAAATGCCGCCCCGCAGAATAACAGCATCAGAATGCCCCACATGATGGATAAAGTATAATAAATGATATTTTGGTCGCAGAACTACGGTTTGGCTAAAGTGAATTACGGCTGCGTGTGTGATATTCTCCGGAAAAGTTCGGATGCGGATGAAAGCCGGTGCGGTGGTGGCAGAGCAAATGGCAAAGCGTCTGCTGCAGAGACAACAGCATAGTGAGTTGTCGCTGGCTTGTAATACCTTTATTACCTATTTTACGGCGTTATAGCGCTATTAATAATCAAAAGTTTTTATTATCGTGTGTGGCCAATGACACCGTTCCACGACGACCGGTCTGCAGACGCTACTGAAAAATTGCTGGACAGCGGCCAGAGCTTTATTTAAGAACCCGGAGACCTTAAGCCGGCTTTAGATATCCGAATTTTTGCTTCTGGATGCTTCGGCCATGCACACTTTAGAATTTAAATAATGTACACGTCAAGAAGAGCGACAGTATTTTAAGGGATGTCAGAAATTGTTACACATGCACTTTTACCTTCCATACTTCTTCTATAATACAGTCTGTCAGGTCAAAAAGAAGCTTTTGGCCTGAGCTGTGCGTCTGTTAGTATAAAACCGCGGCACCGCCCAACGAAGCATGACTTCATTGACTTGTACTGACATAAAATTTACCTTGATGATTTACTTGTGGGTTAAAGGCTGATGACTGGACATATAACCGTCATTTTGCCGTTCAATATATACCATCGTTTTTTATGTCGATCATAAAACATGTGTGACCACTGACGCTGCACAAAATAAGACCTGATATTGGACTCGATAATTTACCACCACTACATCTGCAGATACAGAGTTCGTATGGTAAACACAACAATTTCCTGTTTTCTTGTAGATTGTTGACTGATGGCGTGTGACAATTTACAGATTGGTACTCTACCACTCTTAGTAAATTGCCCCCGGAAGTTACCCATACCGAGATATGCGAAGCCATCCGTGCCTTCCCCAACGGCTCTGCTGCAGGTCCCGATGGACTGAGGCCACAATACCTTAAAGAGTTAATCGGTATGAAGCACAACGAACAATCCAAAAAGCTTACCGATTTATTAGCTGCCGTTGCGAACATCATGCTGAAGGGAAAAGTTCCCCAGGAAACTGCAGATGTCTTCTATGGTGCCAGCCTCTTTGCCTTCAAGAAAAAGGACGGTGGCATCAGGCCTATAGCTGTCGGATTTTGTCTTCGGCGAATAGTATGCCGCATCGTGTCATACAGATGTACCCATTTGAATGACGTGCTACGGCCCGTGCAGTTAGGATTTGCGACAAAAGGCGGCGTCGGTATTTTATCGAGCACGCTCTTCAAATGGAATCCCCACAAGTCTTTCTAAAGCTGGACGTGAAAAACGCATTCAACTCCCTCGATCGAAATTGCATTTTAAAAGCTGCGGAAGAACATATGCCTGCGTATTACCACTTCGTGTGGCAGTGCTATGGAACCCCCTCAGTGTTGTTGCACGGATCCCATCAAATCCTTTCCAGGGCGGGCATCCAGCAAGGAGACCCGCTCGGCCCGCTACTGTACTGCCTGTCCACGGTAAAACCACACAAGAATCTAAAGTCTAAGTACAGCTGCATTCCTTGATGTGTTTCCTGATCTACAGTGTCCCAAATTACACGAGCTACACTATCTGGGTGCACCGCTACACGACGATGCTACGGCGGGAGCTATTGTTAATGCGACAGAGGTTGCAGAAAAGATGAAGCAGCGCTTGCAAATGATACCAGCACACCAGGCGTTGTATCTCTTAAGATGCAGCATGGGACCAGTCAGAATGACGTATAAACTACATACGGGTCGATGCTACATGCATAGCGGCCTTTTGCAAGCATTCGACGCGGTAATCCGGGAAAGCCTTTGCACGATTACAAACGTTGCCATCACGGACCAAATGTGGACGCAGGCATCCCTGCCGATCTCCGAGGGCGGTCTTGGAATTCGCAGCATTGAGAAGCTAGCCCTTTTGGCCTCGGCTTACTCAATCGCGACGCTGGCATCCGAGACTTCGGACTTTCACCCTGATGAGTACTGTAGCGCGGCAGTAGAACAATGGCAGGCAATTACAAAAAGGGATACGCCGGATGTCAGTATTCGCAACCTACAGAAAGTGTGGGATGAACCTCTAATCGCGGAAGCTGTGGAAATGTTGCGGGTTGAAGCCCAGGATGACCTATCCAGTCAAGCTCGGCTGCGCGGCGTCAGAACAAAAGAGAATGGGGCTTGGCTAGAGGCGTTACCGGCAGCATCACTTGGATACCTACTGACAGATTCTGCCCTGAGAATCGCTGTTGGGCTACGCCTTGGAGCAGCTATCGTCACTCCGCACCGTTGCATCTGCGGGGACTGGGTGGACGCCCGAGGCTACCATGGCCTAAGCTGCAAGAAAAGTCGAGGCAGGAAGCCCAGACACAGCAGCTTGAATGCTGTCTGGAAACGAGCATTCGCATCAGCCGGAATTGAAACAGAGCTTGAACCAGTGGGCTTATGTCGAACGAATGGCCAACGCCCGGATGGCGTTACGTTAGCACCGTGGGAAAGAGGAAGAATGCTGACGTGGGATGTCACCTGCGTCTGTACGGTGGCATTATCGCATATCGTGGCAACATCCGAGCGAGCTGGAGCAGCGGCGGCAAAGGCTGAACAGGATAAGGCAACCAAGTACCAGAACATCACCCCGGACTACCTGTTCAGCGCTTTGGGCTTTGAAACGCTAGGACCAAACGGACCGGAAGCTTCCCGTCTGCTCACGGAAGTGGGTAGAAGGGTGCGGCAAGAAACTGGCGAGGCAAGAGCACCGGAATACCTGCGCCAGCGTATCAGCGTAGAAATCCAGCGCGGGAACGCGGCCTCCGTCCAGGGAACAGCTCCACCGGGAGCAAATTTAGATCAGTTGTTCTCTGTTCTTAGACCTCCCGAGGCTGTTTTCTGCTGATTGAGTGTATTGCGTAGTGATGTTAACTGTTGTGTATAAGCTAAATGTACAAGGACATAAATAACCGAAGTAAATATAAGAAAAGGCACAAAAGCATGACTGTGTCAGAACAAATATTTGGATACCTACCACTTACCAGTAGGAAGAGCTTCTGCTCCGACAACAGTTAAAGCGACAATCCTCATAAGATTAACCGTGTTTGCTTCCAATATGATGTACACGGATACACTATAGATATATGCAGTACTTATCTTTGTAAAGCAAACACGTAGTCTTATCAGTTTTTTCTAGGTTTACGTTTACATGAGACATTCCGTATTAGGTATCAATCGAGTGTTTACCATGTGTACTAACAGTAATGGCAAACCAGATTACTCGTGAGTGCCGTGACGGAATCACTGTGTGACACCTTTAATTTCGGCGGTCGCAATACAAACAGAATCTGCAGTTTTACAGTACTGCAATTTCGTGATATGCGTTTATACTCTGTATATACAATTGTATTGTATAGTGCACTAGCAATGTATACACACTGTCGAAAATGCATCGCAACCGCACCGTCGAAGCTGTACCCTGCAACTGCTTAGCTGGAATTCTCCTTACAACAGAGGAAACATCCTTAGTCATCTTTGTCTTTACATTGGCATTTTTAACTGTAATCTCCAATCTCTGCTTCATCTTTTCGGTTCTCCCCCACCACCGACTGCGATCCAGCGTCAACATTTTACTGGTGTTAAACGCTGTCGCGGATGCGCATGTGGGACTCTTCGTCATTCCCACCCAGATAACCTTATGGATCACCGACTGGTGTTGGCCGTTCTCGCATACTGCTTGCGTCTTTTATTACGCAACCAAAGAATATTTCATCGCTGTGAGCGTCGTCCACATGATGACCATTGCGGTGGAACGCTACTGCCGTCTATTTCATAACGGCAGTAAACTGTACAAGATCTGCTTTAAAGAGCGGTTTAGATGGATTATCCTAGCGTGCTGGGCCTATCCAACAATACCCACGTATTTCCGTATATCGTTCCCGTATTTTCTCGGATTTTATCCGTACGACGAAGATACTTTATCCGGGAATATGAACGACACTTGCGCCCTCTACAATCGCCAACCGTGTCAGTGTTTGACCTGCTTTAATTCCGCTTCCCTGATCACCGAATCGTTCCTCCAATATTTTGTTCCGATGGGAATCATGATCTTTGCGTACAGCCGCATCCTGGTTATTGCGTTTCGGCGATTAAAAAAATCAGGCGAATTACGGGCGCGCATACACTCTGATCTATCGAATCGTCTTAGCCGCGAAGCGCCCAGCACTTTGAAGTTAAACCTTAGATGGTTTGCTGGAGTAATCAAAGTTCTATCGACCAAAGAATACCGCAGTATTCGGATGTTTTTATTCGTTATGATTGCTTTCCTTATTCCGTGGGGACCGCACGCTTTCGAGCAATTTATTTCGGCTTTTGGCTACGCGACGTGGGATAGTGACCTTTTGCTCGATGCAATGCAGGAAGGTCAACTGTTGCCGGCTAGTTACAAGAAGGTGCCGTATTATGTATTCCGCCGCTCCATTGACCTTTTGGCGTTTCTGAATTCTTTAGTGAGTCCCGTGCTGCTGTTTTTACTTTGTAGAAATTTTCGCTCTGGATTTCGCGCAACGTTCGCTGTATGCACTGGCAGTCGTAAAAACACTCCGTTTGATTGTAATAACAATTCAAAATGGAATCACTATGCTCAAGCTGTAATAAATTCAGCGTGAATGGTCATGGTTTGTTTTGCATTATCCTTTGAAACATAAAAGCAGATAATGGCCCTTAACTGAACTGTTCCCGCAACGTCCGAATATCAGTACACAATTACAGTCCTTTTATTTTCGATTAATACAAATTTAGGTAGAGTCAGCCTAAGTCGTAAAGTCTTTACTACTAAAAGTCTTTGTATAATTAAAAGAATCAGCGCGACTCCTGTCCGCTGTTGTTGATTATGATTATTATTTGGGGAACAACAAGAAGCAAGTTAAAATTCCAGCTACAGACACATACATACCGTATAATGAGCAACACTGAAAAATGCTTGGGCGATTTCTATCTGTAAAGATCGTCCATCGGATTATAGTACTACGTATGTAGTCTGTACACTCCACACCGAAACAGGATGGGCTCCATGGTACAGCATGCAGTTGATGTGCAGATACACACAACACAGTCAGCACTTGAGCGTTTTCATTAGCAGACATTCGCAGTAGTAGGTCGCTTTAATTTTAGCATAAGAAGTTCTAGTATAATGTAGGGTACCGCGGGTGCGAAAAAACCTAACGTATTTCGGTTGGAAGCAGCACGTAACCACTGTTACTTTTTTTCAATGTTCGTTGCCAAATCTCTGGATTGTCAGTAATTTCACTTTCCAGCGACAAGTTTTGCTATTTCAGATGAAGCCCATGAAATTCCTGCTTTATTTGGCGATGTCCATAAATTTCCAACTGCTAACGTCGGCCGTTAGTGCTGATATAACAGGTACTGACTCACTATTGCTCAAAGTGCGTAAACTTTTCGGTGTAATTGCCCAAAGAAACTAAAATGTGATGCATGTAGCTGTTGGCCACAGACAAAGTAAGTGTAAGTAAATTTAACGGGGAAGAACCATAGAATGTCTGAGTAACGGCATTAGCGGTTCAATGGCTTAGACCAATATTTAAGACAGGAATGGTTCAATTGGTTGTAAAACAAAATATTGTTGATGTCCTAACTCAGTCATGCTGTCGTGAGGAGAGATAGGGAAGACAAAGCCGAGCAGCTAAACAACAGTCAAAATTTACTGTGAGTGTGATGTAAAAGGCGTTTGCTCAAGACCCAGTTTTTAGATGAGGACGATATTCGTCTGGAGGAGTACTGTAACAAGAGTTCACTCGTAATCCATAATGAAAATTACGGCGGCACAATGATGTTTCAAGCTTACCCGCAACAGAGCTGCACAGTAACGATTACAATCGCCGTGCCGTCGCTGTCGGCAGACAACAGGAAATACAGCGCGTATGTGAATGTCAGGTAAGACTACCCGTAGAAGGATGAATAAAGCAATTAGGTGCTTGCTCATTCTGCTTCTACTCTTTTATTTTAATAACGCCAAAATATTGAAGAACTGGTTGCAACATCAATTCTAGTTTTCAACCACCACTTGTGGACAACTTTCTAGTCACATATTTTAAAACTGCCACCTTCACGGTAATCATTGAGTCCTTCGCTGTGACAGCTAATCTTGAACGTTTTGTCTACAACCTCGTGCCGGTTGTACGTGATAGGTTTAGACGTTAAGCCGATTAAACAAACAAACAAACATACAATTTGAACCTTGTAGAAAGTTGCACATGCCTAAACAAGATGAGCTTCAAGTGTACCAGCAAAGCCCAAACGGGACTATGGCTTTACTGAAAATTCTTCGCCCATTCCCCAGCGGTTTATCGGAATTACCACAAAGAACCGATAAAATCAGCGTCGACCAATTCGAGACAGAGAAATTCCGCCACAATGTCACTTTCATCCTAAGATTAGTGAGAAACGGCGACCTCGATCCAGAAACCGACTTTGTACAATTCGACTATACAATAGCAATTGGTAATGAAGTGAGAGCTGGTACGTTTTTACTACTTGAAAGCAATTTTAACATGTAAAATTGTATTCAGACAGAGTTCGCACTGGTAAACGAGCACTGTGGGTGTGGAGTCACGCACTGAAAGGGCAGGTGAGACGCAATTTAGCCTGCGAATCCGGTGATCGTGATCGCCTGACCTGTCCAAGCAAACCGCTTAACCAGTCCGCTGTCCGTTGGATGAATCCAGCCACGGGATTTAACGAGCGAATCTGTTTGAGTACGTAACAGACATTTGAAGGTGCTATTTACTACTAGATTTGCGTTGCGTCGGTGTCAGGAAGCTAAGAAACGGAAGCAGAACAGCGATTCAGAAACATGATACCAGTGCATGGTACCAAATTCTTGTACTCTGTACATGAACGAAAAACTGAGCTTTCGCGCACTCCTAAGCACCTTTTTGCATTGCACCTAAGCACCTTTTTGCATTGCTCCTAAGCACCTTTTTGCATTTTTGTTTTATAACGTGATGTTGCCGAATGGTTGCTATAGGAATGGCTGTAAAGAACTTCCATATAACGTTTTAATTGTCAAACGCATCAGATGTATCAAAAATTTAATTATGTACCGATCCTCCTTAAATTTTGAATATATAGGGATATGTCAGTACTGTATGATAATCGTTCTTGGCTTTTGGTCAACTGTTTGCGTTTAAACGACGTACAGATACGGTCAGTCGCGGTCAGATATTAGTTTCGGTAAACGCAGAATTAAATTCTGTATGACAACAGTCGTACTAGCGAGATGTTGCACATTATTCGCACTAACAATCATTATTTAAGTAACTTACTATATGCACCTATATACTATACTCGTAGGCTCGTAGCATAGCCAGTTCGCGTTGTTGTTGTAAACTTACTGCCTACTTATTTAACGTAGATCTTTCGGCGCCATATTACGAAGATTTTAAAGATAGCGAATGGAGCAAAAGATGGGAGATGGGAAACAGCATTAAAAGAAGGAAGCAGGAAACGCTTTATACTAATTCTGCTAATATACAGATTACCAACGGTGTTCTTCATGTGGCTGCACGAACTGAACCGCAGAACACGACTCACACAAACTATCATGTTGGTCATATTAGCTCGGGCCCGTATATGAATTTCGCCTATGGGGAAACCGAGATACGAGCCAAACTACTAGCGAACGAGAATATTTCGGCGGTTGCGATGCTTCGCTTAATTGATTCCCGATGTTCATTCATTGCACCATCATCAGCATGTCAAAACCAAGCCATCACCGTAGCAGACCTTCGAAGCATGGAACCATCTCGGGTCGACATTGGAGTAAATTATGGCGAGGGTAAAGAAAAAACTTGGATAAACATTTTAAACACCAGTGTGTGGGATGGGGAGTTCCATATCTTTACGATGGCCTGGAGAAGGGGTACGATTATTTGGTATATTGACGAAATTCAAATTCTACAACTGCTTAAGCCCAGCATGATCCCGTCTGCAAATATGCAGATTTTATTTGAAATGGTTATTTTCCCCCAATTACACCCGGTAAAAGCTCAAGCGGACCTTGCAATCGATTACCTCGTTGTTCGCCAACTGGACGACGTTTTTCCCGCGACAACAACGAGGTCTCATTCGGGCTTTGCTAGTGGTGTCGATTTCATCGATGCTGATTCGCAGTGGAAAATCTGGGCAGTAGCTGCAGTAATTATGGTAGCTGTATGTGCTGTTAGTGCTGTATGCTGCTACAAAATGATGCAACGCAAAGGATACGTAGGAGTGGCAAGAATGCAGCCTGCTCATGTACGCCAGTTTGATCGTGAGTATTTGAGGAGAGGGGACATCAACAGTCTGTATGCATCTTGGCAAATGCCATCTTGTGCTGCTAGACTGATCGTGCCGGCAAAGGACATAGAAATCGGTGAGAATTGCACTGTTTTTTAAAGACAAGAATGATTGATTTGTGAATGTAGGTCCTTCTATGTACAGTACAGTCATTTTCAAACTTCTTAATTTTATAGAGGAAAAGCTCGACGAAGGTGAATTTGGTGAAGTGTGGAAAGCTGTGGCGCACAAGCTATATCTGAATCCGGTACCTTGTTTAGTCGCCGTAAAATGTGTTAAAACCCAATTGACAAATACCAGCACAAGCTTTTGATGGAGGAGGTTACAATTCATGCTCAAGTGGGACGTCACCTGAATATTGTGAACCTTCTGGGAATGACGTTGTCAGGTATAACCGATGTAACAAATAGAAAAGGCCAGTTCTTTTCGCCAGGAAACAGCGGTTAATGCTAACAACAAAAAATCGTATAGTAAAGTCAATCAGAGATATCGCGGAGAGAGAGCGGAAATGTTCAATGCGCTCTTATTTCGATGTTTCTTAAAGCGTGTACTTGTTTGGCTTGAAATAAAAATCACAGATAACGAAGCAGCATGCCTGTCTGTCCGTGCACAAACGGTTATTACTTACTGCCACTGAAACGCTGCTAACACCACTTGACAATCTAATGTTTTTTTCGAAAGGTGATTTGCAAATATTACTGGAATATTCGCCATTCGGATCGTTGCTGAACTATCTTCGAGATAGTCGTGAGACGTTTGAAGACGAAGCACTCTTTACGGCAGCACAGTATTCCTGCACGCAAGAAACAACAGTAGAAGTACTGAAGGACGGCGCCGTTGTGAATTGCAACGTGAGGAAGTCTGAGAAATTGGAGGAACTTGCTAGCTTCTCTTACCAGATCGCTCGGGGAATGGAATACCTGACCCATCATGACATTATACACAGGGATTTAGCAACTCGAAATGTACTGGTGTATGAGAACAAGGTGGTAAAAATATGTGATTTTGGTCTATCCAAGCAGAGATCTGAATACTATCGCATGGTCGACTCAAAGGTAAAGTGTCGAGTAGAAGTTTAAGAAAATCGTAAACATGTCGAGCAGAAGCTTGAAAAAGCAGTATTTCCTATCTTTACAGAATATCCGTCTGCCCGTAAAATGGATGGCACCTGAAAGTTTGCAGGAGAAGTTATACTCAGAGAAATCTGATGTTTGGTCGTTTGGCATCGTGGTGTGGGAGATCTTCACATTCGGTGAAAGTCCATATAGTGCTGAAATGAAAGATGATTGCTGTCAGATCGACAGCTGGGTTGCAGTTCTTAAAGCTGGATTACGCTTGTCGAAACCTTCCGCATGTCCAGGAAATATGTGAGTATATGACCTTTTTCAGTAACCTACCTGATATTATGCGCGTAAACGGAGCTTAATTCTTCGTTTGCTTTAATGTTAACTAAAGGTTCACTATCAGGAGCCGTACACTATCTGGTACTCTATCATGAGGAACACTATCTGTCCCTTAAGGTACACTATCATGAGGCAATGTTGGGATTTCGAAGCCGCAGATCGGCCGAATTTTTCCGCGCTACGACGGGAAATTGAGCAGCTTTTGCAGGGAGATGAAGTAAACCATTACATGCAGCTCGACGAGCCATACGTCACGTTTAACTGTAATCGTGCCGTGAACACTGAAACCGAGGAATTTGTTTGCCACACCGAAGACGAAGAAAACAATTTGCGACCGTGATGCATTGTGCAAAAGAAACCATGTGTGGCTAGCACTTAACTTATTTTCTCCCATAATTTTTTTATTGCCGGGTATTTTAAATTTTTTTAAATTTTGGAAGAATTTTAACTATGCATTTGTACAGTTTTTTGTATTTCTTAGATTCAAACCAATCCGAAAAAATGTGAATTGGCCCTGAAAAGAATTGTTAATAGTTTCTTGTGACACAACTCTGTATGTGGTCTGCTTGTTCTCTTCGAATCAATAAAGTAAACGGTAAGGAAAAAGTGCAATCTGTGTTACATGTTCTTGCATCCCGACGGCATCGCTTACCGACGCTAAGACTTTTGTAACAAGTTGCCTACAACGACGACAGCCTTTAAGTAATAACTCTTTGTTTTTGCCAATAGATACCACCAAAGTGTCAATGCTTCGTTTGACTACAACTATGTCTTGGCGGTGATGTTGAGTGCGACAGACGTGATATCCTTCGTTGTGATGGCCAAAGGTGCTGATTCCTTAGACAGTACTTCGTTGGTGACCACGGCAAATAACACCAGCGCAGCAAAGGTCTATAAGTATTGCCGAAAAATAAAGTCGTCCTTTTAGATTTTATTATCATGTACAACTTCTGCAAATTGTTATACAGCTGTAAAACTTACAATGCAAGTTAGCGATCGAGTAAAATGCAGGATTCCAACCCCTTTGTATGACAGATGACGGTCAGTACTGACCTTCAGGAAACTCTTTAGCATAGAGCGCAAAGGTTTATGTATCTGTAATAATCATAATCCTAATTACCACTAAGCCAAAATATTATCAATGACGGAGAGATAAATGTGAATGTGCCTGTATAATGAGTACATATGACTAGAAACATTTAAGTCAACAAATTGGTCTTCAAGCTGCACTTACTGCCGGTTTAAGAATTTTCATGGACTCGATCAGTGCCAGACAATCATGAAGAACCACATTAACGTGTTTGCTCTGCCAAAAAAAAGCGTTATCATTATAGAATACTGTGTTCCCATACCCGGCATACCGTTTATCTAAATGTCGACAGGTATAACTGGACGATTTTTCTACTGACCAGTCTGGTTTCAGCGACTGAAAGCACTGCATTGAACTGATGTAAACAAATCCGTAATGTTAGCTGAAATCTTCTGCTTACAAAAGCGTCTCAAACCTCTTCATATGCAGGAACAAAAGGCCACATATAAACGGTGATGTACGCCGTATAAACCACAGCTCCAACGGAATTCAACACGACCGTGGAAAGTAGCTTGTCAGAGCGGTTGACGCTTGCCGCGATATAACCGCACACTGTTACCAGATCCAGTCCATAAATAAAAAACAGGGCGACACCAAATTTCCGGCACACTTTATCACAAAGACGGCAAAGGTCAAGGTAGCGCCATTTGATGGCTGTGATCCTGCTAGTGGCCACAGCAAACGCCATGCTAATATCCTGCTGGGTGGTCGCGAAAATTTTGGTGGTAGATGTCAGAGAGCGTAGGTTATCCACCTCCAGGATAACAGATTCCTTTAAGATGACACAGCAATCTCCCGACATTTTGGCGATCATTGCGACAGATACGAACAACAACTGACCCAGGAAAAATGGAAGCGAGACACAGAAACACCACCACGCGGTGAGCAGCCACCAGCGCATATGCACCGGTAACGGGCGTAGCGCTCCGTCGTCCATCCAGGAAGTTCCCGTGAGCTGCATGTGCTGTACGCAGCGGGATACTTCCCACCCAACTTGGAATATAATTGCAAAGATGATCATAACGTGATTGGTGTCCTTAAACGTTTGCCGCCTTGTATACAGTTTATCGTATTCGTTTTGGAAGCACTGGCTCAACAGATGGTTTGCCTCGATTAGGAGGTTTTTCCACGGCTCTTTTCTCGCGTATAAAACAGTGGCAACAACAGCGGCGCGAAACGATACGGCTGTCCAGGGTAAGCAGGCAGTAACCGTAGTAAGAGACCGATTATGCGGTAGGTCCATTATGTGTTGGACGGCGACGGACAGATTTAGGAATGCGAAGATCCAACTGGCTAGCAACCAAAAGAATGTGCAAAGATGCGACAGATCGTCGAAATTTGACACACATCGGCTGCATTCTGTGTCTGATTTACCATGGCTTCGGTAACAGAATCCGAAGATTTTGAACAAGATGATCTGCACTCGTAAATTACCGCTGAACAAACCCGTTGCGAATGTCATGGTTTTTTAATGGAAAGAGTCATGAATCACGGATTAGTGTCCGTTTGGTTTGGACTCTTTCGTCGGAAAGGAACTTCCCCGAATCCCCAAAGCGATTTAGAAGCCGTCTGCTTGGCAGAAGTTGTTCCTTTGCATTTTACCGATTGAACGACATAAACGAAATGACTTCCAAAGGTCACTGCGCAATACTCCAAATCGGTGCCATTTTCTTATCACGGTTATGTATACGGTTTGCGAAAGTTATTCGATTACTGCTCCGACTGCCATGGGATCACTTGGCTTATGTTGTGAAAACCGGGAGCATAACACCACAGGTCCACAACAGACGTATATATTATACAGAACTGTACTGTACCTGCACCGCAGACTGTAGCGCAATGTTGACTTATGAAATGGTTTGTCTGGTATTGCATTTCAGGACCTGTTTGTGGATACGTTGTATCAGTAAGTTCGGTCTGTTGATTTTGTTGCTCGATCCCGGACTTGCATTGTGGATCCTCTTTTGTAAAATCAACTGGGTGTTACTAAAACCTGGACACGGCAGGCAGGCAGGCAAGTGGCAGGCAAGTGGCAGGTAACCGACAGGCAGGTGGCAGGACACAAGCGGCGCTTGGCAGGACAGCGGACGGCATCGCCTTGGATACAGTCAATTTATCGTGTCAACCAGTGTACTGGCTGTAACAGACTATGGCGAGGAGCTCACGATGCTGTCTTTATTGACAAATAAAGGCTGACAAATACCGCGTAAAAGCGGGAAGAAAGAACCAAGGCACGTGTGGCCAAATCTAGCAAGTGTTTGCTAAAAGGGTTCTTGAGCGTCTGTCCAGACGTGAGAGAATGCTGGCGCCAAGCACGTGCGTTGATGCGGGCCATGCGATGAATCAGCTGTGTGATGCGCAGACTGGACTCTACCCAACGCGAGCGTATGAACGCTGAGTAGTACTGCGAGAGAGGAACGAGAGAGCAAGTACAGCTCAGTGTGGCGCATGCGGTATATCCACTTCAGTGGATGAGTGCAGTGCAGCGTCACCCGTGCGTACAAGAGAGAGGCAATATGGCATGTAAGTGAGTGCAAGTACGCTCTATGTTGAGCCGTACGCACCACGCACAGGCTCATCTGCCTGACATGCCTCTGGGCGGGAATCCGAGCTCCCGCGAAGGATGCTCCGACTCAGTACCGCACCAGTACTGCACAACTCTCCGGTTGGACCCAGTGTGGGGTCGCCGGTACGCGTCCTCTGGCAGCTGGGAGTCCGGTGTCTAGTTGACCGTCCCTTCATCCACTTCCAGACCCGTGAGAGGCAAGCAGCTCACGGCCGAGAAATCCGGAAGTTGCTCGTGCGTTTCGTTGGGCCGGTGATGCATCTGTTGGCTGGCTTCTTGCTTCTGTTGGCATCGGAGAACAATGAAAAATGTAATGAAAGTTATACAGCGCGAAAGAAAAATAAAATTTTATTCACAATTCAAGTGAGCAAAAGGGTTACAAAACAGATCTGTCAAAGAGATCGAACTAGAAAAATACAATTCCATTTGTTAGGAAAGAATTCTAAAAAAAATGCAAAAATCTGTCCGGGGGTCTTATTCCGACTAGGATGACGTCCACGGGGTGCTTGAGTTGCCACGGGGTCTCCTGTCCAATCTCATCCGGTGAGTTGGGTCCGGGGCGAGGTCGGGGTCGGATAAGCATGGTTAACACTTACTTCCGACTCGTATCCGTCCGTTGGGAAGAGAGAGGCACCGTTGCAGTTGCAAATGCCGAAGCATCCTCTCTGAATGGGGGTTGGACCGAGGTCGGTTGGCCAAGGTCGGACTACCGATGCGTCGATCGGCAGGTCGGGAATCCGGCTAAGTTCCGAGTTCCGAAGTTCAGGTCGGACAAAGCTATACCAAATTCATGCGACCTTTATGGTCGTCAAGTACAGCAGTTCCGTTCCAAAGTGGTCGGTACAACCGTTAAATCTGCTACCACGAGCCTGGTTATGAAGTCATCCGATGCGAACTGGCTCGAGGGTCCGGTCGGAAATCTTCAGTTCTTCTGGTGGAAGTGTCTGGTCGACTTCCATCCGATGCATGCTGTTGTCGTCCGACCTGTAGTCGGTCACAATGTTGTGCGACTTGAGGTCGGTTATTCTATCCGAACTGAGGTCGGATATAATGGTGTCCGAAGTGAGGTCGGATTTTCCGAGGTCGGCTAAGGTGTGTTTCTCACCGTCAGAAAGTTGAATTCTTCCGTTTGGAGATCGACGTCCGACCTCTGGTTGCTCCATCGACTTCTTGCCGTACATTTCCGACCTCGGTTCAGTCACGTGATTTATCCATCTTTGGTTCCTTTGGTGGAAGTGTCTAGTCGACTTCCCTCCAATACGTTCCGTTATTATCCGACCTGTAGTCGGTCACAATGTTGTGCGACTCAGGGTCGGTCATAATGGTATCCGAACCGAGGTCGGAATTCCGTACTCCGATGGTCGACCTAGGTTGGGCAAGTTGCTTCTGGTCGGATTCGTCCATCGCGAGGTAGTTATCCGTCCTCTCCGTAATGGTTGACTGAGTTAGTCGACCAATGTTGGTCGGCTAACGTATCCAATTTGAGATCGGTTATCCATGTGAATGTTCCGAAGTCGGCTATGTCCAACTTCCTGAGGTCGGATGAAATGTGTTTCCATCCGTCCCAAAGCTGAATTCTTCCGTTCAAATGTCGATTTCCAACTTCTGATTGCTGTTCCGACTTGTTGTCGCGTTTATCCGACCTCCGTTTGGTCACTTCCGACCTCCAACTTCGAGGTCGGTTATCGGTTCCGAAGATCGGTGAAACTGTTTTTAACCGTCCAAAAGTTGAAATCTTCTGCAGGAAGGTAGATATCCGACTTCCGATTGCTCTGCCGACCTTGTTGTGGCGCATTTCCGACCTCCGTTTGGTCTTGACGATGTCCGACTTCGAGGTCGGTTGTACGTTTTTCTTCATGGTCGACCAAGACGACTTATACCGTCACGCCCAATGTGGGGCTAGTCGGCACTCGTTGGTTCGACTTCATCCTGAGAGTTATCCGTCCAGCTTCAGTTGACTGGGTTAACCGACCAGTGTTGGTCAGTCAACGTATCCGACTTGAGGTCGGATATCCATGTGGATGTTCCCAGGTTGGCTATGTCCGATTTTAAAAGGTCGGATAAAGTGTGTTTCTCACCGTCTGGAAGTTAAATTCTTCCGTTAAGAGATCGATGTCCGACCTCTGGTTACTCCGACGACTTGTTGTCGTGGATTTCCGACCTCCGTTTGGTCACGTCCGACCTCCGACTCGAGGTCGGTCATTCCATCTGTCGATGGTCGACTAAGGTTAACCTGCAATAACATGCCCATGTAGGGCTAAACAAGTTCTTTCAGGTCGAATTCCTCCACCGCAGACAGTTATCCGTCTCCTTTCGTCATGTTGACTAAGTTAGCCGACTTCCGACTTGTGGTCGGTTATCCAAGGTCGGCTATAGTCGACTTCGGAAGGTCGGATGAACTGTGTGTTCATCCGTCCCAAAGCTGATTTTTCCGTTAAGAGGTCGGTTTCCGACTTCCAAATGCTTTTGCCGCCTTGTTGTCGCATTCTTCCGACCTCCGTTTGGTCGCTTCCGACCTCGATTTGAGGTCGGTTTAGGAAATCGGTATTCCAATGTCGGCTATGTCCGACTTCCCAAGGTCGGAGGAACTGTGTTTCCATCCGTCCAAAAGCTAGAATGTTGCGCTAGGAGGTCGACATCCGACTTCTGATTGGTTTTCCGACTTGTTGTCGTACGCTTCCGACCTCCGTTTGGTCGCCGGCCAACTTGTATAGTCGGCGCAACTGGCACAACTGCAAAGAGAACAAAAGAAAAAGGTGTCCATTCCGTTTCGAAGTCGTTTCTCGACTATGGTGTTTCTCAGCCAGGTCGGTTCTCGACCATGCCGTTTCTCGGCATAAGGTCCCCTTAGATGTTCGAAGAGGGGGATCGGGTTCCAATGTGGGAACTCGATCTTAACCCAATGGAACGTTAACCGGCGGTTCGCCGCCGAAGTAGTCTTCTTTGTTTTCATCGTCCGGGCGAGGTCGGTGATCAGGACATTGATGGACCTCTTTTGGCTTGTAGGTCACCGGCTGCTGTGACTTCTGTTGTGACTATAGTCTTGGGTGCCTTTGATTTAGTTATTTTGGTCGGTTTCTCCGAGTCTGCCCGTCCTTCTGAGATTCTCTCGAGGATTTCCTTGTGGGCTTCGTCTTCGGCGACATCAGTTTCCTCCAGCATCTGCTGGGCCGTCAACTTCGGTTTCTTACCCGTTCCATACTTCCGTTTAGGCTTGGTCGGTTCGACTGCCTGGTTGGCTACGGCGACTTCCGTAGTCGGTGCCGGTATATTGGTCGAGTCGACCTTCCGTTTCGTATACTTTCGCTTCGGCTTAGTCGGTTGGACTGCCGAGTCGGCTACTACGGCCTTTGTGGCCTGTGCCGGCGAGTCGGTTGTCTTAACCGTCCTCCTTTTCCGAGGTGGCTTAGTTGCCGCTGTCTTCGGTTCTTCCGTAGGTCGGGTCGGTGTTTTTGATTTATCCTCCGACTCCTTCGGTTTCTCCGTGGTTGGTTCGGCTATTTCCTTTGCTGATTCTTCCGGAGTTGGTTCCGGTTCAGCAGCTATAACATCCTGCTTCTGCAGTTCTTGCAGTGCCGGTGTTTCGAAGTCAGTCGGCGGTTTCTTCCGAGGTCGACCTCGTTTCTTCTTAACCGTCGATTCGGTTTTATCCGTATGATTGGTCGGATCCGAAGGCTTTTCGACGGTTTCCTCCGGTTTCTTCTTTGGTTTTTCAGCTGCCTCCCTCTTTGTGAGGTCGGCTACTGAACCGGATGATCGAGTTACCGGCCGACTTGTCACGGCTCGGTAATGTTTTACTCGATCGACGGCAACCGTATCTTCACGTCCGTCTTCGCATCGAAGGAGCAAGTTGTTTGGGCCAACGTAGTTGATGACCGTCCAAACTCCATCGTAGCGTTCCATTCTAGCTGGGTCTTTAGTTGGAATTTCCACCGATACCTTATCCCTCGGTTTGAAGGTCGGAGACGACTTTTTTTTGTTATAATATTCGGCGTTCCGCTCAAATGCGTCATCAATGTTGATGCGTGCGATTTCGTGCGACCGCTGAAGTCGTTGCTTTATCCGTCGGATGTAGTGTTTCTTGTCCGTAAAGGTTTCCGGTGTGTTTGTTCCGGCCACTATGTCCTGTGGCATGGGCATTTCTCGCCCGTACAGCATGTAGAACGGAGAGAACTTCGTCGAGGCATGGACTACTCGGTTCATCCCGCAGACGACGTAGGGTAAGGCTCTGTGCCAACGGTGTCCGTCTTTTACGTCGCAGAACTTACGTATACCGTCCCATATCGTCTGCATTTGCCGTTCGACTTGTCCTTGTCCTTCCGGATGGTAGGCAGTTCCTAGTGTATGTTGGATGCCGAAGATCCGTGCGACCTTGGCGAACGTTTTCGCCGTAAAGTGAGTCCCTCTGTCCGAGTGTATGAAGGTCGGCATTCCGTACTTCAGTAGTACGTCTTCCACAAAGAATTTTTCGAAGTCCCTCGCTGTGTTGGTCTTCGTTGCCCGGGCGATGGTGAACTTCGTCAGTTGGTCTGTTACCACTGCGATGTATTGGTATCCCTTCGTCTCCGTCCGAGGAAGAGGACCTTTAAAGTCCGCGTAGATGCGATACCAAGCTTCACCGATCTCCGTCTTTTGGAGTTTTCCCGGTGGTGGACGTCGGAATTTGTTCGACATGATGCACTGTCGGCATTTCTCAATGTACTCGATGATGTCCGTAGAAATGCTTTTCCAGAAGTATCGTAACTTCGCTGCTTCGATCGTCTTCTCCCGTCCGAAGTGGTTTCCGGTTTTTCCGTCATGGAGTGATCGAATGATTTGATTGCGCATGAAGAGCGGTACGACGAAGCATCGTTCCAACTTTGTGTTGATTGTCTTCAGTCGGTACAGAACTCCCTGAGCCATCTGGTAGTGTTCCAGATGTTTCGACTTGTGATCAAGTTTCTCAGGTTTCTCCAGCTCATCAATAATTTTCCGTAGTTGCGGGTCTCGCAGCTGCGCTTTCCGAAGTTTTTCGTTCGGGTGGGCCGGTGGTGGGAGCGTCTCTTCGGCTTCCAATTCGTCCGACTCCTCCTCCGCGTTGAGGATCCGAACCGTCGGTTCCGGTGTCTCCGGTGCTGGGATGTTGATGACATGTACCTGTGCGGTACTTAAGTCATGCCAATCTGTTATGACATTACATCCCGGAAGAGGCGGTGGAGGTAGAAACCTTTGTGGTTTCTCCTCGTCTTTCCGTTTCTTCTTCCATGCTTTGTACTTCAGACGTCTGATGGTCCGAATGGTGCAAGTCTTGATTTCGTCCTTGAAGTCCTCGAAGTTGGGGACTTGATCCAACTCTTCGTGTGGATCTTTGTCGTCACTGCGTTCCAGTGGCCACCTCGACAGGGCATCTGCATTGTCGCAGAATACTCCTGGCTTGTACTGGATGGTTATGTCCCTTCCTTGTAAAGCCAGTGCCCATCGCGTTAGTCGAGGGTTGATGCCAGGTCGGTTTGACTCGCATCGGAGCAGGTTCTGCAGTGCTCGGTGATCCGTTCTCACGGTGAATGGTCCATGGTCGATGAAGTGCTTGAATTTCTGCACAGCCCATACCACGGCTAAACATTCCCATTCTGTGACTCCGTAGTTGAGTTCCGGTCCTCGTAAGACACTTCTGGCGTAGGCGATTGGGTGTCCGTCCTGTGAGATCACCGCGCCAAGTCCGGCTCCACTTGCGTCACATTCGATGACGGTCTCCTTAGTCGGGTCGAACTTCGCCAGTACAGGTGCTTCTGTTAGCGCCTTCTTGATGTCGTTGAACTCGGCCGTGTGGGCGTCCGTCCAATCGAGCTTGATATTTTTATGCTTCCGGAGGAGCTCGTACATTTGTGATGTCTTCTGAGCGTATCCTCGGATGAATTTCCGGTAATAGTTGGCCAGTCCGAGGAACGACCTGAGTTGGCGTTCCGTTCTCGGGCAGCTTTGTTCTGCTATACAGGCCACTTTTTCATCATCGCTCTGGACTCCCTCCTTGCTAAGGACGTGTCCTAGGAACAGCAGTCTGTCCGTTCCGACCTCACATTTGGAGGGTTTGACCGTAAATCCGGCATCCCTTAGGCATTCGAGGGTCGCTCGGAAGGCCTCGACAAAGTCGTCGAAGGTTTTGCCGAAGAAGATGACGTCGTCAATGTAGGCGAACACACCTTTCTTCCTGGCTGATGCCGTTATCTTATCCATATGCATCTGGAAGGTAGCTGGTCCGTTGCAGACTCCAAATGGCATACGGTTAAATCTCCACATCCCCTCCGGTGTTACGAAGGTGGTGTAGTCCTTGGAACTTTCATCCATGGGAATTTGCCAAAAACCAGACTGACAATCTACTTTACCGTAGTACTCCATTCCGGTGCACCGGTCCAGTAGTTCGTCTGGGTTCGGTAGTGGGTAGTTATTCTTCTTCGTCACCGAGTTCAACTTGATATAGTTGATGCAGAAACGAGTTCCTACCGTGCCGTCTCCGTTCCGTTTCGCGGCTAAGACGACGGGGAAACTCCATGCAGCCGATGACGGTTCGATGACTCCTTGGTCGAGCATCTCCTGCACGTGTTTCTGGATGAATTCCCGTCCTTTCCAGCTTGTCCTGGTGGGGTTCATCTTTATCGGCTGTGCGCCTTGGACATCAATGGTATGTGTTACCCCTTTGACGTCTCCATAAGGTTTCTTCGAGGTCGGAAAGACGGTCCGGTAATCCCATGCTACTACCTTCAGTATGGCAAGTTGCTCGTCGGTCAAGTTCTTACCGAAGTTCATGGAGTCGATGATTCTTCGTCGTTCCTCCTGGGATTCCGCATCTTCTCCTTCCACGTGAGTTGTGTTAACTCGAGCTTCTTCAATCTTCTGATCGTCCGTCATCATGTTGAACGGTTCGACTCTTCCCATCGGTGCACCCTTGCGTAGGATGACCGAGTGGTTGGTGCGATTCGTTCATTGTTGAAGACCACTTGTCGGTTCAATGGCCTGAAATCTCCTCCGTCCAGTTTGAGATGGTAAACTTCTGGGCTTTTGTTGTCCAGGTTAAGCTCTTCCATCGTTGCTTTTACAGTTCGGACTTTCCGTGAGTCCTGCTGTCCCAACTTCTGTTGATCGGTTAAGTTAGCCGACGTCGGTTGCATTGTTGACAACTGCTGGACGACGACTGTTGGAGGTCGGAGGTCGGTTTCTTCCGGTTGTCCTCCTGCCCATTCGAATAAGGCTACCAGTTGATCCTGTTCGGCTTGCGTTTCCGGGTCAACTGGTTCGGGTTGCTCGGTCGACTGTGTATCGACTATGAGTTCCGTATGGACGATCGACCGTAGAGCAGTTGTTAGCCTTACGTCGAAGGTCGGTTCTTCGTCCTCCGACGACGATTCGTCCGTATCGTCGTGTCGGGGTTTATCCGTCCTGCAATGACGGACTGACGGGTCGAATTCTTCGTCGTCATCGTCCTCTTGGGATTCTTCCGAAGGTCGGTTATCGGAGTCCGTGTCTGCCGAATCGCTCGTGCTTGGTACATCTGAGCCGTCCGACTCGCAGGGTTCAAATTCAATGGCCGATCCCTCTTCGTCGAGTTCGACCTGCGGCATGTTACCGTATCCGGCCTGTGTGGGCGGTTCGGATTGGTCAACCATATCCGTCGGTTGGGTTAGTCGACTCGTTGCATCCTGATTCTCAAGGTCGGTTGGCCGTGAGTCTGTGTGGCTCGGCCATCGGATGACTGTCTGTTGAGTCTTCCGAGAACGGTCTACCTTCCGGTCCGGTTGCGGAGGTGCCGGTGACGACGGTCTGCCGTCCGACCAAGTCAGGTCGTGATGAGCCTTTATGGCTCGTACCACTCCGTTAATATTGTCTTGACAGATGATACACCGATAGGGTTTATCGGTTTCTTCCAAGAGGACGTTTTCATCAGGTTTGGGTAAGCTACTGATGAATTTTACTTGATTTGGGGAGTGTTCCATGGTTGGTGGTAACGGATCGGGGATTCGCCGAGTTATGGTGATGTCCTCGCCGTATCTTTGCCAGAACGCTGTTGTTCCGGTTACTCCGTACTGCCGTAAGCGTTGCAAGTAGGAGAAGAGTTGGCTGCCTAGTTCATGGCAGCACGTCTCCAGTGGGCGCGGTATGGGGAGTCCGTACTCCATATACTGTCGATGGATCGGAACTCGTTCATCTTCCCATTCCCACGCTTCGTCGTCTATGTCGTTTGCAAGGGCGATTACAGGCTCGCATCTTTGTTGTGCTTCCTGTATCTGGTCAGGAGTTACCGCTCCGTTCTGTTGCATAGTGGCCACCATCTCCGACGTCCGTTGGTCGAGGAAATGCCGTACTCCCGAGAACCAAGTTCGGTACTTTTGTCGTACTCGTTCTAGGTTCTGGGCATCCGCTTCAGCGGATGCCTCTGGTATCGGGATAGACTTCAGTACGGTCTTCGCCGATCGTAGTTGTCCGGTGCTTTTTCGTCCTTCATACGCTTCGATGGCGTTGTGCAGCTTAAGTTCCTCAATCAGAGTCCGGTTTGTGTCCCGGCAGTCACGGCAAATGTTTCGCGAAGATTCCGTCAGCTGGCCAAGCTGGTTTACCCTCGCTCCACTTATTACCATGTCCGATGCCTCTGGTATCGGGATAGACTGCACTACCGTCGTTCCTTCCGGTGGTTCCGGGTTAGGGATCGGTGTTAAGATGAAGGTGAACTTCGAATGCAAGTAGTCGCATCCGAGTAGCACTGGAATGTCCGCTTCGGTCGGCTGGACGTGGAAAGTATGGTGACTCGTAAAGCCCTGCATTGTCACAGGTGCCGTACAGCAGTGAGTGACCATAAAGGCGACTTGTCCGCCTAAACCGAGTATTTTGGTGTAATGTCCGAGGGGTTGCATCGTTAAACCGTTCCTCTCGCAAAATCGTTGTTCGATGAGCGAAGTCTCCGCTCCGGTATCCAACATCGCCAATGTGGGCGTGGATCCGACTTAAATTTCGTGTGTCCAAGCTCTAACCGTCTTCGGCTTCTTATGAGTTCCCTTCTCGAAGGTGACTTCCCGTACCGTTGGTTTAATCGGGATCAGTGACACCGGTCCGTGGTCGGTTAGCTGTTGAATTGAGCCTTGTGTAGGTTCAACTCCGACTTCAACCACGTCTTGTACCTCAGGTCGGTTCATGACTCCGTCCGTCGGTGCATTGGTAGTTTCGAACCGTCGTGTCTGTCCGGCTGCTGTTCTAGCTGGTTGCTTGTGTCGTTGTTGGAAGAGGTCCGCCACTCCCGGCCGAGAGTAAACGGGTACCTGTGCCTCCAGTGGGACTGTCTCCCATTCCTCGATTCCTCCCGGTTTTTCGGTGAGGTCGATGGCTGTCGTCGTTGCAGCGTATCTATCCGTTGTACGGGCGGATGATACATTGGGGTAGTTTCTGTTGCCCCTGTGCGTGGATCGGCGTCCCGGTCCTCCACGTCTTGTGCCTCGTTTGGACTGCTCGGTTGAGTTTATTCTCACCGGCAATCCGGTCCAACTTCCGTGGCCGGGCCGTACTGCGTCACTTTGTGTGGCAGACGGCACAGTCGCATTGTTCGCGCTGCGTAAGTCGGGCAATTCCTGCGTTCCGACCTCCGACGTTCCAACGCCAAGTCGAGGCGCTGGGTCGGCCGTTCCGGGCAATACTTGCGTTCCGACCTTCGACGTTCCAACGCCAAGTTGATGCGCTGGGTCGGTTGGGGCGGGCATTTCTTGCGTTCCGGTCCGGATCTCAATTTCACCATTGTTGATGAAAATGCCGAGTTCGGCTGCTATAGTTCGAGCAGCCGTCGCCTCCTGTGTGGGGGCCGACAGCGCCATGAGGAATTCTTCCTCCGTGCACCTGTTCCATTCCAGTCTTAATGCGTTTAGGACTGTTACTATCCGTTTTTGTAACGGAGTAAAGTTCGGTTCGTTCCGGGAAGTAAGCGGCTGGTTAGTGGGGTTATCCTTGTCCGGTGGTTCGGTGGGATGTTGGAGGTCGAATGAGTCACCGGAGCTCATCGACCTTAGGCGTTTCCCGGGGAGTTGCCCCGAGCCGGCCCATTGTTGGGCGGCGTCGAGTCCAAGGACTGGCGGGGCGGCAATGGTTCTCTGTATGCCGGGGACCCTTGTTGGTTCCCGCCGCTATTCCTGCGGTTTCCGCCATTTCCTCTGCCAGGCGACCGGTTTCCGTTACCGGGGCCGCTCGAGCCACCAGCCTGTTGCTGGCGAGGCCGCGGTAGTGGCACAATATCCCGCCAGTATGGGTTGTCCGAGCCAACCGGGCCATCTGTCGTGTATCGGCGGTACCAATCGTTGTACCACCGAAGATTCGGGTTGTCAGCCGGTCGGTTGCCGGCATATCCGCAGCGCGCTCCGTCGTGGTTGTTAAACATGCAATATCTGCATGAAAACGTTCGTTCCCTGGTCCACTTGAAAAACGCTGCTTCCATTTTGTCTACGTAAGTTGTAGACTGCCGAGCACCGCCGCGGTTGGAGAAGGTTCCATAGCCGCCTCTCTGGCCGGCTCCGCGTCCGTAACCTCCGTCGCTATATCCCTGTGTGGGATCCTGGCAGTATGAAGAGTATTCCGGCGGCCCATGCGGCTGATATACGGTCTGTTGCGGTGTCATTGATGGTGGGGTTTGAGTCGGTACGAGCGTTGTGGCCCGGACTCTAATGTAGTCACTGTCCCGTGAACCCCTTGCCACTTCGTACATTTCCTTGCCGTTGACAAACTGCCTTATAAAGTCGCGAAGTTCGATCGGTGTCTTCGGCATCCTAATTTCCAGGGCTTCCCGTAGTCTGGGTTCGAGGATGTTCTCCTTGAGGTAGTAAAGTACCATCTCATCCGTGATGTTGCGGACCTGGGACTTGATGTACATCATAGCGTCGTAGTACTGTTCCGGCGTCTCTTGTCCGAAACGGTACGTGCGTTTAGCCATCGTCGTCATGGCGTTGATTTCCCTGTTCTTATCCGCAAATCGTTCCTCGAATTTCGTCAGCCACAGGTTGACTGGCCATCCACCGAGCGGTTCCTCGGCGGCTGTAAGTGTGTGCCATTCCTCCGCTTGGCCCTTGAGTTCGGCTGCCAGGTCGGCCATGAAGGTCTGATCGGTCTCGTACCACTGTTGGGCTTGCCGGTGCAGGCTGCGAATCTGTTTAAGCCACCGGTGTAGTTTGGTGTGGTCACCATCGAACGACGGCATTGGTTGCCTACGTCCGTGAGCCATTGCTCGTACCATGGCCACATGTGCGGGGTCCTGTTCCAGAGGAATCGGCTGTGCTATTGGTGCAGCTTGTTGTGCGACCGGGGCAGGTAAGGGTTCGGCATGTGGCATCCGACCTTGTTGGTCTTGATGTGCCGCTTGATGATAGGCCGGTTCATGTTGGCCGTCATATCCATACTGTTGCGGATGCGGTGCGTGACGAGGCTGCTCTGGCCGACCTCCATACTGGTTCTGTTGTGGGGGCGGCGTCCGAGCCTGTGATGTCGGCTGTCGTGGCCTCGGTTGTTCCGAGTAGCCTTCATACGCCTCCGGTCGCACTTGTGGTGCCGGAATCGTCCGTAAGGGTGGTGGGTAGAATCCCCTGGGCTGTTCGTTAACCCTGCCGTATAAGTTGGGTTGTGTTCCTCTCGACGGCAATCGACTTTCCGTTGGTCGATATGGCGGTGCCCGGCTTTGTTCCGGGTAGCCAGTTGGATGGCGGGTCGACTCCTGTTGGTCGTAGTATCCGCTCTGGTCGGCCATGTTGTGTGACCGAGTCCTTGATCGCTCGTAGTCGAACCCTCGTTGGTTCGGGCGATCCATATTTCCCATTTCCGGGTGAAAGTTCGTTCGTTCTCCCAATAACCGTCGTTGTGGGCGGTTAAAGGGAAATCCCCTCGGCGCTTCCGCTCCGTCGCTGTTGTCAGGGTGGGACGCGGTGGGGATCGGCGCGTGCATTGTTGTACGCGTCGAAAACTAGGTGCTCGTATTCGCACCAGCCGTTGCTGTCGTCGTAGTCGGCACGTTCGAGGTCGGGACGTACGACGTCGTTGTTGACGTGTTACGCTCCGGCTCGGGCTGACTAGGTACCGGATTCGGTTGTGAGTGCGCTCCGGTGGACGGGTCGGTTGTGACGACTCCGACGAAGTAGGATGTGTTTGTCTCCTTCTTCCACAGTTCTTGGGCCGGATTATTGCCCCACAGGATGTCGCGCATTGTTTGCGACTGGTGGTAGTCCTGTGCCATGGACGTCCTGTAGGATGGGGGGTCGGCCCTGGTTTGTTCCAGGTCCTTCTTTTCCTCCCGAAGGCACCGGATCTCGGTGTCCAACTCGTCCATTTGCCGCATCATCTCTGTGATGTTGCTGGCTGCTTCTGTGCCGTAGTCGAACAGTTCGTTCTCACGGGCTTCAAGGTACGCGATGCGGTTCCGTTGCGCTTCGTTCACCTTGTGAGCTTCGGCCATGCTGTATTCCAGCTGAGCTCTGAGTTTCTCCTCTTGTTTGAGGTACTCGTTCAAGCCGTATACCTGGTCGGTTAACTGTGTGTTAGCTTCCTCCAGGTCGGCAATGAGGGTTCCTCGTTCCGATGGTCGGCCATGGTGAGCTGGACTTTGTTGTCTGCTCCTGGCCGTCAGAATTTCCAACTCCTTTTGGAGTCGGTCGGTCAGTTGTCGGAGCTGGTCGACCTCGTTGTCGGCCCGCTGCAGTTCGACGATATACCGATCCACTTCGTTGCGGTATACTTCGGCTTCTTCGTTAGCCCGATTCAACATTTCGTCGAAGTGTCCCGCGGCTTGTTCCGAGGCGACCAAGGCTGACTGTGTGTCGGCCAGTTCTTTCTCTGCAGCTTCGAGTTGTCTGCCAAGTTGGAGGACGGCCTGTGTTGACCGGTCCAACTTGTCGTTAAGGTTGGCGACTTCGTTGGCGTCGTACCGACAAGGTCCTTCGAATCGTTTCAGGAGGGCCTTCAGCCGGTCCATTTCCCGTTGCTGGTCGGCAATGACCTTGTTGAGGCCTTCGTTCTCGGTTTCCCACCTCTTCCGTTCGAGGCGGTGAGTTTCTGCCGACCGTGCGGATGAGCCTTCTGCTGAGTTTACGAGTTTGTCGGCCAGCACGATCTGTGTGATCTGCTGGTGACATCGTTGTCGAAGTACGTTGATGTCATCGATCTTCTCCGGCGGTGTTGCCGAAGTCCACTTCCGTGCTGTGTATTCCAGCAAGCCGGCGTCGTATCTGTCCTCGTTGGACTTGGCTGGCGTCTGGAGAGACTCATCCAAGCTGTTGGGTAATGATACCATAGTGTCGAAGACGTCGTCAGTTGGCAGTGATGTTTCGCTGTCCGAGTCTCCGACGGCAAACCTAGGGAATGCTGTTCGGTTGACAGGTCGGCTTGTTGTCGACTTCCCCTTTGTTTGGGTCTCTGTTGTTCGGGTCGACTTATCCATTGTTGGTAGAGGTCGACTCGATGGTGAAATAACCCGTTCGTTGGGTACCGGTATGTTGGTCGGTGATCCAGCTAAATGAGGGCCGCTTCGTGGCGGCACTTCGGATTCTTCCGTTCTGACCGTAGGTTTGGTCGGCTGGACTCCGATGTCCGACCTGTTGTCGGTTGGTTGTTGTTCTGGGTTGGTCGGCTTTGGATGTCCGACCTCCTTCTGTCCGACCTGCGTGGTCGGATACTGTTGTCCGACCTCCGTGGTCGGTCGCTGTTGACCGACCTTCGAGGTTGGTGATGTCCTTCCGACCTGTGTGGTCGGTTGGACTTTGCCGACTTCTGTTGTCAGCTGTTCGACTTCGGAAGTCGGCTTATGTTGGCCGACTTCGGAGATCGGACTTTGTTGTCCGACTTCGGACTTCGGACTTTGTTGTCCGAACTCCTTTGTTGGTGGTTGGTCGACCTTCCGTTGGTCGACTTCGGAGACTGGGCTTTGTTGTCCAACTCCGGAGATCGGACTTTGTTGTCCGACTTCGGACTTTGGAGATCGGACTTTGTTGTCCAACTCCGGAGATCGGACTTTGTTGTCCGACTTCGGACTTCGGAGATCGGACTCTGTTGTCCGACTTCGGAGATCGGACTTTGTTGTCCGACTTTGGACTTCGGAGATCGGACTTTGTTGTCCGACTTCGGAGATCGGCGATTTCCGACCGACCTCCTTGGTCGCCTCGCCAATGTTGGACGAGGTCGACTTCGCTTTAAAAGCGTTAGATCGAACTATCTCCTTTGTGGAGATGTTCAATGATGTCAGGAACGTCTTTTGGTTCTTGAACTTCCGAGTGTCAGGAACGTCCGGAGAGATGTTGTTGTTGTTGTTGTGTCTGTTGGTGACTCAGTACACAGGGTTATAATGCAGTGCTATAGTACAGTACAATATGCTATAGTAATACGGTAGCGTACGTCCTATACTACTGTGCTGACCAGTATGACGTAACAGGGTTAAGTGGTCTTGCACTTCACTGCCTACGTCACGAATAGCGAGCCGCGTTCAAAATTCGAGAAATGATGACTCACGCCTATGTTATGGGAAGTTTCCCTTGCACGCTGATTGGCTGGCGCTAAAGTACTGAAAATCGGTCGTTCTGACGTCACAAGGAAATTCGAAGAATTTTTGCGCTATTTTCGTTAGCGAGACAGATTATTCTTAGTCGGCCAAAAAGTTTATTTGGTCGGATTTTACGAATCTAATCCGTCAGAACTAGGTTTTTCTATTTTTAGAATTTTTCTGGCGGTCGAAACGCCGTTAGAAATGAAAAGAAAGAAAATTTTCGACCTGTTGTCGGTTAGCCTTTGTTAGACAGTTCGTTGACCTAGCAGGTCGGATATTCGTCGAAAGTAAAATTCTAGGTCGGTTTCTCCGCTAGAAATTACTTTTTCACCGTTCGAAAATTTAATTTAACCGTTAGAAATAGTTTTCTACCGTCAGAAAGTTGAAAGCCGACCTAGTTACGGCTAAAATCGACCTAACCGTGACTTTACCAGTGTCGGTGTCGGTGTCGGTTTTGGTCGGTTTCCTCCGTCCGAGGTCGGAAATCCGTCGTTTTCCGTCGAATTCCTCCGTTAAAGTTGCGGGTCACCGTTCAAGGTGAAGGTCCCCGTATTAATGGAGTAATCCTGCGCGCTGCAGACTCTCGTTCGAGTCTGGTCCGTCAGTTGGGAGAAGAGAAATCCGTGCGTTCGGGATACGTGCTCTTCAATGTGGAAGAGACAAAAGTTCTGTGGCTCACCAGCTGGGCAGGAATCACTTCAGTGATCCCCGTTTCACCACAGCTGTAAGACGGCAGATCAGTCCGATCAGAAGTCAAGGCGGAGGCTGCTTCAGCAGTCGATCCGACAGTGACTTTTGGTTCCTGACGAGTTCTCCGAAAGTGAAGCCTTCACCGTCTCCTCAGATAGTCCGAAAGATCGAAAACCATATGAATCTGCTACCATGTAACAGACTATGGCGAGGAGCTCACGATGCTGTCTTTATTGACAAATAAAGGCTGACAAATACCGCGTAAAAGCGGGAAGAAAGAACCAAGGCACGTGTGGCCAAATCTAGCAAGTGTTTGCTAAAAGGGTTCTTGAGCGTCTGTCCAGACGTGAGAGAATGCTGGCGCCAAGCACGTGCGTTGATGCGGGCCATGCGATGAATCAGCTGTGTGATGCGCAGACTGGACTCTACCCAACGCGAGCGTATGAACGCTGAGTAGTACTGCGAGAGAGGAACGAGAGAGCAAGTACAGCTCAGTGTGGCGCATGCGGTATATCCACTTCAGTGGAGGCCTAAACCTTTGGTCGGAATGGAATACGGAATACGGAATGATTTCTCGGAACGGAATACTAATATACGGAATAAAATTTTCGGAATACGGAACGGAATAATAATTTCAGTCGGAACGGAATCTATCGATAAAGCGGAACGGAATGACTTTTCATCGGAACGGAATAAAAAATTATTTTCTAATAATGTTAATTTTTCTAACGGATGGTTTAATTTTGCGCTTGCGCGCGAGTCTATATAAGCGGCATTTCCAAATACAACCAGCCGGCATCAAATGCCGCTGGGAGAGACTTTTTCCCTCTCTTTCCTTTCGGCCGTCTGATATCAGTCTAACTCGCTTACTTATGCCAGAAGTTTCCTTCGTAGTCTAACTGAGCAGAATTCAGGTAGACTACGTTTCCTCTGTTTCCCTTTGGCCGCCGGTTACCAGTCTGACCAGTGTACACTAAACGCAAAACATCTTTTGTTTTAAAACAATGGGAAGCGTATACCGCCTCGGCTTCTCCTGACTGATGCAACACTTGCGCATTCATAACGCCAATAAGAACAAATTAACAGCTGATTACGAAAAGCTTGAAGCAGTGCAAGGAATGTACGAAATTGGCCAGATGATCAAAACAGTCTGCAGTCTGGACATCTTACGTATCACGTTGTCGAATACTGTGAAGTGCGTTTCTGCGGCGTGTGCGCCAATCAAGTATAACTGATTTGCAGTTTTTAATCGGTTTTATTCTTTCTTCTAATGCGGACTACAGTGGAGTGTTGTAAATAGCTGAAATTACCGTGTTTTTTGTTACTGGGAATTTCGGATTACTGTTATACCTGCGTAATTCCAGTACCATGTCCGGTAACGACATCTGCCGCGAAGATGCTAACGTAATGTAAGCAAAATGCTGTAATCTCTTATGGTACATATTAAAGTATGATATCTACCGTCACAATCAGTAGATGTGAGTGCAGCAGTATCGATATTACTCAATTGGTAAAATGTTATAGCAGAAATTTCTGTTTGGGGAATGTGTTGTTATTGTAAAAAAACAACATTTATAAATTTGGCTTCCGTTCTCAGCGCTTAAGAACTTTACGATGATATCAGGTTGCGTCAGTTGGTGTAGTGTATTGTTATGCGTTACGTTCTGCAGCATGGGCGCCTGGAAGTGCTAACTGTTGTCGGAGGTGGCCGGCGGCACTGTGGTCAGTGTACCGCCGGCCAGGAAGTGTTAACTGTAGTCGGAGGTGGCCGGCGGCACTGTAGTCAGTGTACCGCCGGCCCGGAAGTGTTAACTGTAGTCGGAGGTGGCCGGCGGCACTGTAGTCAGTGTACCGCCGGCCCGGAAGTGTTAACTGTAGTCGGAGGTGGCCGGCGGCACTGTAGTCAGTGTACCGCCGGCCCGGAAGTGTTAACTGTAGTCGGAGGTGGCCGGCGGCACTGTAGTCAGTGTACCGCCGGCCAGGAAGTGTTAATCACAGGTGGCCGGCGGCACTGTAGTCAGTGTACCGCCGGCCCGGAAGTGTTAACTGTAGTCGGAGGTGGCCGGCGGCACTGTAGTCAGTGAACCGCCGGTCTGGAAGTGTTATTGGAAGTGATATCAGGATTTGTTTCTATGAGTGTGTTTTTGTTCCTAAGGATACAAGCGGCGTTAGCGGTCACGACAGTTCAAATTTGCATGGTTACGGAATTGATAACAATTTGACAAATTGAAAGTATTATTTCAAATTTACAACTGATACGGAATTCCTAGTAATGCCAAATAATCAATAATTGTAGGGATGTGAGCGGCATCAGCAACCATGGCAGCTACCACTCGGGTCGTGATGAAAGTGAAAGCACCATTCTTGAAGAAGAACCGGAAGTACTGGAGGCTTCAACGGCATCGGCGCGCACTAACCACGACGAAGACGTCTTCGACGTTGTTGATGCATCGGACGACGACGACACTCACTGGGATGGGAGTTACAAGAGACGCAAGTAAGTTACTATCAAAATTGCGTACATGCACGAAATCTTTCACTTGCACGGTTTGGCAGTAATGGCTGTAAGAAAATTCCAACAAGTTGTTATTTTTTAAATATTTTCTTAATTGGTTCTGGCTTGGGTTGTAATATAGATCTTTTCCTTGATAGATTTGGCGACTACGTGTATCTAAAGGCACCAACCGGGGAACGAGAGCGATTCAACCTCTGTATGCAGCTGTTGCAAGATGACCCGGAAGAGACTGAGGAGCTTCTGAATACGGCGGCCCCTATCGGATTTAAGGGCACTGGTGTATTTCTGATTCAAAAAAGCCCATGGACGATTTATCGACCTTCAAGTTAGACGGTGTTGCAAACTGGAAAAGGAACGGGTCAAACAAACCAGTGGGACCAGCATTATGTACATATTATGTAACTGAGGACTGTCTGAATTACCGCAAAGACGCCTATGAGCTTCAGGAGTGCGAGCCTAACCATCGGTTGAATCGTGCAGTAGTAGATTACAGATGGGCAACAGGAAGTACACCAGTTAACTTTACTATGGCAGCCCGCGAAAATGGAGGAGGAAAGCGTAGACAGGGATGCACTCGCCTCGGCCACAGCATTCTTAAGAAAGTTACGGCAGAGAATCCGAAATTAAGCTCAAAAGAAACATTGCATTTAGCCCAGAAGGTTGCCGAAGAACAAAGCTGCAACGTGTTGTCACGTCCTACCGTAACAAAGCAAGTTTGTGGTATCCTGCTCCTGCATTTACGTTTCCTCACATCTTGGGATGGATATTTGTTGATGACGCGGCTTATGAGACATCGTTGTACCAACTAAACGTCTGGGTCATTTGCTTATTCAATACATATTTCCACCAATACTTTTTGTTTTTTGTTTTGCAACGGTTTTGGTTGTTTGATTTGCTCATGATATAATTTCTGAACTGACCATACAAATATTTTTGTGTTAAGCAACGACAGCGGGTTATATTCCGTGCAAATGTTTTCCATAATTAATTACCTTGCAGCATATTAACCCGATAGTACGGCACCTTCAGTTTATGCTGATATGATAAAGTAGTGTCATCGGAGCGCAGTTAAGTACATGATTTCGACTACTGTACCTGATAGTTTATGAATTACCGCCTGGGTTACAAATGAATTTAGTCGCCACTTTACAAAATACTACGCTATTCCATTCCGCAGGAACATTGTTCCGTTCCGCTTAAAATATAATATTCCGTTCCGACTGAAATTATTATTCCTTTCCGTATTCCGAAAATTTTATTCCGTATATTAGTATTCCGTTCCGAGAAATCATTCCGCATTCCGTATTCCATTCCGACCAAAGGTGTAGGCCGGCAATAGGGCATGTAAGTGAGTGCAAGTACGCACTATGTTGAGCCGTACGCACCACGCACAGGCTCATCTGCCTGACATGGCCATGCATCACTTACTACAGTAATAATACGCAATAATTAAAAAAAATTTTAAAGACGATTTTTTGGGTAGAAATATGAGGACGGAAACGAGGCGCCTAATCGATCATAAACTTTTAATTAAATTAGAACAGGGACAAAAGAGGTGAATGTGGTGGATGTGGTCAGGGAGCGATGCCAGAAACAGAAAAGCGCTGAATACGGGCGCCTATTATTATTATGGCTTTGGTCACCGCCTTTGTCGATTTGTTGGCCCAAAAGCGGTAACGTAAACCGGAAATTATGTGAGGATATTTGAAGGCTGTATTCGATGCCATCAAAATGCCGACAAGGTTGACAAAACCTTGATCTTCTTTATGTTTTGTAATCTGTTTACCTCGATTGTGGCATACCACAAAATACAACTTATCCCAAATGCGGGTAACGATCTATGAAAAACAGGCTTTAACATTATAATTTAGAAAGTAAAATTCAAAAATATTTGAAAAATATTTTGTAATTTCCGTGCCACAGCCAAAACCCGTGGCGACGTACGTCTTCCTGTGCACGCAGCCAACGCCCGTGCGGACCAAGAAGGTCACCGTGCGGATTAAGAAAGGTCACCGTGCGGACCAAGAAAGGTCATACGTCCACGCAGCCATAATGTAATTGTTATTATGTTGACATGCTATGCGGAATTCGCATTACGACCACCGCACTGGATGACCAAACCTTACTCTATCGACAAAGTGGGAAAATAAGAAAGATAACTGTTTTCTTATGTCGAAGTTCTACTTACCAAACTGTTCCCTGTTCCTACTGGGACGAGTGTCATCTGGAAGATGTAATTATTCAGAATGATTAAAAGAGATGTGGCTTCCGGTAGGTTCACGCTAATGCTTTCACACGAGAAAACACGAGAGCTCTCAGTTCAAAATGTTACCGTCCATTGGATGTCCGTTATATAAGGAAACAGCGCGATGGTTTTCTTAGTTTTTCTTATGTTTTATTAGTCGTCGCCCTCGTGACGTTCAACATAGTGCGGTCGACACTCGTCATAGTTTCGGTCGACAGTGTTAGTCGACGAAAAGTCGGTGACGAACAACTCAGCAGGACTAATTTTAAAATTGAGCCTTAGCGGAATTTGACAATTTTTACTTGGAAGAAGATTATGATGGTGCATGGGTCGCATCGCATTTTTATGCTGCAGCTAGTCTGCTTTAATGTACAGAGTAATTCTCGCTGTAATGCAAGCTACTCAGCATCGCGACCCGTAGTGAAGAAAATGATTAAAACATACGATAATTATAAAAAAGTCGGATGCCTTAACTAAATAGTAATTTCTTGGTGGGTGACGTGTAGTGATTTTTAAGAAAAAGTCCCGAACTTCTCGCGGCAAGGCTGTAAATGGTGCATATGGCGTGTTGACATACAGTACAGATAGTGTCGGAGCGGCCCTTATTGACACGATAAATTGACTGTGGCCAAGGCGATGCCGTCCGCTGTCCTGCCACCTGCCTGCCGGTAACCTGCCGGTTACCTGCCACTTGCCTGCCACTTGCCTGCCTGCCTGCCGTGTCCAGGTTTTAGCAACACCCAAATCAACTAGCAGTATAACCAAATGCACTTTGCGTCGTGCTACCGTTTTTCCGTCCACATCTACCTTTATAAGTGCACAATAACATGCATTTTTTGCCGAAAGAGCAAAACCAACCCGAGTTTGCAGTGACGTGAGATACCTGAGAATCGTTTAGACGATGGGATGCGATACTGACATCCCCTCGTATTTATATAAATACATGATACATACGATTGATACGAAGTACTCTGTATGTATCGACCCGTTAGAGATAAAATTAAATTCATTTACGTACATATATATCCACCCGATTGATCTTCCAAATAAGCGATAAACAAAGATACTTCGAACGACGGCTCCCATAATTGTATAAGTAACAGGACCACAATATACCCATTAATTTATTTTGTGTTAGAATAAATGAGTGTAACCGTTACTAATGTCTGTTACTCATGTTGGCACCCAGCCCCTTTGTCATACACCGGCCTTAAAGGCGAAGTTGTTACTCAGAAGTTTAGTCAATCTGACTGTTTTACTGAGTATATAAGAAGCTACAATTACAATGTTAACTACACAGAGAATTACTCTTCATTAAAGCAAACTCCCAAAACCACGTTAATTCTATCAGATTATGAGACCTGCTTGTCTCTAAGCAGTGTTGAGGTTGTTTTATCATTGTTGTGTGGATACTACAATGGCGCAGTTGAAGAGTATTAAGGTCACCGAGTTGAACGACTCCAATTACTCGCGATGGCGGGTACAGGTGGAGGATGTGTTGACTGGTGAGTCTTTGTGGTCTGTTGTGAATGGGACATTGACGATGCCCCTAGATTCGGCAACGGATAAAGCGGCGCATGAGCACCACCTGAAGTGGATAGCTGCCGATGGAAAAGCCAGAAGTATATTGCGTGCGACTGTGGATGATACCACCTTCAGTCAGTGTCGGGACTGCAAGACGTCCGCTGAGATTCTGAAGAGGATCCAGGAGCTGAAAGAGCCGAAGACTGACAACGACTTGATGTCGGCGATGACCGAATTTTTCGAAGTCAAGTGGAAGGAGGTAGACGACGCAAATACATTCATGGCATCATTGTATGTTCTAGCGGCAAAGATAGACGCGTGCGGGAAGCCGGAAAAGGTTACCGACACCTGGTTGATCGGTAAGACGCTGGCCAGCTTGCCCAAACAGTACGCCTCATTTGTTTCGTCGTGGAACATGATGGCCGGTCCTAATCCTGAGATGTCCAAGTTCCGGGAGAAGCTGCTCCTAGCGGAAAAGATGATGAAGGGACAGGGAGAAGGAAGCGGGTCCAGTCCAGCTGGTGAGTCGCTGTACGCAAAAGGTAAGCGGCTACCAACTGGAGCGAAGAAGAAGTTCACCGGAAGCTGCCACAACTGCGGCAAAGCGGGCCACAAAGAAGCAGATTGTTGGTCAAAGCGGAAAGGGGATCCAGGCACCAACAAGCGACAGGACATGTCCGGTCACGGTTACAGGAAGGAATCCTTAATGGTTTCAGCTATGCATGTGGCCGGAAATACGGATGCGATCATTGCTGATAGTGGGGCAAGTGACCATATCACGAATAAGTACACCTGGTTTAAAACTCTAGTTAAGCTAGATGTTCCCAAGCCGTTCGTGGTTGGCAACAACGCGAGTATCCAGGCCACCCATATTGGCACGATCGACATCGAGATGTCCGTCGACGGAAAGCAGTGGCGGGAAGCGGAATGGAAAAATGTGTACTATGCACCTGATGCATGCGACACTACGCTGCTGTCCACGGTGACATTGGAGCGAAAGGGATTCGCATTTTCCCACGCTAAAGGAAAGATGACAATCAGCAAAGATGGCAAGGCGTTCCTCGGTGGAGTGCGAGGTGACGGTGCAACGTACCGACCTTTCATACGTGTGGTGCCGCCAAGTGGAGATGCGCTGAAGGCGCAGCCTGTGGGAATTTGGCACCAGCGGCTTGGACACGTCAGCGACGCATTGGTCGGCTCCATGGTCCGCAACAAGGTGGTGGGCGGCCTGGAGGTGGTGACCTCGAAGCGCGGTGACTGTGAAGCGTGTCATATGGGAAAGCAAACGGCTAACACCCATGACAGCAGTGCTGGAAGGGAGTGCCTACCAGGTGAGCGGTTTCATAGTGATGTGTGTCATATGGGCGCCGACTCCTGGGAAGGACATCGGTATCTCTTAGCGTTCAAAGATGAAAGCAGCGGATACAGAATGGTTCGAACTCTACCAAGTAAGCACTCTGTGGGTAATGCATTCAAAGAGCTGATTATCACAGCAGAAAGGGAAACTGGTAGAAAGGTGTTGTCGATTCGCACGGACAACGGGACTGAATACATCAACCAGGAGGTTGAAACGCTGTTTCAGAACAGAGGGATAAAGCACGAAAGAAGTCCGGCTTACGTGAAGCAAGCAAACGGCATGGCAGAACGGGAAAACTGCACGCTCTGTGACAGTGCGCGAACGCTGCTCTACGATGCGGACATCACAAAAAGTGAGAGAAATCTCCTATGGAGTGAAGCCATCTCAACCGCCGCCTACCTACGGAACATTGTGCCAAATCGGGGAAAGCTGGAAATCACTCCGTATGAATTGTGGCACCGCCGGAAGCCAACAGTTGACCACCTGCGGGTGTTCGGATCAACTGCCTACGTGAAAGTTCCGGAGGATCAGAGACGGAAGCTGGATCCCAAGTCGGTAAAAACACTGTTTGTAGGTTACGATTGGGATACCACAAAAGTGCTCCGGGTGTTCAACCGGGAAACGAAAAAGGTGGAGCGGGTTGGAGATGTGGTTGTCGCAGATGGTGGCGACGAGATTCCCGAAGTTGCTCTACGGTATCCTGCCTCAAGGGGGGATGAGAACGAGCGGGATGATGATGAAGAGTGGGAAGATGCGGAGGATGAGCCGGGAAGCGAGATTGCTGTAGAAAAGGCAGCAGTTGAGAAGCGACGGCCAGGGCGACCACCGGGATCGAAGAATCTGGTGAAGGATCCGCCTCTTCCGCATCCCATGGAAACCAGAGCCAAGGGAGCTGCGTTGAGCGCAATGGCCACGGCCGCAGATCCAGTTGATGTCCAGGATGCGCTGTCGAGAGCAGACGGGCACCTGTGGAAGCAAGCAATGGATGCTGAGCTTGAAGCGCTGCATAAAACGGGCACTTGGACTTTGGAACAGCTACCAGCAGACCGGCGCACTGTGAAGTGTAAGTGGGTTTTTAAATCGAAACTACTTCCAGATGGCGAGCTGGATAAGCGGAAAGCACGGCTTGTGGCATGCGGCTACTCACAAGCGCAAGGCATTGACTATGGCGAAACCTTTGCCCCCGTCGTACGACACGAATTGGTGCGCTGTGTGTTAGCGGTGGCTGCTGCACGCAACCTGGAAATGGTGCAGTTTGACGTGAAGACTGCATTTGTGAACGGTGACTTGGATAAAGTCATATATATGGACCAGCCGGCAACGTACGACGACGGTAGTGGACATGACGAAAGCCACCGAGATGTACGTGGACAACCAAGGAGCGATTGCGTTGTCAAAGAATCCGGAATTCCATAAGCGATCGAAGCATGTCGGAATACGCTACCACCGGATCCGCCAGGAGGCACAGGCCGGGACCATCGAAGTGAACTACATTCCCACGGATCAAAATCCAGCGGACATGCTAACGAAGGCGCTTGGAGGGATCAAGGTCAAGTTCATCACCGGACTGATCGGGATGCATGGACTGAATGACCGCGGACTGGGTGAAGGGGGGTGTTAGAATAAATGAGTGTAACCGTTACTAATGTCTGTTACTCATGTTGGCACCCAGCCCCTTTGTCATACACCGGCCTTAAAGGCGAAGTTGTTACTCAGAAGTTTAGTCAATCTGACTGTTTTACTGAGTATATAAGAAGCTACAATTACAATGTTAACTACACAGAGAATTACTCTTCATTAAAGCAAACTCCCAAAACCACGTTAATTCTATCATTTTGTTTTGTCTTACGTGCGAATTTCAAATACAGTACTCTGTGCACTGTACAATACCGTCAATACGTGTCATGTTCTAAGGTACTAAGGTCATGGTTTATTAAAGGTAACCTGAGTCTGGTTATTCTAAATAGAGACTACGGTTATCAACTGAACGATTTTTTGTTTTATTCGAACGAACATCAAGATTACAGACTGTATACTTTGTGTGTTTTTTCCTAACCAGAACTGAGCGTTGATTATTGATTATGATTCTACTTAACTGCTCGTCGTTTATGGAGTTGTAAAAGGAATGAATAAAAATAAAAATATTTTCAAAATTCACATTTCCTCGCACTCGCATTCACAATATTCTACGCAAAATTTAACTGCTTCCATAACTCTGAATAGAAGTATATAAATTTTTATAAAAATGGTAGATTTGAAGAAAACAAAAATTAATGAGTTTTGCGCAAACGTACAAAAAGAAAACAAAAATTATGAGATACCAATCATACCATCATACCGTACCGCCGGTACCGGTACCGGTGGATTATGGAATACCGTACCGTCGAACGCCTCCAAAGCAAGTGGCAACGTAACTCTCACCCCTTGCAGTTGCGTAGGGCTTTGCCATTGATACATAGTATTTCATAACAGTGAGCACGTTGTGATTTTCCATTAGGTTTAGGTTTTTTAGGTTTTTAATGCTTAACGTCTATAGATACAAGGAATCACTCCTACTCAAGATCTACAGACAATAAACAAAAAAAATAACAGCACAGGGAAATTTAGATAACATTAAATTTTAAGCATATATATAACAATCACTTAATGAGTACTACAACGATCATCAAATGACACGCAAAAAGTCAGTAGCGAAATGATCTTTAATCCACGAAACTTCTCTCCACTGGATTTCGTCAAGCGCTTTTTGGAATGACAGTACAGAACGGTACGATGATGCTTCCAACTCTAGTTCGTTCCACAACTTGGCCATACAGCTTGCAAACGATTCTTCACTTGCCGCAAAAGTTGTTCCACAGAATGTAGTGGATGCTGCTTCCACTGGATACGGATGACGGGCCATACGCAGTGCTTGTCGTGTATTTCCTGCAATAGAATTTGCGGCAGTAACGGGCTCATATCGTACAAAAAAGCATTCTCCAAAAGGTATCATACCAAACCATAATTTATACATCAGAATAAGGGAATGCTTCAAACGTCTTAATTCTACAGAGTCCAAACCGCATTCTCGCAAACGACCGTGGTAGTCCTCACTTGCGCTGCCTAATCGTAAACGTTTTAGAAACTTTGAAACGCATTTCTCAAGAGCATCTCTACGGGTTTTCAAATTTGGTCGAACAACGGGACTACAGTAGTCAAAAAGAGGCAAAACAAGACTTTTAAACAAACATATTAACGCCGCTGAATCATAACGATCGAAAATCGAATACTGTAGCCGCCCGCACAAGTTGCTCCATTGGCAGATCCGGCCGCTGCCTTCTCCCTGCACACACTGCGCTGAACAGCGAGCAATGTGAGGCCAAACATCCGTATACCTCACTCTGTGGGGCAACTTGTGCGGGCGGCTACAGTACCTATATATAGCCTATGCGTTTTCGAACTTTGATACAGATATTATCCGTATGCTCACTCCATCGCAACTTCCTGTCTACAAATAGACCTAAATATTTGGATACGGCGCGGTGTTCGATTTCAGTGCTATCAAGGTAGTATTTCGGCACATTTGTTACACTTCGCTTTTTAGAAAAACGCATATGTACAGACTTTTAGGATTGAATTGACTATCATAATATTCGTTTCTCTATCATTTTTGAATATCATTTTTGAATGTCATTTTCAATATCATTTTTGACTATCATAATATTCGTTTCTCTATGAATACTCTAGGATTGTATTAACGAAACTCTAGGACTGTATTCGTAAATTACAGTATCTTTTCGCTTGGGATGTGTGCGTACCGCACATAGTTGCGTTTGCTGCCAACCAAAATCATTACTCTAGATGAAGCAACAGTCCTTCCCTGAATGCATCAACAGCAAGCACACGCATGGATTTGTGTCTGTAATTTGATTGTAATCAGTAAACACTAAACAGTGAACTGTGAGCACGAATGAATGCACCATGCTTATTTATCGGGACGCTGTATCTGCATGGAACGCCGTGGACGTCATCGTCGACGGCCGCCTGCAGCACGGCAAAGTGATCAGCCTGGCGGAGGGGGGCCTGATAATTGATTTCGAATGTGTCACACAGCGCTCGCAGTTTGTTCAGTACGGGCGCATCTTCTGCTGTCTCTCCAAGTATTCGTGGAAAGGAACCGTGCAGGTCCTGCTGCGCTGCCATCCCGACAGTCCCTGGATATGGTATTCGGGAAGAGTCGTCCCTCTGGGTCTGCAGTCCTATACTGATGTTGAGTACGTGGAAGTGCAGCTACCCTACGGCACGGCTAGGGAGCTGGTGTCTTACGATCAAGTGCGCCTAGCGCCCACGTACGAGGAGTTGCGGGGGCGGCGCGTGGGGCCGGGCGATTTTGTTATCCGGGGCTGTCCGCTACCTACCACTTTTTGGGCAGACGGGACGCCACTGCTGCGGGAGATCTTCCAGTGCGAAATGAGCCAACGACATCAAGTCTTGTGCACCACCCTGCTCATCCACACCCTACACTATCTGCAGTGTCAGACCGCCGCTCCTCTGACAGCCGAGCACGTGGTTTGTAATTTGCTGTGCACTGCAACAATTAACTAAGAAAAAAACTAAGACACTTGAAAAATTTAGGAAACCGAAGAAAACTAAGAAATCTAAGCAACAAAAGAAAACCTAAATAATCCAAGAAGACTTGACAAACTAAGACTGTTTAGTGCTTATGTTTATTAAGCTAGCTAGCTACTCTAGACAGTAGACATACGAGTATAGTACTGTACCTCGATGAACCGACACAGATCAATCAATCTTAAGAAAGTGATCCGGTACATGATACCCAATTCGTATACATGCACCGAAAACTTAAGCGTTCGCGCACTCCTAAACACTTTTTTGTTTTATTTTATGACATTCTGTAGCCAGATGATTATATTAGCCTGAAAAGCGTTCGTGTGCGCTACATTCGATTCCGGGAGTTATGACTGAAAGAAAATTCCAAAAAGTTTAAATTTAAATGTTGTATAAATGTATTCAGGTGCATAAATGTACAGCTTAAATGTGTTCAGGACAGGACTACAGGTGTATAAAATTTCTCATTATAGGCCGATTTCCTTCAAATTTTGCACGTAGACGCACACAAACAAGGAAATCGTTTTTTCACCGAACCACGATTGTTTAATTTTTTTCCGATTTTTAAAATGAATTATAAACATTTTAAAAATTATTTGAACGAATGAAAACACCGTTGCAACTCTGGTTCGGTGTAAAAACACGTACCTTCGTACTTACCTACGTGTATTAGTGTGCAAAATTTGAAGATTGCACTTGCACAATGAGACTTTTGGACACGTGAATGCATTTATGCTATTCGGAATTTGCTTACAGCCATAACTCCCGAACCGAATGTTGCGCGCACAAACGGTTTTTACGTCCATGTACGTGTACAAATCATCTAGCTACAGAATGCCCCAAAAAAGATTTGAAAAGTATTTGGGGATTCGAGATGGAATTCGATTTACATGCTTGCAGGATGTAACGTACACTAGCTCGCGGGCAAAGCTGGAGAGCGGCTGGCTTTCAGGACCATCCCGACTCTTACTACGTCAAAAAATGGTTATCGCGTGTAGAACACAACTAACGGCTGCGGATAGCGAAGCTGATGGTACTGATGTGAGTTTGGCGTTGCCGGCTGAGCTGCTGGTGGAGATTTTCCAGGCACTGGACTCCATCGGCCGCGTCCGTTGCCGTCGTGTGTGTGCAGTGTGGAACACCCTCCTGACCACCCTGGCGTATTTCCCGGATGTGCGCGTCTCCGGCCGGCACGGGGAATATGATGAACAATCGAACACTATGCACTGGTTGCTGGCGTGCTTACTGAAGTGTCCCAGTCGCGTTACCCAAATAGTCGCCCTGATTCAGGTGGATTGGTACGGCTGCGGAGCGGACTTGTCCGCACTGATCAATGGCGTGCGCAGTACTTCCAACCTGGTGTCGACGCTGGTGTTGTACAAGGTCGATTTCGGTGGGACAGTTGATTGTATTGCGAGGATGACCGGGCTCATGGCGGACCTGGTCTTGGAATTTTCCTCGACGTACAGAAAAATCTTGTGGAAGCGTTGTCGTGTTAGTGCCGATAAGTTACAAACTTGTATAGAACATACGTTCAATATCGCGTTGCTGAAACTGAACAAGAAGAAGATTACGGCGCAGATGTGGGATCTTTTCGAGAGCAGCCTGCTTCTTCGGAAACCGTTGGATCGGCCGGCGTTAACCGCATGGATTGCGGATTGTGTTGCTCACAAACCAATTCGGTACATCGAAAATAATATTTTCCAGGTAATAAATTTTGCTAATTTCTCTCAAATTCTCTGTAACAGTGTGAATGTGACGGAGAGATCAGTACGATAGGAATAATTACCGCAATAATCTATCCTACCGACCTAACTCAACGACAGAGAATGAGCTGGTATCTGAATGTGGCATAGCTAAGCCTACGAATCTACGCGAAGCGAGAACTGCATCTCCGACGATAATTTAATTATTAACTCCGAAACTGCCAAACTCGTAATGAGAGAACTGATCCTGTAAAATACTGCCACTCACGGACTTATATAGACACGGCGCATCCGTGTAGAAACCAAACCAAAAGTAGATCCGAACACACAAGAAAACAATCGAGAATGTACAGCGAATAATAGAAAGTACGAGCAAAGCCGTCACTTTACGTACACTTCGCTACAGTACTGCTATATCACGTCAAATGTGATCCGAATTTGGGTGGCACGCACTTGCTGGCGTGTAATACCCATGTATCTAGGGCAAAAAAGGTGTCGTTTTAACGCAAGTTGTCTTTAATCCATCGCTGGTGATCTATGCAGTGTGACTGTGTTGCCCGCTGTTGATTGATTTCTGTAATTAAAACTGCAGGCCGACTGGCGAAATTCCCCTTTTTTTGCGTTGTAGGAGCTGTACAGCTACCAGAGTGTCGATCCCCGTCGGTCCACGCATTACCACAGGCGGAAGTGGAGGTTATCCAATGTAGGCGATTTGGATGTCAACAAACTGACCACAATCACTACGGCTGCCTTGAGCGAGAAGATTCATCCAACCCCATGGGAACTGACCTGAACAGCACTGTCAACATTTTTTGCAGCCTGCGCTGGCCTCCTGTAGTCCACCTTTTCTAACCGCTCTTTCTCACGAAATCAGTGGTTTTTACTTTGTCTTATTACTACGTATTGTGGCTTTGTCTCATTACTACGTATTTCGTATTGGGTTGTTGTCCATTGTATTGCCACCATCATCTTGTTTTTCTGCTCGTGTGATGCGGGAATTAAAAAGGCAAAAGCTGTATGCCCATCGGTAATGCATTGCATCGGCAGATTATGGAAGATCGCTTGCAACAGCAAGCGAGTGACGGAGAGACGAGTACGATAGAATAATACCGAAATATCAATCCTACCGACCTGACTCAACGACAGGAATGAGCTGATAATCTCAATGTGGCATAGCTAAAATAATAATACTTCGTATGCATACGCTACGATCTACGCGAAGCGAGAATCGACTGCATTCAGACGATAGATTTTATTCGAAAACTCCAACACTACTGCCAAACTCAGAATGAGAACGAACTGATGCCAAAAATACTTCACTCTCGGACTAATATAGGCGCGAAGCGCATCCGGTTAGAAAAACCAAAACTATATTCGAAGACAAAAAGGAAAATGCTAGAAAGTACAAACATGTACGAGTACTGATGCAAAACGTACTGTACTAAGCCGCTGCCGTGCACCATACTTTATTCCGTCACTAGTAATCTTAGGTCATAACGTCTTTCCCTGCACATCACCGGTACGTTTCGCGGTTTCCGTTGGGGATTGGGCATCTCCCGGGCAATCGTGTGTCGTCACATGAGAAAATTCGTTTACGTCGCAAAAAAACCGGATGCAACTGTATCCATGTCCGCATGATATGATAGCTTGTTTCTGCTACGCAGTGTACTGACGTTGTCAGCGCAGACACGGTACTTCCGCAGACGCAGTCCGATTTCGCGAAAAATAATTAACTGATGGTGAGTTAGCAATTAACCGCTCGTACCATCGTGTTTTCTCCTGTACATCGTCTGCACAGGAAATCTTCACACACGGAACCGTAGAAAATAAGACAATTTAATTATATATAGTGCTCGAATATTTTGTAATAGCAAATTATTTACAATAAAAATGCCTGATATTTCTGCTGCACGAAACTGGTATCAGTAATCCGAAGACTACTTAAGTACATCATCACTCAGTGACACTCACCAATATTATCCTGCTAAATAATCTGCTTATTCCAGGCTATTTAGTAGATTTTTAATAGAAGTCACCGTTGTTTACACGCAATAAATTAGTGCAGCCAGAAAATTACATATTGCATTACAGCATCCTTCACTAGACCGTAATAATATGTAACCACATAACTGTGACATGTCACAGTTATGTGGTTTAAGTGTAAACGTATAAGCGTTCATTAAATTATAAAACTTAAGTGCACATTAGATACTTGCAAGACAAAAAACATCGTACGCTGAGGACCTGAGGTGTTGCATGGTGCATACATAGCCGCTACAAAAAACAATCTTACGAAATACAGTGCGCGGCAGCCAAGTTGAAGACACTTGATTAGCATTTTATTGCAATTAAGCTAATTACAATTTTGCTTCCAAATGTGTTCGTATTGATAGCCGTTAGCTTTCATTACACATAGAATACGCGATTTCCACGATTTGAGTGCATTTCGAATTTTAACAATTGAAAACGTCTTCCACTTGCGGCGCGCGACGCGTGCCAGTTGCTTGTGATCTCGCGCGTCACAGCACTTCAAAATGTATTTCGTTGGACGGCATCAGTGCAGTGTCTAGCAATAATAGCATGAGAATCTGTGTAAGCCATAATGGCGTTTTGGAATGTCCAACGCTTGTCTCTTAATATCGCATTAATTACTTGCGGCTGAAACCAGCACGCAGTGATCTCCAAATCCTCGCCATCGCATTGCGCCAGTCTTTTGATGCCAGCAAGCACAACAGCGAACTGATGGTGCAATCCACGTCAAAAAAGAAGCCGGTAACATTCAATAAAGTGAAATTAAAGTATCTTCCCGACATGGCTAAAATATACGCCACATGTGACGGTGTCCACAGCAGTGTCGCGCTAATCAGCAGCGTGTTCAGTACAGCAAAATGCCGGGTGCCGTAAAAAGGAATATCCTGTTTTCGCAGATCCGGTGTTATAGTTTTTCAGACATCATAACATCGTAAATTAATACTGGTTAAGGTCACATTCTGATGTGATGTACCGACACAAGCAAACGTAAACATAACACAAGCAAACAATTTGCAGGAGTATTCATTAAATACAGATCTGTAGTATTTAATGAATACTCCTGCAGATGTAAAATTGCTTCAAGGAGACAAATATAACGGTTGTGACAGACTGAAAATGCTATCTAATCAAAACTGCAGAATTTTGGTCAGTTTCTGATGAGCCTAATGTAAGGTGGACGACGTTAAAGGCTTATCAAAACCGTAAATCAAAACCTACAAGTCTAGGTAGCGTATCTGTAGGTTCAGTCCGGGTAACACCGGGTCTGCGAAAATGGAGATTTGTTACTTTCAGATTAACTTACGCTTTACTTGGCGTTGTTATGATTGCAAAATAAAGTGAAGTGCTTTTTGTTAAGAATTTGCAATTGATAAATGCTTAGTTTGTTGCGACTTTAACTTAAATTTGCGCAAACCTGGCACCAACATTCAGTAGTTCTTGAAATAAATGCAGTGTTAGCGATGTTCCAGAATCACCGACTGCTATACGCAGAACTGACCAGTATGGAAAAACCGGGAATGTGCGAAAACACGTGCTTATGGTGCTTTGGACAAAAGTTTTACCCAGAAGCAAGGAGAAGGCATGTTGAAATTGTGCTCACGGTCTTGCACTGCTTTGCAACGTCGGCATGCCAGCTGTAGCGATACGCCGAAATTATTGGTTGTCGGCGGCTTCAAGTGGTCTTGGCATTCAATTCTGTTGCTGAGAACGCAAAGGATAAAGCGCAATATTTTGTATATAAACGGTGGTCATTATGACGAGACCTCATTGCATTCCTTGGTTTGTCTTTCCAAAGCCGCGCTAATTCTCCGGTCTTTCGAAGCCTTCCTGCTCTCGCAATAATGAATGCTGCACTGATTTTCCTCGTCTTCGCAGGTAAAAATAGTTATTCACTTCGTGATGTTTACGTGACGTGATGATTCGTGATTCTTACTTCTTCATGCAATATTGTGTTCTAGGGACTTTGGCTGTTAGAGCCCTGCAACGGACTGGGAAATCCGATCCGCTCCGAACCCACTCCGATTTTCGGATCGGATTGGACGGATTTCAATCTAGAAAATTCGGAGTCGGAGTGGTTTCGGAGTTTATGTGCACCTGATCGGATCGGGTTCGGATGCAATCAAGACTCCGAATAATCCGAAATTAAATAAATATTATTAATTAATTTTTACTGAATTTCACCCGCCTTTAAAACAAAAAACTTCGTCAGCTTCGCGCTTCGCGCGATGCTACCATTTGCGCTAAATTAATTTGCACCGAAGCTTCTGCTTTTGTTATTTGACTGTTGTTAATTCTCTTTCACTTTCTTTTATTAATTCTCCGGACACATTTTAATATTTAGAGTGTTTTACGATTGTTGTGATGTCGTCATTTGTTATCGTCTTATCAAATAATTTTAGTATAACTACTTCGGTTAAACGGACTACATGTGTTGTGCGGCTCAGTCAGTTTCACTAGGGTAGGCACCGGCTTCCCAGTTTTATTTACAGCACTAGTAATTGGATTAAAACTGGAGATTAAGATAATAATAATAATATATACGTTTAACCAAACCTAAGAAATACATATACAGTAACTACCATTCATTTTAATTGCGGACGTTTAGTAATATCCCTTCTTTTAACTCTCTCTCCCTGTTTTTGACCCTGGCTAATACGTGGATAATCCGTGGGCTGAACCGTATACATCAAAAAAAACTGATACAGATTTCTGACCGTCAGGATAGATAACTAACCTCCCCCATTGCTAGAACACTATAGTGCTAAAAAACTAAATTTACCTAAAAAAATTTTGTATATGTAAATCCTCTAGCGTAACCTTTATTATGCCCAAGAAAATTGTGCTTGTGAATTCTGAAGTCTTTTTGCTACCAAAAACGTGGCATGAAAAATTTTTTAATGTAGGGATGTGTAATAAAATTAAGTACAGTAATATTCTTTTGGAAAATTTTTCGGATCGGATCGGAGTAGGTTCGGATTGGCCAAAAATATTTTCGGATCGGATTGGTCGGAGTACGATTTTTAGAATTCGGAGTCGGACTGGGTTCGGATAAAATTTTTTAAGTTTGGATCGGACTGGACGCTGTTTTGTACTCCGTTGCAGGGCACTATTGGCTGTGATGCACGCCCGTCCCCAAGGAGGTCAGCCAATTCCTCAACAAAGCGGACAACAAGGTACTGGTCAAAGTGGCAAACCACAAGGAGCTGGACAACAACCAAGCGGCCAGGAAAATAACCAGCAGGGTGATAAACCAGGCAATCGGCAGTCTACTCAAGGTGGCCAACAAACCGGGCAGCAACAAGATCAGCAACCATATCAGCAAGGTGGACAACCCCAAGGAGCCCAGCAAAATGGTCAACAAGGAGGCCAACAAGGTAACCAAGGTGGGTCGCAGCCTGACCAAAGTGGTCAGCAAGGAGGTGGCCAACAAGGAGGCGGGCAGCCATCTCAACAACCTGGTCAAAAAGCCGGCAAACCAAAACCGTTGCAGGTTTTTGTCAATTTTGGTGGTTAATGAAATGACAAAGATTTTTGATTTTGCTCATTGCTATAAAAAACATTTTTTTGTGGCAGTCACTGACTTTGTAGTTCAGTGCATTACTTTCGATGTCTCGCAGGAAGAATGTGTTGCCGCTCAGCCGTGCTTCCTTTGTAAAAGTACGTACTCCTACGTACGCTTTTCTGCCGTTTAGAAAACCCCCAAGTCGTTTAGTAATTTCTCATGAGAAAGAACTGAGAATATAAAAAAATTGCAAACTGTGTCAAAAGCTAGATAGCGAATGCTGTTATTGGACAGTTCTAAGCATTTCGGGGCAGCTGTGCAAACTGCAAGATATACGTGAGTTCACAGATCCTGTAGACATCACTAATTAAAAAAATATCAAAAATTTGAAGGTCGTAAATGTGACAGCAGGCGAACAAAGGCTCACGAGTGCGTGAGAACCAGGCTTTATTGAGGAAATCAATAAGACAAGAACCAAAACACAAAGCACATGAAGGCTCGATGTGGCCAGTATCATGTCAAAACAGCAAGTCATACGCTAATGAATGAAAGTGAATGGCAGATCGAGCCATAACACAGAAAAGCCTAATGCGGCACTGGGCAGATCCAACACGAGCGAATGGCGAACGCTGATTGGCCGAGACGTCAAGCCGTAGGTGTGGCAAGGCGGAGTCGAGGCCAGTGATTCGGCGTCGACTAAGCGAGTGCGTGCAGGCGTGAGTGTGTGCGATATTGTGCACCACTGAGCCATGCACCGGAAGCGGGACTGTCGCTGGCTGCCATACTCGTAGGCTGCCATAGCGACTGGCCCAACATGCCTCTGGGCGGGAGTCCGAGCCCCTGCGAAGGACCCGACTCCTACCGTCCCAGTGCCCGCTCCGCACACGACCCTATTGGGGTCGGTGACATCGCCTCGGGGGTGTCCGGTGTGGGTCTTTCCGGCACCGCGCTCTCCTCCGGACCCGTGGTGGCGGAACAACTCACGGCAGAAATCCGAAGGTCGGTCGGTGTTGTAGTTGGACCGGTGTAGGCTTCTGTTGATGATGGTCCGTAACGGCGAAAAGTAAAAAAATAGTATTAATCAATCTCTCTCTCTCTTCTCTCGTTAAAGTAAAAAACATCACAATTCCTGGTGAGCAGGTTAGTGAAAAGATCCAATAAAATGAGAACATCATTCCGAGTAAAAAAAAAAAGTAAACTCAAAGTCTTTGGTCCGGGACTTTAGTCCGGGTGCTCATTCCGACTAGAGCTAATCCACGCACGGGGGCTCCAGTCCACTGGATGTCCGGTCATCCGGGTTCGAGGCATCAGTTCTCGAGATACCCGGTGTTTCCGGTTCAATTCACCGAGGGTCGGGTAAGAAACGGGCTTGAAACTTACTTCCGACCAAATGACTTCGGATTAGGCATGGATCTCCGTAAGCCGGGTGAGAAACGGGCAAGAAACTCACTTTCCGACCGGAGATCCTCCGGTTAAAGTTGAATGGAACCGCCGTTGCCGGGGTTCGTACGGTAAGGTGAATGGAGAGGCACCGTCGCAGTACGCGAAAGCCGTAAGGCATCCTCTCTAGGTTAGGAATAAGACCTATTGGGTCTTCTTACAGGGGAGTCTTCCGGTGAAGTACCGTTTTCCAGGTTTTCGTCCGGACAAAAACCGTAATTTCGCGTCCTGTCACCTGTTGGGCAACTTGGACCGGTTAATGTCGGGCTTGAGGGGTCTGATCCGGGGTAGCCTCGGTGTATGAGGGTTAACCTCGGTCAAAAAGTTAAAGTCTTTTCGCAGCCTCGGTTACTGAGGTAGAGTCCGATGGGATCCTTAGCTGCTTCGGCAGATCGTGGTTTCGCGATGTGCTGGGTACCTGGTCCGGGCAGAACCTCTAGATAGCCCTCTAGCACCTATTGGGCGCTGAGAGTAGGGTTGATGCCGGACTCTGACGTCAAATCCGGGGTCCAAGGGTTGAGTCCGAGGGTAGCCCCGGTTTCGAAGGAAAAATTTCTAAGTCCACTGGCAGCCTCGGGTTCAAGCTCTAAGCCCGATGGCGAGCCTTAGGTGATGGTCTGGTGAAGGATCCATCCGGGCAAAACCCTTTAAATGGTCCTCTAGCACCTATTGGGCGCTGAAGACAGGGTTGTTACCGGGATGTAAAGCCTCTGGGCAAGGTCCGAGCCCTGCAGGTCTGGTAATGAGCCTCTGGGCTGTGGAGTCCGATGTCGGCCCCTGTTGTTTCGGGGTTCCTATTGGGAACCAACCGAAACTGGCCCAACATGCCTCTGGCGTCCGACTCCATGTTCTGATGAAAGTCCGACCTCTGTGGTCGGTAATGCCGGGGTGTTTCACCGGGCGACTAGCGAAAAGCATGCAGGAAGAGGCTTACCTGCGGCTGTATCAGACCTAATTGGGTCTAAGCCGCAAGGTAGGCACCCTAAGGTTGTAAAGACGGGATCCGTTCTGGTCCGCCCTTCGGCTGATCCCGTGCTTCTACTTAGGCAGGAACACCCGGGATGCCGGTATCGAAGCATCCGATCTTGGTCATCGGAGAGCGCGTCCGTTCTGGGCGGTTCGTTCCTTGGGATTCTCCACGAGAGGTCCGTTCTGGATCCTATCCGGGTAATCCAGCAGGTTTCACTGGTATCCGTAGCCTCCTTCCGGGCATACAGTCATGTCGGACGCGGAGGAATGCACGTTAGCTGGTCTTGCCAACGCACGTTCACCCGCGTGCCCTGATGTCCTTGTACATCCTTCCGGGGGTCGGTTAGAGCCTGTTGGGCTCGTTCCGTTCCCATACTCCGGGGTTTCTCGTCGAAGTGGCCCGCAAGCAGTACGTTGTGGGATTTCTACACCGAACCGCTGGCGCGCCGCTCTACGTCCGATCCATTCCGGGGGACTTGAGGGTAATTCGTCCGCACGGCAAAGGCCTATTGGGCCTACCTGCCGAAGTTATTGGAATCTTCCATGGCTTCCGTCGGGCATGTAGTCATGCCGGTCACGCGTTTCATTACTCGATCTTCCTCGAGGTCGGGCAAGGATACGCGTGTTCCCTAATGTCCTAACACGTTCCGTGAGGTGACCATGGTCCGGTTCGCGGGTGAAATGGTCATGCCGGTCACCAATACCATGAGTCCGATCCTTTGGATCGGAGCAATGGTATCGATGTGCTCTAATGTCCCGATCCATCCGTTCCGAAGGGGGTTTCTCCGGGCTGGAGGCCTATTGGGCCTCTACTGGTACCGTACAGGTAGAGATCGTGGTTCTCCGCGAGCTGCTGAGCTATGCTAGGGACCTATTGGGTCTCTGCAAGCAGCATCGAGGTAGAGATCGTGGTTAACGCGGTCTGCGTAACGGTCGTCTTCCGTAGTCCGGAGTCCTTCTGCCGGAGGGACGAGCCATTGGAGCGGAGCGGGTTACCCTCCTCCACAATGGTTCGTCGCTTTTCGTACGCGGGATCCCGGGTGGAGTCGATATCTTTCGCTAGAGCCTATTGGGCTCATCGCTGGTTTAAGTGCAGCCAGCTAATGCTCCAAGTCCCGGGTTACCCATGGGTGTATTGGCAAACATGCGGTAGAACGCGGCAACGACGTGTTCTATCGCATGTTAGCGGGATCCTCTCTGGTTTAGAGTCCGGGGTTGAGGCACGTGGATCGAGTGGTCAGGAGATTCTGCTTCCAGGCCAGCACAGTCCACATTCGGTCGGTGGGCAGAGCCTATTGGGCTCTAACGGTCCGAGTTACGGAACCGCTTTTCCACCAAGATCCTTCTGCCGGTCGGGTTTAAACAGAGGGACCCAGCAGACTGCGCTGGGAGCCTCTGGATAACCTTCTTTCGTACGAAGGGTCCAATGGGTAGGCCTTCACCTGGACTTCATCAGTATAGGGCTTATTGCTTCCTAGGCTGACAAGGTACGGGCTGGTAGGGTCTAAGGGTAAGTCCTGCGGGGCCGGGGTTAAGGAGGAGTTGCTTCCCTAGCTCCCGTGGCCCGCATTCCGGTAATGGGTGAGAGCCTATTGGGCTCCGTGGTCAAAGGTATGGGACCTGTCCCACCGGGATCCTTCTGCCGGAGGGGCCTGAACATGGACAACTGTGTTGTGCGCAGTTGTGCTTGTCCAGCCGCTATTCGTACGATGAATCCCGTGAGGATGGGTTATCACCCAGGCTTCATCGGTAGAGGTTTTTAAGGCTTCCTTTTGCTGTAGAAGTCCGGGCTGGATTGGATGGGTGGGAGCCTGTTGGGCTCCGAAGTCCAAGTTAGAGGACTGGTTCGCCGGGATCCTTCTGCCGGAATGGCTGGCCGATAGCGAGTCGTGTTTGGCACGGTTCGCTGTCGGACGGCCATTTTTCGTGCGATTCGTCCCGTTGACGTAGCAGATTCGTGGTTTAGACCGCGATTTGTGGCTATTCCACTCTTCCAATCCGGGGGTTCTGACGTCGGGGTGTCCCTATTGGGGACAGCTCCCTAGGTCGATGACCGATCCATGGTTGATGTCATGGTCCGGGGCATTTCTATGGTTTGTCCTCCACAGGCTCTGCCGAAGTGTTCGACGGTGGCGGAGTCGCTGATTCAGCTGAAGCCAGCTAAACCGTCACATATCTAGGCTCCATCAGTGACGTTGCGTACCCTCGCTTATTGGCTCGGTTAGCCTCCTGTCATTGTCGCCGGTGACCGAAACATTCTGTCCGGTTCAGCCAGGGGAAACCAGGGGGAACGTCCGGTACGGTTCATTCAGGTTGAACACGTACTTATCGGGTTCATCCGAGGGATCCATCCGAGGGTCTCGGGCCTTTCTGCCGTAGTGAGAAGCCGGGAATGCTGAACGTGTCTCGTTCGACATCCCGGGCTTCTCGCCTTTCGTACGAAGGGTCGTCGGACCACGGTGTTTTAGGAGGCTTCTCTTCCACAAGCACCGTGACCCTGCCGTCTATCAGTGGTCACGCTGAGCCGTCCAAGCAACGTGCTTGCTGAGTCCAGTCCGGCGTGGCCGAGGGTTCACTCGGGTTATCGCTCGCAGACGACGAGGTCTCAGTTCTGCCCGGATCGTCCACGGGGGATAGGGTTTCGAACGTCTACTGGCGGCCTGTTGGGCGCCTATCTCGGAACCTATTGGGTTCTCAAGAAAGGTATTTGCCCCTGGGCGGTGCCGCTGGATGGTGGGAGTCCGAGTCGACGCCTCACTCCGGGAAACGCCGATGTGGATGCCACTCTTCGGTCCACATCCGCGTTTCCAAGCCCGTTTGAGTGCTTTCCACGGAACCTATTGGGTTCACGGGGTAGCTATCCGACGTTTCACGGGTCTAAGGTCCAGTCAGGTCCACTTCTTTGGACTCTGTTTCTTGGACCGAGGCATTTAAGGTGGTATGTCTTCCCGAGATGCCGTGATCCTTCTTCCGAGGTTCCTCTGGTATTTCCGTTCCCCAGATGTAGGTAATGTTGCTCCCCGCATCTAGAGGACGGAACTTAGAATTTCATCCATAGGTGGAGGCCTATTGGGCCTCTACTCCGGAGCCTTCAAGGGTCCGGATAGGTATTGAACGGTCTGTTCCTTCCGTAGCGTGATCGTAGTTCTGACCCGGCTAACTTGGGCGGGGTCGAGGACTGCGGTCTGCAGGTTGGACAAGGATTACCGGCGATCTGCGGGGCTTCTAGCTGAGCTGTATCCCTTATTGAGGGTCCAGCTAGTAGCTAGATCGTGGTTATGGCTGCAGTCTGCAGATTCTTCGCTGAGATACCCACGGACGGCCGTACTTGTGGCCGACCTCTGTGATGTTCTTCGGTAGCAGAAGTGGTTAGATGCCGCGGTCTGCGGACTTAAGCTGAAGGCTCCGTTCTGGGCCGATGATGGTAGCAGATTATGGTTCAAGTCGCGATCTGCGATGTTGGTAGCGGATGTGGTTAGGGACGCGATCTGCGCCGAAAGGGTTTAATGCCGGAGGATCCGAGCCTTCTGACGGATTCTGTCCGGAGGAAACCGCGGAGGACGTACCGGTACGGTGCGAGCACTGGAGTTCCGGCGGCTGCACCCGTAATTGCCGGGTCAATCCGGGGGATCCGTTCCGTAGGGTTCGTTTTAGGCTTAGTACAGGGATGGGCTAACCCTACGTATCCCTTATTGAGGGTCCGTATGGGTAGCAGATGTGGTTGCCCCGCGATCCGGGGGATTCTTCAGGTTTTATCCGGGTAAAGTTCGTCTACGGCCCTATTGGGGCCGTCGTCATGTCCCTTCGACCGGTTTTAACGGTAAGCCTAACCCTATTGGGGTCTGGCTACCGGTCTTTTTCATTCTAAGTCCCCGACGACCGGGGCTCCACCACCGAAGTGGGATCCTTCCGAGTCGTCGTCCTTATCCGGGCCGCGTTGATTCGGCTGGTTTGAGGATTCAGCCTCCTGGGTGCAGGTCGATTGGGGATCCGGGGTCTCCTGACCTGGTTTTCCGGCCTTCACGCGGCGGGCTTCCCGACGGCGGCGATTTCGGCCGGATGATGATGATCCGGGCCACATGTCATACCGATAGTATGACTTGCCTTCGGGCATCGGTGGCGATGTGAACCCTGGCGGCAGGTGACGGTTGCATCTGCACCATTCCGCGAGGGTCGAAGCCTCGTCGGTGTCGTTTTTCTCGTCCGGGTAGTACTGGTACTCCTTCTTCCAGCGTTCTGCCGTCATGAGGAAGTCCCGAAGCCACAATCCGACTACTGCGTCCCGCATCGGTGTGCTGAGCAGGGCTACCGTGGTTCGCAGCCGGGGCGGAATGTTGTTATTCCGGTACGCGCAGTACAGGGTGTAGTGGCTGTGATGATGACCAAGCCGGGCCGCGAAGATCAGTCGCTGAGCCGTCAGGAAGGCCATTGGGGCATCTCCTTGGGCCTGTGGTTCCGCGGCTCCAAGGTACTCGGGGATGTTCCGGGATGCTCGGGCTGCGGTGACTACCATGGCTGCTTGTGCCTCTGGCAGTACAAACTGCGCAACCCATTCTGTATGATCCGTGATCTCGCGTCCGTCCGAATAGATCGGGAGTTGACTCAGCTGAGACCAATCGGGTCGATCCAATGATGTGGCTAAGGTGGCCGGGTCGGTGGCGCTAGGCAGGCCGTTGTTCCGAAAGTGCGGAAAGCCGATGCCGTACGCTAAGCGGTCAATCATCTGGAAGTCTTCCGACCACTGACGATGTTCGAACATCTGCTGGTAACCCGAGTTATTGAGGAACTGCCGTAGACCGTTCATCATATTCCAGACTTGGGTCCGACGATCCTCTCGGTACCGCATGGTGGCCATGACGTAATCCGTCCGTTCTGTCGGATGTGGGGCCTCGACCGCGATGCCCTGTCGGCGTGCATGGTCGTACCGAGGGTCATGCTGGCCTGGCACCTCGACTTCCAATATCGGGTACTGGGGCACCGGCAACTCGTCCGGGGCCATCACTTGTGGGTCCGGTCTCGAGGTCGGTGCCGGGTGTCGGGTCGCAGGTTGCGTGAAGTTTCGGCGGGACTTAGTGTTAGAGTCCACTACTAACCCTCCGTTATCTTCTGATCCGGATCGTTTGCCGGGAGAAGGTCGGGTTCGATCCTTCGAGGCTCGGTCAACCGGGGGAAGGCCGGTGGTAGCCCTATTCTGGCTCTCCAGCTTCCGACGCAAGTCGCCCTCCAGCCGGTGACGTAAGTCGCCGGGGGTCAGGTCCGCTATGTTCTGACTTCTTCGGTTGGACGGGGTGGACCCTGTTGGGGTCACTGCCACCGTCCCTGGCTGATCAGCCGAGCGAACTACCGGTTGAGCCGGGGGTTGAAGTAAGCCACTCACTTGCGGGGCTACCGGCTGCTGTTCCGGTTGAGCTTGCGGTATTGCCGCAGAGGCTTGCGGTTGTGGTGGTGGGTGGATGATCTGGGCCATATATTGCCGGCCATCTGGTCCAATAAGTGCCACGGTGGCTCCTTGAAGGGGAATCGAATTCGCGACGAGTGCGTCGGCGACCACCGACATATCCATGCCACCTTCCGCGTTTAATACGTTACTGAGTGCGGTGAAGGGTGCGGTAGGCTCGTCCGGGAACCTTTTGGGTTCCACTGCGAGCCTGCCGGGCGGGACCGTTGGGGGTGGGATATTCTCCCGGTTCATCCGCTCCTCATGCTCGCGCTGTCTGCGGGCAATCTCCCGGTCAGCTGCCGCTATTTCCCTTCGCTCTTCTTCGCGCTCCGTTTCTCGGCGTGCTTCACGGGCTTCGACCAGCCGAGGGTTGCCTGGGACCGGTGGGGTATTGCGCCATCCGGGTTCCTGTCGGACCCGGCGATGACGCTGCATGTCCCACAGGTGAAGTATTTCCTGTGACCGCAGCTGGTCCAGGAATCGGCTAGAGCTGACCAAGTGAAGGTACGCGCTCAGGTTTCCCGTGACGACTTGAAGGTATAGGGCCACAGCCTGTTCTCGACGGTCAGCCCTATTGTCCGGAGCTTGCTTGTCCAGGTTCCGTAGCAAGCAGTCCGCGCAAGGTAAGCGGGTCCTCGGCGAGTCATTGTTGGCTCGGCACGTCTGGCACTCCGGATTATAGGCTTCCATCCGGGGCTGTGGCTGAGGCTGTGGGGTTGGCGTCTGGGTAGCCGAGCGCGTCTCGGCGCGGGAGCTCGACCGGTCAAGCGGGTAGGGCTGTGACCGTCGGTTGTCGCGTCTACTGCTCCCGCTTCCACTCGATGGAGGGTCTCGTCGTCGGTCAGACATCGTTATGGGAGGCTATTGAAATAAGGAGATACGGCTCGTTAGCATTCTGATTAAGCCAGGCAATTCAACTGAAGGTTCCATGCACAACTGAAGAGGTTCCATTCCGACACCAAAGGTCCATTCTTAACTTAACTAATTCCTAGCTAAGCCCTAACTAATTCTAAGTTCCCTATGGGCCCTATTTTGATTGTTGTGGTGTGGTGGTTTTTGCTGTTTTGGCCTTCTTCGTTGATTTCGGCTTCGGCTCAGCCCTTCCTTCGGTGATTCTCCCGAGGATGTCCTTGTGGGCTTCGTCCTCGGCTACTTGAGCCTCTTCAAGTACCTCCTGAGCCGTGAGCTTAGGCTTAGGCTTCTTCGCCGTCCCGTACTTTCGCTTCGGAGCCGGGGGCTCAGCCGGGTTGCTGGTTGCTGTGGCTGAAGGTTCAGCCGGGACCGGTGTGTCGGGTTGCTTCTTTTCCCGCTTCTTGACCGGTTTCTTCTCCTTAGCCGGCTTTTCCTTAGGTTCTTTAGGCTCCTTCAGCTTTTTCAGGGTAGCCTTAGGCTTCTTAGGGGGTTCCTCCGGTTTATCGGGGGTAGCCTCGGCTGGTTTGGCTAAGTCCGCCGGTTGCCCCGGTGGAGCCGTAACTTCATCTTCTATGATGGCCTGTTTCTGCAGTTCCTGCAGGGCTGGTGTTTCGAAGTCCGACGGAGGCTTCTTCCTCGGTCGACCTCGTTTGGCCTTTGGTTTCTCCGATTCAGGCTCGGCGGCCGGGCTTGGTTTGCCGGGCCGACCCTTATTGGGGTCCTGCACCGACGTTAAGTCCGGTTGCTGAGGGTCTTTTACCCTTCCTTCAGGCTTTTCTTCGGCTAAATCAGCCTTCCGGGCCCGGGTGCTGCGAGCGGGCCGACCCTCATGGGGGTCTTGCACCGTTGCAACGTTATTACCCGGGGCTTCCCTGGCCCGTTGGCCGTACGATCGGGTTATCCGGCGGCGTTTGTTGCTGGGGTGGTGCTTACAGCGATCCACCGCAACGACGTCTTCTTTTCCTGTTTCGGCGTTTCTGAGCCAAAGGTTATTGGGTCCGCGATGGTTAAGTACTGTCCATACTCCATCGTACCGTTCCTTCCTGGTGGGATCCTTATTGGGATACTCCACCAGGACTAAGTCTCTCTTCTTGAAGTCTGGTACAGACTTCTTCTTGTTGTAGACTTCGGCACTTTTCTCGAAGGCTTCATCAATGTTGGTTTTCGCGATGTCGTGTGCCCTCTGGAGCCGTTCCTTCATCCTTCGGATGTACTGCTCCTTATCGGTGTACTGCTCCGGTGCGTTGGTGCCGGTAATGACGTCCTGAGGTATGGTCATCTCACGTCCATACAGCATGTAGTAGGCTGAGAACTGGGTGGTCGCGTGTTTCGCACGGTTGATGCCGCATACCACGTACTGTAAGGCTCGGTGCCATCGGTGACCATCCTTGGCGTCGCAGTACTTCCTAATTCCATCCCATATTGTCTGCATGGAACGTTCAACCTGTCCTTGCCCTTCTGGGTGGTAGGCTGTTCCAAAGGTATGTTGGATTCCAAAGATCTTAGCCACTTTGGCAAAGGTCTTAGCCGTAAAGTGGGATCCCTGGTCCGTATGGAGGTGGGTCGGCATGCCGTACTTCAGGACGACATCTTCCACAAAGAACTTCTCGAACTCTTTTGCAGAGTTGGTCTTGGTTGCTCGGGCAACGGTGAACTTGGTGAACTGGTCGGTGATGACAGCGATGTACTGGTATCCCTTGGACTCTGTCCGAGGCAGTCTCCCTTGAAGTCCGCATATATGCGGTACCAAGGTTCACCGACCTCCATCTTCTGGAGTTTACCGGGTGGTTTGGTCCGGGGCTTGTTCACCAGGGTGCACCGGGGGCAGTTGTCCACATAGTCGTGAACATCGGCTAGCATCCGATCCCAGTAGTACCGGAGCTTCGCTGCCTCCAGGGTCTTTACACGGCCGAAGTGGTTGCCGGTTTTTCCGTCGTGAAGTGCCCGAATAATGCCTTTTCGCATGAAGACCACGAACCGCCGTTCCAGCTTGGTGTTGTGGGTGGTCAGCCGGTAAAGTACACCTCCGCTCATCTGGTAATGTTCCAGTAGCCGGGACTTATGGTCCAGCTGGTCCTGGTTCTCCATTTCGTCAATCAGTTTCCGGAGGTGAGGGTCCCGGAGTTGCAGTCTGCGTAACTCCTTGTTGGACTCCAACGGCTTTTCTTCTTCTTCCTCGGGTTCGCCTTGTGAACCCGAAGCCTCCGGTCCGGGTGCTCCGGTTACTCGTACCCTTGCGGTTCCGACCCTCGACTCGCCTTGTGAGCCCGGGTCGTCCGGTACGATGACGTTAATTATGCATACGTCTGCCGTTGCGAGTTCATTCCAGTCAGAAATGACTTTGCATCCGGGGAGCGGGGTGTTCTTCGGTGCTGGGCGACGCATTCCGTTGGTCTGCTTCCATCCGACCGCTCGAAGAGACCTAACTCTGGCCTCATCCGTCAAGCCTCCGGGTTCCAGGGTCTGGCCCGGGTTTCTTCGGCTCCATTCCTTCTGAACCTTCCGTTGTACCCTTAGAGACCTTACTTGGATCTCATCTTTGAAGTCTTCAAAGTTGGGTACTTGGTCGAGTTCTTCATGAGGGTCGTTATCGTCGGGTCGTTCCAACGGCCATCGAGACAGAGCGTCCGCGTTGTCACAGAAGACTCCGGGTTTATACTCGATGGTAATGTCCTTGCCTTGCAGAGCCAATGCCCACCGTGTCAACCGGGGGTTGATGCCGGGTCTATTGGACTCACAGCGCATCAGGTTCTGCAGGGCTCGGTGGTCCGTTCGGACGGTGAAGGGTCCATGGTCAATGAAGTGTTTGAACTTCTGCACGGCCCAGACTACGGCTAGGCATTCCCATTCGGTGACCCCGTAGTTCCTTTCAGCTCCGTGGAGTACTCGGCTGGCAAAGGCTACCGGGTGGTCTTCTTGTGACAACACCGCGCCAAGCCCGGCTCCACTGGCATCGCACTCGATTACCGTCTTCTTGGACGGGTCGAACTTTGCGAGTACCGGGGCTGTGGTCAAGGCTATCTTAATGCCATTGAACTCCGCCGTATGCTCATCCGTCCAGTCTGTCCGGATGGAGTTGGCTTTCCGAAGGAGCTCATACATCTTCGATGTCCTCTGGGCATAGTTGCGGATGAATTTCCGGTAATAGTTGGCCAACCCGAGGAACGACCGCAATTGGCGTTCTGTTCTCGGGGGTTGGTGCTGGGCGATGGCCGCTACTTTCTCGTCGTCGGTCTGGACTCCGGCCTTGCTGAGGACATGTCCGAGGAACGGTAACTTATCCGTCCCAACCTCGCACTTCGAGGGTTTGATGGTGAACCCGGCCTCCAGTAGGCAGTCCAGGGTTGCTCGGAAGGCTTCCTTGAATTCGTCAAAGGTCCGACCGAAGAAGATGATGTCGTCGATGTAGGCAAAAACACCTTTCTTGCGGGCTTTTGCCGTGATTTTATCGACATGCATCTGGAAGGTTGCAGGTCCGTTGCAGACTCCGAACGGCATCCGGTTAAAGCGGTACATGCCCTCCGGGGTTACGAAGGTTGTCATGTCCTTAGAGGCTTCATCCATTGGGATTTGCCAAAAGCCGGACTGGCAGTCCACCTTGCCGTAAAATTCCATCCCGGCGCACTTATCCAGTAGTTCGTCCGGGTTGGGAAGGGGGTAGTTGTTCTTTTTGGTTACCGCATTCAACTTGATATAGTTGATGCAGAACCGGGTTCCGACGGAGCCGTCCGGGTTTTTCTTGGCTGCCAAGACCACGGGGAAGCTCCATGCTGCGTCGGAGGGTTCGATTACGCCCTGGTCCAACATCTCCTGCACATGTTTGGAGATGAATTCGCGGCCCTTCCAACTCGTTCTGGTCGGATTCATCTTGATGGGCTTCGCGCCTTGGACGTCGATGACGTGGGTGACCCCCTTGACGTCACCGTAGGGTCGCTTCGAGGTCGGGAAGACCAGTCGATACTCCCATGCGATGTCCCTTAAGACCTGTCGCTGCTCGTCGGTAAGGTTCTCTCCGAGCTTCATGGAGTTGATGGCCTTCTTCTGCTCTTCTAGGGTTTCCGGGTCTTCCTCGCCTAATTGGGCAAGTCTGACCCGGGCCCTCCGGTCGTCCGTCATGTGTTCGTACGGCTCGATCCGGCCCATAGGGGTTCCTTTCCGGATGATGACCTCCTTATTGTTATGGTTGGCCACCAGGATGGTGAACTTCTTCCCGTCGTGTGGGGTTGGACCATCCTTCATCTCGATGCCCTCCGCTAAGGCTTCCTCCGAGCCGAGGTACATGAGGTACTGATGTTTGCTGGTGTCCACCTCCAGGTCGATGGTTACCGTGACTTCCACAACCGCCCGGGGTGGTAGCTCAACCTTCTGTTGGGTCCGAACCGTAGTAGCGTCATATTGTGTCGCTTTCGGAAGGTTGTATGGTCGGTCTCCATGCTTTTCGACCCGGGCAACTCCCATGGGAATCTCCCATTCGATGCCTTCGTTGTCGAATTCGTACTCGTAGGTATCCGAGTAGTGCATGTAACCGATCTTGGCACCTCTGCGAAGTGTCTGGCTGTACTCGGTCGCGTTCTGGACCTTGATCCAAGCCGTATCGCAGGTTGGTCGAATCTCGATGTCGTCTTCTATCGGACGAATTCCGGAATGCTTCCGCCGGAATGATTCGTACCGGATGCTTCGTTTAGGATCCATGTTCTTGAGAGTTCGTACCAGTATGGCACAGGTTGAGTACGGAGGTAGTGTTGACTTATTCTCGACGAATACCGGTTGCCGGTCGTCGTCCTTGTCCTCCGTGTGCACGTGAAGGCGATTGACCGTTGGGTTAGGTTCATTAGCCGTCGCTATTGGCTTCGGCTTCTTAACCCTTTTCCATGGGTTGTACACGGTCTTTTCGGACTTAGCCGATTTTACCGAGGCTTGAGCCTCGGGTGCCAGGGTTTGGCCGGACACAACGGGTTTACCTCCGACGAATGTCGCCTGTTGGGCAATCTGTTCGTCGTCGGTTAACGGTACCCGTCGTTCCGTATCGGATCCTTCGTCCGTCGAGCCTTCTTCCGACGTTTCATCCTCGGAAGGGTCGATGTCCGGGTCTAGGCCGGTATCGCTTGACGTAGCCGGGGTTGCCTGGCTGTCAGCCGGGCGAGAAACCGTAATTGCGGTTAACTCAGCCCGTTGATGGCCTGAACCTTCATTCCGAGGCTCCTTGGCTTCTTTTGAGGGTTGATGACCGGGCGACCCACCCTCCGGAGGTCCATCCGGGGGTGTGTAGATCCCTACCCATCGGACTGACGGGTCGAAGGCGATGTCGTTATCGTCTTCGTCGTCATCCTCGTCGTCTTCGTCGGACGATTCTTCATCCGAGGGATCCGAGGGTTCGTTGTCGGAGTCGGTGTCCGGTGAGTCACTTGTGCTCTGGACATCCGAAACGTCCGAGTCCGGGGTTTCAAAGTCGATTTCGGCTTCTCCGTCGGCTAAGTCTCCTTCAGGTCCCAGTAGGCCGTCAGTAACCCTATTTGGGGTCTCCTGAACCGGTCCTACCCACCTTTCTGGTTCGGGAGGTGCGGGTGAGGGTGGCCTTCCATGCTCCCAGACTTGTTCGTTCCGGGTTCTGAGGGCTTGGACGATCAGTCCGTTATTCTGACGGCAGATCGGGCACTCCAAGGCCATATACTCCTGATCCGGGGCATTTGCCCGGGTATTTGCTAGACGACCCCCTTCTTGTGGGTGTACGTCCTCGCAAAGCCTCACTTTCTTGGCCTGATGCCAGTTGCAAGGTTCGATAGGAGGCTCTGGGTCCGGCACGACTCGGGTTATCCGGGTATTTTCACCGAACTTACTCCAAAATGAAGGAGTGTCCAGCGTACCAAGGTGGTACGGGTCTCTGAAGTGCCAGAAGAGTCGCCGACCCAGTTCGTGGGCTTGGATCTCGAGTACCGGCGGAGTGGGGAGCTTATGTTCCGCAAATTGTGCGTGGAGTACAATTCGTTCCTCTTCCCATTCGATAATCTCTTCTTCTAAGGCTTCGGTTAGGTTGATTACCGTCTGGCATTCCTCCCTGGCTTGGCGGATCTGATCGTCGGTTCTTGCGCCGACCCGTCCCAGCTCATTCACTATGTCGACCGTTCTCTTCTCAAGGAGGTGTCGAATGCCAATGAACCATGTCCGGTATCTTTGTAAGAGTATACCAGAGGCCGATGCCTCTGGTATCGGGATAGACTTTAATATCCCTTTGAATGGTTCCAGTCGGGTCGTCCGTACTTTAGCCATATGCTGTTCGATGGCGTTGTGGACTTGCAGCTCCGTTACGAGGCTTCGTTCGGTGGCCGAGCATTCCGGGCAAATCGAGGGTCCGGGGATAGTCGGGTTAACCATCCGACTAATCCGAGCCGTGTTCGTTGCCTTGCCCGATGCCTCTGGTATCGGGATAGGCTGCACTACACCCGAAGATGGGTTCCGCTGACCCTCATTGGGGGTCGGCGCCCGGGTGAGGACAAACTTGGAATGCAGGTAGTCGCATCCAAGTAGGACTGGAACGTCCGAATTGTTCGGTTGAACATGGAAGGTATGGGGGCTGGTGTACCCTTGCAGTGTTACCGGTACGGTGCAGCAATGGGTCACGATAAAGGCTACCTGTCCGCCAACACCGAGGATTTTGGTGTAACACCCCATGGATTCAAGTTTGAGGTTGTTGGCCCGGCAGAAACGCTCCTCTATTAGGGATGTTTCGGCTCCGGTGTCCAACATTGCCATGGTTGTGGTGGGTCCAATCCGGACTTCATGGGTCCATGCCCGGACTACCTTCGGTCGTCCGGTGGACGAGTGCGGTTGGAAGGTCACTTCCCGTATGGTGACCTCCACCGGGATCAGGGTTGATTCGCCGGGGACACTATTGGTGTCTACGCGCGGCGGTTGCGAGGGTTGCTGGGCTGGTCTTAGTGGGTCTACTCCGTCTTGTGGGTAGACAACCAGTGTTCCAGCTGCATCCGAGGCTCGGTTGCGTCGGATAAGTCCTTCAGCCGGGGCTGGTCGGCTCGGTGAAACCTCGTTAACCGAGTGTTGCACCTCCGGTCGGTTAGCTACTCCGTCCATTAGTGCTTCGGCGGTTTCTACCGGGGCTATTCGGCTGTTAATCCGTTCTTCCATGGTTGGTTCTCCCTCTCGCAGCGTCGATAGGTTGTACTGCATATTGAAGAACGTGCGTGAGCCAGTTACGGTTCTTGCTGGCTGACGTTGGAAGAGGTCCGCTTCCTCCGGCCGAGAGTAGACGGGTGCCTGTACTTCCAATGGGACTGACTCCCATCCCTCCGGAGTCTTTGCTCGTACGGTGGGATCTTCCGTCCCTTCGGCGGGCCGTCTCCCCGGTTGGCCTACCGGTGACGGTTCGGATGCTATTCTAGCATCCTGCGAGGTTGCGGGCCGGCGTCCCGGTTGTCCGCTAAGCCCGGGGTTCATTGTACCTAATTGGGTACCGAACCCTCCAGGCGGCTCGGTGACGCTTCTCGTCCCGGCCGGTCGGTTCCGAGTTCCTCGGCCGACCCCTCCGGCTCCTCTTCTGGGGCAGGGTGGAGCATTTCTTGCTCCTGCCGATCGGACCAAAGTTCCTTGGCCGATCCCCCCGGGTACCTCTTCCGGTCCGGGAGCCGCATTGTCGGTGCTGCGAGGTTCGGGTCGGTTCTCCGGGTTTCCGAACCGGGGAAGTCCGGTGCCTAGTTGGGCTACCGTCCCCGCCGCCAAGGTTGTGGCAGCTTCGCTGGCCGTTGCGGAGGCTTTATCCAGGTTGTCATTCCGAATTGTGTCCGAAAGGTTGATCCGGTTAATAGGGTTATCCTTATCCGGTGGTTCCGCTGGATGACGGAGGTCGAATGAGTCACCGGAGCTCATCGACCTTAGCCGTTTCCCTGGGATGTTCCCGGGGCCGGCCCGCCAGCTACCGGTGAAAACCCACCCGGGCTCCTATTGGGAGCCGGGGAAGGCGGCAACTGCGGCCGCTGGCCTGGTGGCGGGTTGCCAACGGAGGCCGACCGCCACTCTGACGGTTTACCCCGCCCCCCTGGGCAGGCTGCTGGTTTCCTCCGCCGGCGTTCTGCTGACGGGGTCGCGGTGGTGGCACTATGCTGGCGTAGTTCGGGTTCGCCGAGCCCAGTGGCCATCCATTATCATAACGGTACCGCCAATCGTTGTACCATCTCCGGTTGAGGTTGTCCTGCTCCCGGAGTCCGGCATACCCACAACTCGCTTGGTTGTGGTTGCCCCACATGCAGTGGGGACACGAGATCGTTCCGTCCTGTGTCCACTGGAAGAACTTCGCTTCCATCCGATCTACGTAGGTCGCTAGTTGGCGAGCCTCCTGCTGTGGTGTGCGGGGTTGCCGTTGGGCATTCTGCACCGGGCCACCTCCGCCTCCGCGGTTGCCGAAGTTTCCGCGGCCGCGATTCCCGCCGCCACGTCTTCTGCCAGAGCCTCCATACTGTGGGGCTCCACCGCTTCCATATCCGCCTCCGGAGCCGTACCCCTGGTTCTGAGGTTGGCCGTAACCGGAGTTCTGGCCGTAACCCTGCTGGGGTTGGCCGAAGCCTTGTCGAGGCTGACCGAAGCCGGGACTCCGAGGCTGGCTGTAGCCCTGTTGGGGCTGGCCATAGCCGGAGTAACCCTGGCTCTGAGGTTGGCCGTAGCCGGGGCTCCGAGGTTGACTCGGTTGGCCACTATTTCCATAAGCGGGCGGCGGAACCGCGGTCCCTATTGGGGACCCGTTAAGGTTCAACGCCGCCATCGCCGCCCAGGTCTGATCAAGTTGGGCCCGGGTTTGAGGAGGTGGTGTCGCCGGAGGGCTTGCTCGGTTAAGCCCTGGTTGCACATTCTGGTAACCTGGCGAGCCGGGTTGGATGTATCCGGGGGCCTGTTGAGTCGCCGAGATGGGCGTCGCCGTTCTGACGGTGATATAATTGGTGGTGTTGCCACCCTTCTGAACTTCATACATCGGCCTTCCCCGGGTGAAGTCCCGAAGGTAGTCACGGAACTCCTGCGTGGTTTTGGGCATTCGGATGTCCAAGGCTGCCCGTAGGTTCGGCTCCAGGACATTCGCCCGCAGGTAATGGACGGCCAGTTGGTCGCTGAGGTTGCCCCGCTGTTGGAGGTTGATGATAGCGTCATAGTACTGTTCCGGGGTCTCTTGCCCGAACTTGTACTTCCGGTTGGTGATGTCCGCTATCGCCGTCACCTGCTTATCTGTCTCCGCAAAGCGAGCTGCGAACTGCTGAAGCCAGTATTCTACCGGCCAGCCGTTCTCCTCGGGTTCCAGGGCTGACTGGTTCTGGTACCAGTCCAAGGCTTGTCCGGTGAGGACGCTCTCCACTTCATTCATGAAGGCGGTATTGGATATTCCCATGTCGTCCGCCTCCTGGCGATAGATTCGCCGGATCTTGGTGATCCACCCCTCCACTTTGGACCGATCGCCGTCAAATTTCGGCAGGTCGCCCCGGAGCTTCTTGGCTGCGATCCGAGCCATTCGCTCTTCATAGCGATTCCGGCCTTCTTGGTAGCCCTCTTGTCGGGCTTGCTCAATCTCCTGTTCGAGTAGCGCGGGCTGATAGGCCTGTATCGCCGGTTGTGCCTGTTGGGCTACCGGAGGATACAAGGCCGGCATGTACGGTACATGCTGCAGTTGCGCGGCCGGGGCTGGCTGAGGTGGGTTCGGTTGAGGATGCGGGTTCGGGTTTCCCGGGGGAGCCGGCTGTTGTGGCTGTCCTGGCCCGGGCGGAGGGTTCTGCGCTCCGTACCCTTGGTTCGGCGGAGGATTCTGCGCTCCGTAGCCGGGGATCATCTGGAGGACTCCGTTCTGGTCGAGCCACATCCCTGGTGGCACTACCAGATACCGGTCAGCCTGCGGCGCTGGACCTATTGGGCCCTGCCGAGGCTGATGAGGCTGGTTAGCTGGGTAGCCGGGGTTCTCCGGGTCAGCCCAGTCTCTTTGTCCTCCTTGGACGAGTTGCGGCGGGACTCGGGATGGGTACGCGTTCTGCGAGTTTGGCCTTCCCCGGTCATCGCCGGAGATTGCCGAGTCAGGCTGCGGACCTCCTATTGGGAAGTTCAGCGGTGGCCTGAGTCCCGATCCATTGCCAAGGTTATCCGACCCGGCAGCCGGGGCTCGAAGGTTCGAGCCTCGGGCTTGACCTTGTTGTCGATTGTCCGGGTTCGGTCTGGGTGCAGTCGATGCCACGGGCCTGGTACCAGTTGAGAACGTCACACTTGCGGACGTTCCCCCGAAGGCCATGGTTGTCGTTGCCGTGGATTGGGTCGGTACGTTAGGCGTAGCCGTCGACGTGTTCCGTTCTGGCTCCGGGGCCGAAGGGATTGGTGGCCTTCGCGGTATGCTCCCGGTGGACGGCGGCTCACCCTGGATGATTCCGACCATGTAGGTTTGGTCGGTGGACATCCCCGGTTGGCCTATTGGGCCAAGCAGGGGGTTGTCCCGGCGCAGGTAGTCATCAATCTGATGACACTTCTCCTGCGTCTGAGTAGTCTGGTACGACGGGGGTTGCTCGTTGAGCGACTCCTCGAGGTAGGACTTCTCTGCGTTAAGGCAGGCTACCTCGATTTCCCGTTCCTCCTTTTCTTGGAGGTATCCGCGGATGATCTTTGCCGCTTCGCAGTTGTACTCGAACATTTCGTTCGAGTATTCGATGAACTCCTTCTCTTTGGCCTCCAGTTGGGTGATCCGGGCTCTTTGAGCCTCGATGACCTTAAGGTTCTCCCGTCGGTCATTCTCGAACCGAGCGGTTTCGCTCCGGAGATGGTTATTGAGGCCGTAGATTTGGTCGGTAAGTTGGGCTTGGCATAGCCGAAGGTCCACGGCTATACCCTCCGGGTCATTCTGATTCAGCCGGAGGTTCTCGTAGGCCTGCCGGAGGACTTCGAGCTCTGATTGGAGCTCGTCGATTTCTCCTTCCAGGCCGATAATGCCCTGCTTTAACCGGTTGTTCTCCTCCCGGTATTCATCCACCCGGCCCAGCATGTCCAGCAGATAGGCCGAGGTAGCCTCCGAGTCGCTAAGGGTCATTAACCGCTCCTCCAAGTCGTGGCGGAGGGTGACCACTTCAGCGCGGGACTGCTCCAGCATATCCTGGAGTCGGACGACTTCGTTCTCGTCGTATCGGCAGGGCGCTTCAGTTGCTTGTAACTGGGCCTCTAGCCGTGCGATCTGCTGGTTTAGGTCACCGATAGCGGCGTTGGCGCTATCTAAGTCAGCCGTGGGCTTCTTGCGCTCACGCTGATGACCGTTTACCGTCTGTGATAAGACGTTCTCGGTCGACTCCACGATATTGTTTGCGGCCACGAGCTGATTCTGCAACTCGTAGATCCGTTGCCGAAGAACCTCCGGTTCGTGGATCTTCTCCGGAAGAGTCTTCGTCAGGTACCGATGGGGTGTGTAGTCCGAGACTCCGATGTGGGAACCAGGGTACTGCTTCGGTATCGGAGTCCTGAAGAACCCTTGCGAGCTGTCCGGACGTCCGGTCGCCTGATTGGGCAACACGGTATCGTCGAACACGTCGTCAGTCGGTGACGGTGTCTTACTGGCCCGGGGTTCCGAGGGTTCCGAGGGTTCAAACATGGATGGTGTCGGTGGAAGGTCCTCCATCGGCTTCTCCTTCTGAGGCGACGCGGATTTCGACTTCCGTGACGATTCCACCCGGCTGGTTTTAGTCGGTAAGGGTTCACTTCCCGGGGAGGGTCCGGTGACCGGGGTCTGTAGCCCGGTAGCCGAGGTTCCTTCGGTTCCGGACGGTGAAAACCGGAACTTGACCGGGGAAATGGCCTTTTTGGCCGGTGAAGTAGGGGTTGCAGACCGGGTTTTCGAGGTTCCGACCTGTTGGGTCGGGGTCCGAGCCCCGGTGTTAGGGGTCTTGCCCGGCTGCAGTGTCCCCGATGACGACTTCTGGTTTCCCGAAGTCGGCCTCGGTGAGTCCAATGTCCGAGTTGGGGTCCCGGTCGGGGGCTTCGGGTCCGGTGACGTCATCTTCGGAGTCCCCGAGGTCCGTTTCAGGTCCGGGGATGTCGATTTCCGGATGTTGACCGGAGACTTGGGGTTTCCAACCGGGGATACCGGGGTTTTGACCGGTGAACCCGCCTTGTGGGTTACCTCCCGGGCCGGTGGAACCTTCTCTCCAGTCTGGTTAGGGCTCTTCTGGGTCTGCCTCGGTTCCGTTCTGACTCCCATGCCACCCTGTTGGGGTGACACCGGGTCACCCATGTCTGGTGACTCCGCGGCACTGCTTAGTGTCGGGTCCGAGGCTGCACTGTCCGAGGACTTAGCCGGAGACAAGCTTGGCATGGCACCTATTGGGTGCCCATGTCCCGCTACAGGCTCCGGGTTCACCATGTCTTGGCCTATTGGGCCAAGCAGAACCTCCGGTTCAGCCTGTGATGGCTCCAAGAACGTCCGGTCATGGGCGTCCTCGAAGCTATCCTCCGGCGAATGGGTGAAACCGGCTCCCAGGATCCGCTGGTCTCGCTTCTCCTTGGCCGAGCTGGTTGACTTGTCCGATTTGTTGGACTTAGTCGACCGGTTGGAGTCCGATGATTTGGGCTCCGGTTTGCCCGGGCCGGCATGGCGGAATGTGTATCCGCCAGCCTGGTCACGTCGGGCATAACCGTTGTCGAACTTGCGAGCGTAGATGTCCTCCCGCTCAGACATGTCCAAGTATGGCTCTATTGGAGCCGTGAACTAGCCTCCGGGTTATCCCTTCGGCCGATGAAGTCCGGACTTATCCCTAATTGGGGACGTCCGAGATGAAGGGTCTTTGCCTTTAAGGTCCGAGGGTCCGAAGGTCCGGTGGGGTGGGGGTGATGTGGTGTGTGTACGTGTACTACTTGCAACTCAATACGATGTTAATACAGGGTACAGCTTACGTACGTCCTATACTACCGTACTGACCGCTATGACGTCACACTGCTAAGTGGTCTTGCGGATTGCTGCCTACGTCACGATTCTGCGTGCCGTGTGCAAATTTCGAAAAAAACAGTGACTCACTATGGGCCTTTAACACAGGGAATTTCCCCGCGATTCTGATTGGCTGATCTTAAGTATGGGATTTCGGCCAACGTGACGTCACAATTATTTTAAGATTTGAATTAATTATTTTCCGCGAAAATTAAATTCCGGAAAAATCGACAAAAATTCAGAAAAATTAATTTAGCCGACCAAAAATTGATTTGGCCGGGGGAAAGTTATTCCCGTAATTTTCCGAAAGTTGGAAAAGGTTGAAAACCCGAGTTCTAAGGGTCTTCACCGAGGCTCGAGGGTTCGACCTAGTAAGGCCGGCTAAACCCTAAATCTACCCGAAAATAGATGTTTTAAGCCCGTTTCTCCGGGTGAAAAAGGTTTTTAGCCATGCGAAACTAGTTTTCGCCGGTGAAAAATGGAAATGGCCCGGTTCTATCGGGTTCTTAAGGCTCTACGAGGGTCTTGAAGACCTGTTTACCGGGTGGGCACGGGTTGGGTGCCGTCCGTGAAGTCCGTGAGGGTCGATCCGCCGGATTCTCCGGGTGAAATCCTCCCGCAAGCGCTGTTAAAGTTGCGGGTGCGACTTAACGCAAAGGCGACCCCGATTGATGAGGGTTGGAAGGGTTCCGTCCGAGGCTGAGAGGGTTCCGCGGGATCGTTCCGTCCGCAGGTTCAGCCGGGCCAAGTCGTTCCGCTGGCCGTAGACGCGAGATCGTTCCGTCCGCGCGCAAGAGAAGGGTCCGCTAAGGCTTTCTGCCCGCAGAAGAGAGAAGAGAGACCAGACCGTTCTGGCTGGCGGCGATCAGATGGGGATGGGAACCGTTTTACCGATTCTCCCCTTTCTTCTCGTCGGCCGTTACGGCTGTAATTCTACACCGTCTTCTCAAATGGTCCGTCGAAGGAAAACACTGGATCTGCTATCATGTGACAGCAGGCGAACAAAGGCTCACGAGTGCGTGAGAACCAGGCTTTATTGAGGAAATCAATAAGGCAAGAACCAAAACACAAAGCACATGAAGGCTCGATGTGGCCAGTATCATGTCAAAACAGCAAGTCATACGCTAATGAATGAAAGTGAATGGCAGATCGAGCCATAACACAGAAAAGCCTAATGCGGCACTGGGCAGATCCAACACGAGCGAATGGCGAACGCTGATTGGCCGAGACGTCAAGCCGTAGGTGTGGCAAGGCGGAGTCGAGGCCAGTGATTCGGCGTCGACTAAGCGAGTGCGTGCAGGCGTGAGTGTGTGCGATATTGTGCACCACTGAGCCATGCACCGGAAGCGGGACTGTCGCTGGCTGCCATACTCGTAGGCTGCCATAGCGACTGGCCCAACATAAATGTTTAACAACTTGCTACATGTAAGTTCTTAACTTTATGTACGTAAATACATATCTGTACCACTATCACCTTGCAAAACACTGTATAAGAAACTCATATCGCAATCATGTTCCCTGTCTGTTACGTAAATGTGCTTCGGCTACACGAGGTGAGTCAGGACGCGTACACCTGAATGCATTAATTAATATTTTAAACTGTTTGGAATCTTCTTACATCAACTATTCCCGAACCGGAAGCTGCGAGCACGAAGAAAACATCTTGCGACCGTGATGCATTGTGCAAAAAAGACCATGTGTGGTTACTGGTATTATTTGCTTAGCACTTATCGTGTCCCTAAATTTTTTTTATTATTTTAAATGTTTTACATTTTTTAATTTTAAATATTTGCATTTGTATATCTTTTGTATTTCATATGGAAAAACCTGTCAGATTCTAACCAATCTGTTGAGAAAGTGAATGGCCCTCAAAAGAACAGATACAGAACAGCAATTTAAAGTTCTTGTGATACTATCTATATATGTGCTCAACATGTTTTCTTTGAAAAAAATAAACAAACGGTAAGAAAAAATTAAAATTTGTGTTACATATTACTGCACCCCGACAGCATGGCTTATCGACGTTATGGCTTTTGCAACAGGTTGCCTACGAGTCTACAGCAGTGACAGCCTGTGTACAGATAAGTCTGTGTTTTTGACTTGTAAACTTGTAACTCTGTGTTTTTGACAAAAACTTTTTGTCAATAGATACCACAATAATGTCAATGCTCTTTTTACTATAACTATGTCTTGGCGGTGACGTTGAGTGCAACAGAGGTGATATCCTTCATTGTGATGGCCAAAGGTGCTGCTGATTCCTTAGACAGTACTTCGTTGGTGACCACGGCGAATAATGCCAGCGCAGCAAAGGTCTAGAAATATTGCCAAAAATAAAGTGCGGCCTTTTAGATCTTATTATGATCTGCAAATTGCTTTATAACATTAAAACTTACAATGCAAGCTAGCGAGCGAGTAAAATGCAGGATGTTAGCCCCTTTGTATAACAGATGACGGTCAGTACTGGCCTTCAGGAAGCTCTTTAGCATAGAGCGCAAAGGTTTATGTATCTGTAATGTACAATTATTACTAAGTCAGACAAATGATCAACATCAGACATAAATAAACCTGGATCTGTCTGCACAGTAAGCACAGACAACTAGTAGCAATTAAGTCAACGAAGTACGTAGTCTTTAAGTTGCACTTACTGCCGGTTTAAGAATTTCCATAGACTCGATCAGTGCGAGACAATCATGAAGAACCACAGTAACGTGCTTGCTCTGCCAAAAAGCGTTATCAAAATAAAGCGTGATCAATGTTATAGAATACTCTGTTCATATACCGTCTACCTAAATGTCGACAGCTATAACTGGTCGATTTTCTACTAACCAGTCTGGCTGTAGTGAGTGGAAGTATTGCACTCAACTGATGTATACAAATACATAATGATTATTACCTGAAATCTTATGCTTACAAAAACGTTTCGAACCTCTTCATATGCAGGAACAAAAGGCCACATATAAACTGTGATATACGCCGTATAAACCACAGCTCCAACGGAATTCAACACAACCGTGGAAAGCAGCTTGTCAGAGCGATTGACGCTTGCCGCGATATAACCGCACACTGTAACCAGATCCAACCCATAAATAAAAAAAATGGCGACACCAAATTTCCGGCACACTTTATCACAAAGACGGCAAAGGTCAAGGTAGCGCAACTTGATGGTTGTGATCCTGGTTGTGGCCACAGCAAACGCCATGCTGATATCCTGCTGGGTGATCGCGAAAACTTTCGTGGTAGCTGTCAACGAGCGTAGGTTATCCACCTCCAGGATAACAGACTCCTTTAAGATGGCACAGCAATCTCCCGACATTTTGGCAATCATTGCAACGGATATGAACAACAACTGACCCATGCAAAACAAAAGCGAGACACAGAAACACCACCACGCTGTGAACAGCCACCAGCGCATATGGATCGATAATGGTCGCAGCGCTCCGTCGTCCATCCAGGAAATGCCCGTTAGCTGCATGTGGTGTACGCAACGGGATGCTTCCCATCCGATTTGCAGTATTATTGCAAAGAAAATCATAACGTGATTGGTGTCCTTAAAAGTTTGCCGCCTTGTATACAGTTTATCGTATTCGTTTTGGAAGCACTGACTCAACAGATAGTTTGCTTCGTTTAGCAGGTTTTTCCACGACGCTTTTCTTGCATAGAGAACGGTGGCAACAATAGCGGCGCGGAACGACACGGCTGTCCAGGGCAAGCAGGCAATAATCGCTGTAAAAGACCGATGATGAGGTAGGTCCACAATGCGTTGGGCGGCGATGGACAGATTTAAAAATGCGAAGACCCAACTGGCTAACAGCCAAAAGAATGTACAGAGGTGCGACAGATCGTCCAAGTTTGCCATACAGCGGCTGCGATCTGTGTCTAATATACTGTGGCTTCGGTAGTAGAACCCGAAGATTTTGAACAAGATGATTTGCACTCGTAAATTTCCGCTGAACAAACCCGCTGCAACTGCCATGGCTGGATCGCAAAGATCTCTAAATCATGGACTGTTTTCGGGGTCCTTCGCCAGCAAATGTTCCCTGATGCGACAAAGCACATAGAATGGAATATTTAGAAGCTCTTGCTCGGTTACATTTTTGTCGCATGAAAACTAAGACCGAAAAAGAAGTAAAAGGTCATCACACGAAACTTCAAATTTTGTGGAACTGGTACGATTATCCGCCACGATTGCTATTAAATTAAATTGCTTCGGTTAAGCTGTAAAAACCGGAAAATACCACTACAAGTACTACAAGATACCAGCACTGCAAACTGCAGTGCAATGTTGACTTGTGAAATGGCTGGTTTGGTATTGCATTACAGACCTTTTTATGGATTCACTGCTTCGGCATGTTCGGTATGTTGACTTAGCGGCTTGATCCCGGACTTGCATTGTGGATCTTCCTTTCAGTAAACTCGACTAGATCGCGAATAATACAACATAATACAATGTTTGTCGCGCCAGTGCTCTTCCGCCTGCATAACTGAATCTTTTAAAAGAAAAAATAATATGCACTTTTTTGTAGAAGAGCAACAGAATCAAGGGTTTTACACTAAAACACGCATAAGCATTGTTTAGGCGTCTGCGCTTGGAAATGTGTACCTTTCTGTCGTTAGCCGATACATTATTTAAAAGTATTACCTAACTAGTAAAGGTAGCAAAACCAAATAATTAGTACCAAATAATTAATACCTTATTGCACAGGCATTAATACTCTGTGTATTTTACCATGCATAAAAAGATTTAAGTATTGGAAACAAAAACAAATATTTGATTTTTGTTTCAAATAACAAGTAATGTTGTTGTTTGTTGTTTCATAATTTTTGCTGTTATGTTACAGTAAACCGATCTTACTGGAGTTCCTCGAAAGAATTTCAAAATAATTATTTTTCGGAATAATTCGGCTGCTCGAACAATCTCTTTAGATTAACTAGCTTATCGCATAGGCAGCTCATGGAAAACTGATTTTGTAATTCTTTACAGTAATCTGATGTCATAACGCCTTTTCCTGCATACGTACAATGGGCATCGCGGTTCGCAGCTTGTTCCATGATTTAACATCTTCCGGGCGATCGTATGTCGTCATATGAGCAGATGAGTTGACGTCGCAAAAAAGCCGGATGCAACCATACTCTTCTCCGTAATGGGATAGTTTGTACCTGCTACGCCATGCACTGACGTTGTCAACGCAAAACCGATATCTGTACTTCCGACGACGCAGTCCCATTTCGCAAAAAATAATTAACTGATGGTGACTTAGCAGATTATGGGCTGCTCGTATTAATATGTTTTATACTGCACATCGTGTGCACATTGGAACCTGTGCATGTGACTACTAAAACTGGACACAGTGGACAGTGTGCACTTAAGTAATCTTTTACTGGAAACTGATATTTTTATTACATGAAACTCTCGCACCTCCAGCGAATGCTGTGCAGTTCATCGCTGTTCACCAGCGCTGCAAACTCCAGTATTACTTTACTAATCACGTTAACCCATGCTAACAGATTTCTGATACAGGTCCCAGCTATTCTTACGCAGTAAATCAGAACAGCTTGCAAATTACGTACTACATAATTTTATTTGCCCAATCATAATATCAGCACCAAATGCTAAAGTTTCGCTAGATCAAACGTGAATGCGAACAAGGTACATGCAACTGCAAGGCAAAAAATACAGGATGGGGTACTAAAGTGGTTGGTGCATATAATTACGATCATAGGCTGGAAAAGTGCAAATTTAGGAACATTTGCAGCTGGACGAGATCAGTGCACGGAATGGGATGAATACTACTGTAAACCATAATGGCGTTTTGGAGTATCCAAGGCTCATTACTTCTACTAATTACTTCCTGCTGAAACCAGCACCCCGAGATCGCCAAATACCCCCCACAGCCTCGCGCCAGTCTTTTGACGCCAACAAGCACAGCAACGGACTGATAGTGCAATCCATGTCGAAAAAGAAACCAGTAACATTCAGTAAAGTGAAATTAAAGTACTTTCCCGACATGGCTAAGATATACGCCACATGCGCCGGTGTCCACAGCAGTGTCGCGCTAATCAACAGCGTGGTCAGTACGGCAAAATGCCGGGTTCCGCTCGCTCTGGTGGCTCTGCTCTGCGGAGCCGGGTGCGGACTATACGTCTCGTTGCGGCGATCTTTAGTGCGCATCGGCATTTTTACACTGCGCAATGTGCCGGTCGAACCGGAATCCGTCTGGCTACGCGACACCAGCGTGGATACCGTGGCTTTGGAGGCCGCCTGGCTACCGCCCCCGGTAGATTGCCCAATCTGCGCTTTGTTTTTCATCACTTTATGCACCTTGTAATAAATAAACGGATAAATCCCGATTACCAGCAGTTGCGGGACGAGATGGATGACCACGCCATACAGAAGAAAATACACCGACTTCTTCGCACCGAATCCTAATAAACACAGCCGGATCTGCTCAGGATTGCGATTATAGATGCTTTCGGTTATAAATCCCAACAGCGACCAGGCATTGACAAACACGATCACGGAAATTACTAGAGCAGCGGCGACTTTTTTGTTATGATGGGTACGATAATTATTCGGGAAGGTAACGGCCCAGAACCGGTTAACACTGATCAGCACTTGGATGTACGTGACGACGGGGGAGATGGTCTGGGCGCAGTATAAGGTCAGCAGGCAGTAGAAATCGCCCAGAAACCATGATATATTTAAGTTGGTCGTGATTTTGGCGATACCGTTCGTGAGGGCCTTAATAAGGTCACAGACGGACATACTGACCACGTACACGGAGAACGGTGTTCGCAGGCTCGCGGTTGTGCAGTAGACCGATATGAAGAATGGGTGGAAGGTGTAGCTGAAGAGCGTCAGGATGCCGAACAAGTAGCCTATATATGCTGTGCTAGTATGCGGAGTTCCGGTCATCGAGGAGATGTTAGTCGCATTCCGCATTAATGTTTCCAGTTTTGTAATGTTTGAAACGTTCATTGTGACGGCAAGATGCTGCTGTTTAGTTGCGTGCAAGCTAGGCACGATTAACTGCAGGAAACGTAGAAAACGTTGCTGGAAGTAACGGAAGTAAAATGAAGCAGGGATTCGTGTAACAGCGACGGCGCGTGAGTAGTCTCAGCCCTCTTCAGCACGGGCTTGTCATCCTTGAGCACCGTGAGAGGCGCAGTTAATTGCAAGAAAAGTGGACAAATAACCGTAAAATCACTGAAGAAAGTCAGAACAGAAATTCACGTAATATTCACAGAGACGGCGCGTAATATTTATCCAGCTTCTCCAGTTATAAGCTTGTCAGTATGGAGAGGTAACAAATTCCTACCCGATAGTTAGTATACAGTAGATAATTATCTCAGTATACCTTCCATTTCCGCCGAGTACATTCTGTTCTCATGTAAAAAAGGGAGATTCCGTAACAAATATCCTGTTTTCGCAGATCCCGTGTTACCGTTTTCCAGACATCATGATCGTAAATTAATATTTGTCAAGGTCACATTCCCTCGCGATATAACATCTGCGTCGATATTTATAAAATAAAACTACTTCAGAAAGTCAAAATTAGGGGCTGCAGCCCGCACGATTGCGACTTAAAGACCGGAAAGTCTGCAGACAGGAAAGTCTGCAGTTTTACAGGAAAGTCTGCAGAATGTGATGCAGCATCTATGTAATTTGCTAGATTGCGTCGGACATCAGGTTCACGCTAAAGATTGATTTATAACCGTGATTAAAATCACAGCTTAACTTTGCTCATGCTAATCTGAGGTGTGGTGGTAAGCATTCATTAGACTGCAACATTTGGCGTAGTTTTTGTGATTATTCCCGGCTGCAGTGCTGCTTAGCCCTTTTAATCGGTATCACAACCGGGATGTTTTCGTGGGCACACTATACGAAACGAAGCAAATTTAATGATCAGTAAACTACTTCCATTAAAATCGGCTAACTAATTCAACATGACCAAAGTATTCTACTATGTTTATTAGCCAGGGCAAAACATTGTCTACTCTTCGATAGCGAGACGGGACACCGGACACCGAAAGCGCATGATTGTGAAACGAAACTAAGCAATATCCACAACTGTGATATCCACAACTGTCATCGGTGGAGTATAGCAAAAACAACGTATCTATAGTACTGTAGCATTGTGGAATTTGTGGTATGTGGATCAATGCAACCGAGGCGCTTCGCTTGATATACCTGGCACATACATACATACATACAAAACTTTTTCGTTTGTTTCAGTTAAAATAAAACTGCGTTGCATTACTGTTGCTGTTAATTAAAATTATTGTTAATTTAAATTAAATTAAAATTATTATTTAAATTAAAATTACTGTTAATTATGCCATATCTGAAACACTGTAAAATCGAATCTTCAAAAATAGGATAATTCATATTTGATACTTTCAGTTAACTTTACGCTTTGCTTTACATTCAATTTTGCATACCAGGCACGAACATTCGTTCTTGAAATAAATGCAGAGTGCGCACGTTGGAGACACCAGGTTCCAAAAAACACCGGTTGCCACCTTGTTTACGCAGAATTGACCAGTAGGGAAAAACCGGGAATGTGCACAAACACGTGTTTATGGTGCTTCAGATAAGGGTATTACCCAGAAACAAGGCGCAGGCATTTTAAAATTTGCTCACTGTCTTAAACTGCTTTGCAACGTCGGCATGCTAGACGTCGCGATGCGCCGAAATCAGTAGCTGTCTACGTTTTGAAGTGGTCTTGACAGTTAATTCTATTGCTAAGACAAACGCGCAATATTTCGTATATAAGCGGCGGTTATTATGACGAGGCCTCATTGCATTCCTTGGTTTGTCTATCCAAAGCCGCGCCGACTACCCAAACATTCAAAGTCTCTCGCAATTCGCATACGCTCGCAACAATGAATGCTGCACTGATTTTCCTCGTCCTGGCAGGTAAAAATTGCTCACTTCATGGTGTCGAATATATGTTTTTCTCCTATATAATTATTGTATTTTAGAGTGGTCGCAGTGTTGCACGCCCGTCCCCAAGGAGGTCAACCAAGTTCACAACAAATTAGACAGCAAGGTGGCAAACCACAAGGAGCGGGACAACAACCAAGCGGCCAGCAGAATAGCCGGCAAGGTGATAAGCCAGGCAATCAGCAGAGTAGTCAAGGTGGTCAACAACAAGGCGGACAGCAACAAGATCCGCAAGGTGGACAATCCCAAGAAACCCAGCAATACGGTCAACAAGGAGGCTCTCAAGGTAATCAAGGGGCATCGCAGTCTGGTCAAAGCGGCCAACAAGGAGGCGGGCAGCCATCCCAACAGCCTGGCCAAAAAGCTGGTAAACCACCCGTCTACCTTTTGGTCAGATTTTAGTACTGAAATGACAAAGATTTATGATTTTGCACAATGCTGAGATTAAAGATGATTTTGGTTTTTGTGTTTACGAGTACTTTACTTTTGCTGTCTCGCGCATGAAGAATCTATTGCCGCTTAATCCCGTTTCCTTTGTATTCCAAGTACGTTTTCCTGCCGTTTAGGAAACCTATATTGTTAAGTCGTACAGAAATTCTCATCCAAAAGAATTAAGATTACAGAATCAATTTAAAGCTGTTTCAAAAGCTATATAGTGAATAATTATGTTAGTATTGGAAAACCGTTATCATTGTAAAACCAGGAGTACAGAATGCCATTAATAAATAGCACATACTATAATATCGTACTCCTTTCGTACCTAACGACAAAATTTTGCAGCATCGGGGAAGCTATGTAAACTGCTTATGGTACAGTCGTACAGATGAGCTTACAGATAATGAGAAAACAATAAATGAAAATGAAAAAACAACAAAATTTTTAAATTTCGTAATTAACAACTCTTCTAATTCGCTCTGACATTCAACAGCGCATAAAGTACCCTACTAGCGGCATTTCCACACTGAATTTCAGTACCACTATCACCATTTTCCAAAACACTGTATAAAATACACGTCTCGCGTTTCTTTTTTTGTCTGCTGTGAAATATGCTGCGGCTTCCCGAGATCAGTCAAGACTCGCATATCTGAATCCATTAAAATTTTAAACTATTTGGAATTTTCTGCAGCAACAATTAGCTAACCGGATGTTGCGCGTAAACATTTTATCACGCCAGTGTATACAAATCTTCTGGTTACAGAACGCAGCAAAACTATAGCCAATTGCAAGCAGTGTATTTGTGATGAATGCTCGAAGGTGAACGTTTTCGTGCATATGGTCACAAATTTAATGCCATGTACCGGGTCCTTAAAGAAGTTCGGATACGATAGCTTCCGATTCCGACGATTGTCCCCATTCGATAGCGACGATTGTCCCCATTATACATGTTTGTATTAGAGGTCAAGAAGAACAACGCATGCACCAAATTTTGTCGGGTACTGTGTTCAACAACTAAGTTCGCCGCCAATGAAAATGTATATGTGCATGTCGATTACGAGTACACGATGCATTACATTTACATTTGTATTTACATTTGTATTTACATTTGTATTTGTTAAGTGCAATTTCATCTACGGAATCTGCATGGAATCTGGGTCAGTATTATAAAATACAGAAGGTGAAACAATGTTTTAGACAACCAACCAACAACGTTCCTTACACTCACAAGGTGTGTACGCTAGAAATGGTCTTCGGTGCTCCACGGGACATGGCGGAATTACTTTACTGGGATAGTATAAGATTCAAAGTTTAATTTGATGGTGGCAACAGAACCTTTATTTGACGAAAAAGAAGAATGTTGTTTTGACAATAATGTGGTGTACGTTTTGTACGAAGTACTGCAGTAATAAACCTTGGCACTATGTAATATTAATGCAATTAATTTTCATTCTATTCCACATTTTTTAATTTTTTAACCTTATTACGACTACACCGCCGCTGTCTACGCCAAGACAGCCTAAGCGAAGCAACGCATGGATCTGTACACATATGTATGTACGATACAAGTACTACTGTATAATAACTAGTACTTACTCTAGACGTGTAAAGTAACGTCGGGGAAAAGGTGACAATTTGACACGCGTAAAGTTGTAAGCAGGAGGATCGTTCAAAGCACGGGATGCTTGAAGAGTCATGTCAGTTTCCCGGCGCTAATTTCACCCGTCATACAAACTTTATTTACGGAAGCATAAAACAGCGATGTTGAAATTAAATGCCGGCCTTTGCCACACTTTTTAGACAGTTCCGGGATTTATGAGAGTCGATATAAGAAAAAATCGGGATCTAACCAAACATCCGTGTCCCGATTCAGGAGCAATCAACAAAATATGGATTCAACACGCGAAAGTCGCACTCAGTCAACTGACCCGCCCTACTGTACAACAAATTAACTTCATTTGTTCGGCACCTTCTTAACGAATCACCAGCACATGCAAACTACACAAGGTTGGCGCAGTATACAGACTCTGTACATGCAGCAACATCGCTTTAAGCAATTGACCGTAGATCAATCCAAACTGGTACGCAGAAGTTCCAACCCCGTACTTTTCAATTTTTTTGTAAGATATTTAATCCTGTTAGTGGAAATTAATCGATCAAACATATGGATATCTATGTAATAAGTATAAGCATCAAAATTTACATTTTTTCGTAAATGTTTATACTGCGCATACGCATATGTAAGTTAATGCAATATCATTTACTGTACTTCTATACAAGCACTTTGCAGAGCCTGAAAGAAATCGGCATCACCGAGGCTTTGGTCTTACTGAATAGCACCGGCGAAAGAACCCTGAAAATTAAGTACATACATAAGATCGGATCCGACATGGAATCTGGTGCACTTTCTTGATTCTCCAGCGGTACCACTACCCACACAAAAATTCAAGTGTTTTAAATGCTGACTCTGCAGTAGCGTTGCTTATTTATTATCCAAAGAACTGGGTATTAAATGGTGTCGTGTTTACTGGAATTACAATAGTAGTGTCATTGCTATAATTTAATACTGTACCTTTTAATTTCAGCACAGTACATATTCCTTGAACCAGTAACCCTCCTAAATTCTTCTCCGTTGCAACAGTATTATCACAGCATCTTTACTATAGCATTATAAGCCTACGACTGCTGTAGCTTCGGATCAAAAAAGTAGTTAACTTGAATAACGTACTGCAATATTCTACAGTCTGATTACGAGACGGTCCCATAATCGTGCACAAAAAACTCTTACAAGCCATACAGAATAACAATCCGATGCACTTCTACAATATTAATACCTGCACAAAATTCAAATATGAATTCACTAATGAGTATGTTATCAATGGTGCCAGGAAATAACCGGCAAATGTCAGAATAAATCCTGCCTTGTAACTCGAATTCGGAAATGGAAAACAAAACATTATCGTACTGAACAACCGCTACTCGAGTAGACGTTGATTGCAGGCCTTTAAAATAAGGAATCAGCTCTTCTTCAACACAGGAAGACTGTCTCCTTATATTTAGCGACTCACCAGTACTTGAAAAACCGCGTTCGCTTTGCATCTTCTCCGGAGATAAAAAGCGGAAATCGAATGGTTTACAACTTTGTATCATTGGCTACAATCTGATGCATGGGACTGGGAGTAACGCAGTTGGCGCCATCTCTGATGTTGACGGTGCGGTGCGAGGATTTGCTGTAAGCCGATCGGCCTACAGCAAAACATTTTATCTTTGAGTGCGCTAGTCTGGGTATAAAAGCGCAAGTTTTTGAGCGTAGCAAAAGGTATGACTACTTGAATATGAGTATATAACAATGTAAGCGGAAGTATGATTATGGTGATATGACGATTAGTATGGGTATAATTATTAATTTTATCGGTATGAGGGCAATTATGAGTATGAGACTCCTACAATACCTAGAGCTAGCAGCCTACGAATTTGGTACCATGTACCGGGTCACCTCCATTAAATGGTGCATCGTTTGATAGTTTGACGATAGCTCTATCCTACGATTAGCCCACAGTGATTGCATGGGTGTATATACTAGTACTAAAGGTCAGAAGAACAACGCATGTAGCAAATTTTTTCGAGTTGTGTGTTTAGTAACTACTAAGGTCGCCGCTAATGAATCGAATATGCAGATGTGTGTCAAATACGAGCACACGTCGCATAAACTTTTGTTAAATACAATTTCATCTATGGATTACGGAATCTGCATGGAATCTGAGTCAGTATTATAAAAAAGGTAAAACAATGCTTTTAACCTTTCACAAAGGTGTGTATGTGTGTGCTAGAAGTGGTCTATGGTGCTCCATGGGGCATTGCGGATTAACTTTAGTGGGAACGTATAAAATTCAAAGTTTGCAAAAATTAATATGATCGCAAGTCCACCTTTGCATCTGACAAAAAACATTTTATTTTGGCAAAATTAATGTGGTGTTCGTTTTCTGTAATCGCGGTAATAATTCTGAATACTATGTAATTGTAATGTGATTGATTTTCATCTTATTCCACGTTGTTCACAGCCGGCGCTGCAGTCCCACCAGTTGGCAAACACCGGCCTGATTTAACCGAAAAGTTTTACGAGGATAATGCAGAAATTTTAAGACTTCGCATCTATACGGGATAAACTCGGCAAGGACAAATTAGCGGTATGCGATAAAGTATAAACAAGCACAACAGCAGCCAGCCAACAAACAGCCTGTCCGAGCAACGAATCTGTACAAAAAGTGTAAAATATATACACAGTACAAGTACTTACTCCAGACGTGTAAAGCGACTTTAGAGAAGAGGCTATAATTTGACACGCGTAAAGCTGTAAGCAGGAGCACAGTTCAAAGCACGGGATACTTGAAGAGTTCATGTCAATTTCCTGACGGTAATTTTATCCGTTACATGAACTTCGTTTGCGGAAGCATGTAACACGATGTTAAAATTTCAAACGCCGGCTTTTTGCGGCACTTTTTAGACGATTCCGGGATATGAGAATCGATATAAGAAAAAAACCGGGATTAGACCAAACATCCGTGATCCCGATTCAGAAGAGAAGCAATCAACAAAATATGGATTCAACACGCGGAAGTCGCACACACTCAAATGCACTGCCCTACTGTATAGCAAATCAAATTATTTATACGGCACCTTCTCTTAATGAATCACGTGCAACCGCAAAGTACAGAAGGTTGGCGCAGTGTACATGCAGCAGCCTCGCTAGGCTTTAAGCAATTGACCGTAGATCAATCCAAATCGGTGCGCAGAAGTTCCGACTTCATACTTTTCCTTTTTCTAGAATATTTAATCCTGTTAGTGGAAATTAAATCGATCAAACATATATCTATATAACAGCTATAAGCGTCGAAAATTTAAATATTTTCGTGAATGTTTATGCTGCACATGGGGTAAATGTAATAGCACTTAAGCATTAATTAAATTGGCAGTACTTCGAAGTTCGAACTACCGTAAATGGGCTTGATTATTATATACTTGTATTTAAAGCAAAATAATCATGGAAGGCCACCAACAATGAGTGAAAGTGTATGTGATTAATAAATAAAATAAAATTTAAAAGATTCCTTTTAAGACCATTTTCGGAAATTTCCGTATACAAGAGCCATTTTTATAATATAGATATAATTTATAGTACGCACAACGTAAGAAATGATTTCTATACGCGCAGTTTTTGTATCCTAAATCCTAATATGGGATTCACTGTTAATATGATTGTATTAACAAGGAATGCGGATCACAGTACGTGCAAAATGATGATAGCGCATAATTGACGCTTTACATTAATACACAGAATATGTTTGTGTTGTATATAATTATATAGATGTATGTAATTTATATAGATCTATCATCTATCAGCTATCTGTATCTACGGTGTGTACTGTACGTGTAGATCTAGCTGTACGCGTCCCTAATAATTACGCAAAACAATATTTGGCAGTTGTGTCAAGTATTACAATCACTGTCGGCGGCAGTGATTGTAATACATGACAAAATGCATTGTTATATACATTGAGAGCGATAATTTATATTTTGTAAGAGGAGTCCTAATTTTATTAATTTTGTAAAGCTCAATAACCTTCTACAACTTTAAAGAACCAAAAGACCACTAGAATGTACTACATATAAAAATGCGATATAACTATGTACTGTATATTTTACAAAAATAATACAGTATGTCCTTCCATAGACAGCAGAAAAGAAGCAGAATCGGCATTATCACAAGCTTAAGATACAACTTCATAATAATTTTTATCTCTATAATAACATGAACGTACGGCTCGCGCTGAGCTACGCAACTATCACGGCACTCCCCGATCGATGCATTATCAACAAATTAAAGGCCCGACACCGGCACATTCTGTTTGCAGGTCGTCAGCATCCCGATCGCCACCCGATGTAACCTTTTATGTATCCGCTAATGGGCGCCAAGGTGAGCCAGTCATTGCAGCGCTCGCTCACTTCGCGGCTGTTGCAGTTTAAAGCAAATTACAAGTTCCATACACGCAGAGTAAGTAGCATAAAAATTCGTCCCGGACGGAATTTCACTGGAAACTGCTACTGTAAATTCGGGTGACCAGCATCCAAAATCAGTAAGCCATTACTGCAAATTAACATTTCCTCCTTTCGCATCCGCACAGTTTGGTCCACTGTGCATTGAACACACTCCGAAACCCGACCGCGAATTGCTGGCTACAGCACACTAACAGCATCGGCGCCACCAACCCATACGCATACGCCATAAAGTAAATAATCCGCTGCATGGTATTATAAGGTGAATGGAAGTACTCCTCAAATCCGGTCTGCTTCTTCTCAATCAGCTCCTGCATCCACGCACTATTCCGCACAGCATCGTTCAGATCCAGTAGACCGAACATGTTACACACCTTCTTGATGATCACCGGTCCATAGCACAAGAGGAAACCCAGCAACAAGATAAAATGCAAACCCAAGCGTTCTCCAGCATCGCGCGCATACCGAAAGCGTTTATACCACGTTCGGCGTAACTGGACCCAGCAGAAGATCGTCATGATAACCGGGAGCAAAAACTGTAGCAGCACTTGGTAGATAATCTCGAACGTGGTGTAACAATCCACCACACAGGCACAATGTCCTTGGTGGAAGATCGCACAAGCTTGGGTGGCGTTCTGTTGAGTACCTTCATGACTGTGCCAGAATATTTCGCTCGTTAGGCGACGGAAATTATTGGAGATTAACGGCACAATCCAGCAGTATAAGAAAAGCGTTAATAAAATGGTTTTTCGGTGGAGCTTGTAGACTTCGGGCCGACAGACGTGGAGATAGCGTTCCACACTCTGCGCTGCCATATGCGCGATCACTGAGGAGAGAAGGTAGTCGATGACAGCGACGAATAAGATGCATTTTGTATGTCCCCAGGACCAGCACTCGGAATACAGCGCCCATACCGCGATGGCCGGGATAACCAGCGCCCCGATAAGGAAGTTGGCCATGCTCAGTGAGAGAATCAAGAAATTGCGGCTGTGCGCTAAGGTCGGGTAGAAGATGATGGCTAAGATGATGGCGACATTGGTGACTGTTGTTGCAGCCGCGATGAGCAGTGCACCTGCGGAGAGAACAGCCTCGGTGGTGGTGTAGTTGAGAGCGCAGGTCGGGCAGAGGGGAAGGATTTCCAGGACGGTCATCTTCGTTCGTGGAAAGATCGTGGAAGCTGTGTTGGTGTGACATGAAGATTCAGGTTTAAAAGCAGAATGCTTCACTTACTGGTTTATGGAAAGCAATGAAATACCTAAGTAAACAAGAGGTACAGAAGTATGAATGAGAAAGTGCTGATGCTGTAAAGCACATGCGATGGAAATATGAGTCAGTGCGTGAATTTGTGTGGAAAAGCTGTTTGCGATTACGCCGCCGAATCGATAGCGGACGTCAATCAAACCGCCGTACGGTTTACATTGTGCAATACTGTATTGTACTTGTACACTGTACAGTGTCACTGCTATACAAGTACAATACTCCTGCTTTACATTTTTAGAATTTAATATAATAATATTATGTGATCATTTTTATAGACGGTTTAGTGTTCGTACACGTTCATATTGCAAGATTGCAAGCTGTCAAAACTTTACAATACTGTGCTACGTCAATTAACCGGGAATAAAGTACAGTACGTACAACTTGCAAGCATGCACATAATAATTATTATGGTCCTTAAAATACTTACTTGTTCGAGTATCGATCTGTTTATGTGCTCGATCGTACTATCGAATAAGTAATGAAATTAATATTGCTTGAACGAATTATTAAGGAGGTGTCAGGTTTGTACGTATGGTTTTTATAAAAAGTTTTGAATTCACGAACACTTAACCTGTGAAGCATGCGCGCTACATAATCCACCCGGAACTAAAGTTATTCTGGAACACTCGTACATGTCTATAACGCGCCCAGTGACGTCAATTAAGAAAAACTGGTAGCTCTTCCTATTCATTTACTTTCTGACTCAATAGCCGCTTCCGGTTTTATCATCAAAAGAATGTACGATGTATAGACTATTCGGCATCAAAGCGCGCGGGCTGCATGTAGTACAATAAACAGACGTTTAATACGATTGATCAAAGCCAGATATTCGATACCTCATTTGTTACGATTAGCAACTTGTATAATACAAGCTATAGAGTGCTTATGATTAGCTGTAGAAGTATGCTATTAATTTTATCGTAAGCTTATGCATCTCCCTCTACTTACTTATGTTTTTATTGAAATACATCGCGTATTACACAAGTAACAAGAAAAACAATCCTTGACATCATTGCCGTTCAGCAGATTTAAAGTTTACTTGTACTACTTACTTAATTGTACCAACTAATTAAGGCAGCGGGCGGATTAGACGAGTTTCGTCACGAGAAGTAAAGATATCTACGAGTATATTACTTACTTCAAGCTACTTGTGCAGTGACACATTGTATAACAGTACAGAATAAATAAATAGAGGAATTATTTTTTGATACCGTATAAATGTACGTACATATTGTGCATAAGTACTCATGATAGGTATGCGAGTACCAAGCTTCGAGTTCCATAAATTATACAGCCAAAAGATGGTCCACAAATATGCGAAAATCTGTTTCAAGAAAATCTTATCAGAGTACGAAGAAAACATTAGTAAAGCGGAGTAAATTTAAAATGCAGTAGCATAGTAATTATGATTGTTGAGGTTTACTTTATACGCGGGTAAGTTGTAACATACGGTATAGCTTGCGCAATTCCCGGCGGAAAATCTAGAAGCTCCCTTCCAATGGAAGTGGACTAAGTGGAGTACAGTGCTATAGATACCGGAAGTAGTAATACAGCCACAATTTTACGGGCCGTATGAGTCCTGTAAAGTTGTAAATCATCTAATGTGCATAATAAAAGATAATGAGAAGCACACAGTTGTTGTCATAAACAAACTGGAGTCATTATTGATAAGGAACAAAAATTCTGATTTATCAGTCGCGATCTGTGTAGTGTGTACTGATCGTCACTGCCATTTGCCATGGAATTGGAATCGGAAGCAAGCAGGTTGGATTCGTGCTTCGCCGTTGTTGGCTTGTTCAGCCTTGTTGCATTCGCTGTCATTTTCAAACCTGGAGCGCAAAACCAGAAAACGATTTTTTTAAAAATTAAATTATTTAAACAATTTAATTTGTTAACACAGTTAACAGAGGTTCTTCGGGATTTTTATTTTGCGTTCAGTTATCTAAGGACTCAAACGGCAGAGTTCTATGAAGCATTCGTTGAATGCCTGAATGGTGCCTTGCTATTTTGCGTGTCAGAACTCGTTTATCTCGTAGCCCCGATCTGTGAATAGTGAATATCAATAATTTATAATCCTTCATTGCTCCCAGCCCGACCTGTGATCATTGATCATTGCAGCGACTTAACGCTCACCATCTGGATGAGATCCCTAATTTATCGCCCATACATTTGTTTTGTAGTTTGTATTGCTGCTGCGGTGCGGGTCGCGGTTGGGAGCGCGATGTGAGATGTTTCATGAGAATCAGAGAATGATCGTTGACATACCAAAGCTGAGTTGAGATTGTCGAGCTTCGTGAAGTGCCTGCTTCGTGATCACTCTCATCTCCGGGATCACGATGTCGCGGAGGATGCAGCCTCCGCGAGCAGCGGCCCCCCAGACCCCTAACCCTCTTCCTGAGAATTCTAACGCTTCCGTTCCTGCGTCTTCCAACGCCGTACCAAATACTCCGGGCTTCGCGTTGGGGACCAATCTGGATGTCAGTTCCACTGTGATCTCCACCGTGGCCAAGAATGGCAGGTGACGAACGCGTTTCTTAACGAAAAACGCAGCTTAAAAATTGCAGCAGTCTTCGGTCGTTTACATTTTGAACGAATTAATTTAGTTTACGTGCAACAGTGGTAAAGCGTGTATGTTGAGGTGTGCATTCAGAGTAGAAGCTAAGAAGTTACTAGTTTCCCCAAGCTTTCGATGCAGCGCTTCTCAGCTGCATGTGAGCGCAAGAACTTCACTCTACAAGCAAAAAGAATCCCTTTATATATCTTTTTGAGAGTTTCTGTGAAAATGTGGGGTAAAACGCTGATCAGTGATGCAGTAGAGTTTTTCCTGCAGACGTCGTCAAGCGCGACTGGAAGATCTCGACACGGACGAGCTGGAGCATTACTCAGAAGATGTCGTGGAAATGTCCAATAAACGGGTGAGTTTCGCATGTTCATGTGCATTCTGCAACTCCAGCACATGCTCCTATGGTATAAAATTGATTCATGAATTTCTGGCAAGGGTTTCAGATCGAACTTTGATAAAATTCCATCTCTTGATAAGAACGACCACAAAAACGTAGATAAACTCGGCTGGTGCGATGATATGCCTGTAGCGCTGTATGGTAATCACTGCGTCGTAACAGGGATCTGACCCATGTTGCTGTGTTTAATTGTTCTTTTTATTTTACTTTTACCAAATTAATCAGACGATTTTGTATGCAAATTCTCTTTGCAGAAAATCACCACCCGCAACGCCTTCGACATCAAGATGATCGCCTGCACCTACGAGCTCCTGCAGCGCTCCAACGTGCCCCCGACGCCCGAGACCAGCCGGGGCACGACGGACGAGATCAAGATGTTCGCCAACCGTCTGGAGACCTGCGGGAAGATCTTCGGGATGCGGGTGGACAACACGCGGCTCTACGCCACCGATCTGACCGACGATCTGGAGCGGCTGGCCAAGGGGAAGCGGCTGAAGGCCAAGGAGGCGGGGGAGGGCGACGCGGAGGTGGTGGAGGAGGAAGAGGAGGAGGCCGCCGAGGAGAATCCGCAGGAGAAGCGCGCGCCCACCGAGGAGGTACCGGAAGTGGTGGCGGTGGCGCCCCGCCGGGTCAAGAAGAACCGCAAGAGCCATGTTGTCGAGGATGAGGAGGAGTTGGCGTGTGCGGAGACGGAGATTAACGCGAATGTAAGTCAATGTTGACTGGAACCTCTTATTTACAGTGATGTAAACAAATAAAATGGCAACAAATAAAGTAAATAAAATTTAATTGCATGTAAATCAATAAACTGGCAATAATGATAGTACTGTATGTAATGGTTGGGCTTTAAAAATCTACAAAATTGAATCTATTCTTCAGATCTATAAACATCGAGAGAAATATCAGCACTGCGAGATTTCATCGTGAATGTGCTTAGTTTGTGTAGTATAGGCTGTTAACGGTTGCGCTCATTGAATCAGTTTATGCGGGCGTTATCTATTAATTGACAATCACTTGACGAAATGGTCCAGCATAATAAAACTTGGAAATTTGGTTATTATGAATTATGATGTATGAATATCAATGAGCAATGATGAATAAAAATAATTGTTTGTTACCTTATGATTTCTGGGAGATGAGTTTTGCTTATGAAGCACTAGTAGGCGATTTTGATTATGAGCTTTTTGTTATTAAAATGAATAGTTATTGCACTTTGCCAGGAATCTGTTTCCAAAGCAGCACTGAGGCATTAACCGGATTGTACGAAATATCTCGTTATTTATTTATTTTTTTACGAAATATCTCTTTTTTGTTTTTTTCTTATTTTTTTATTGATTGCAGTTCGTCTCGCGATTCTGGAGTCTGATCGGGAATGTCCAGCCGGGCGTGATGAAGGACAGCTGGGTACACCAGGGCGAGCGCATTGAGAACACGGAGCGGCTGACCTTTATCATGGATCCCGGCTTGACCTGCGTCCAGCGGTACAAACACATGCTGCCGCATACGGCGGCTGTTGAGGCGGAAGCACCGCGTTCGCAGCGAGCAGCACCCACGCTGAAAAAGGAAGTGGCGGATTCGGCGGAGCGAGCCGTTCTGCAATTATGTACGCAGGCATATTACCAATCACGATACTCAAATTTATTCGGCAGCAGAATAGGCATTTGAATACAATGTTTTACTGTAATTTTTACGCTTGGTTAAAGTTGTTCATGATATTTCAGCGCTCCAGCTCAAAATAAGTCAGCGGCTGACCGTTGATTCCTGTGTGAGTTTTCCTAGAGCGCACGAGAAATATATTGCGAAAGCGGAACAGTCGGCCGGCGAGAAAACGGTACGTGATCACGGTAGAATTATCGATTGACAAGGTAGACTTTTTTAACGGATTCGTTGACCTACTGAACCGATTTAAAACCCGCGGATGATGGGAATAATTATCAGTAAGTGTTGAATAAAAAATGCACATGATTTGAATGTATTATGAGAAAATTCTCCATGCATGCATTGTGCATGGGGATGATGGGATAACTTGCATTACGTGTACTGAACTTTATATGTACGAGTTCCTAGTTTGATTGAATCGTAGTTTAATTCAGTTAAATTAAATCTTAGTTCCTAGTTTAGTTTAATTAGTTCCTAGTTTAGTTTAGTTTAGTTTAGTTTAATCGTTTAGTTTAATTAAATCGTAGTTCCTAGTTTGATTAAATCGTTTGATTAACTCGTAGTTTGATTAAATCCTAGTTTTAAAAACATCACAGCCATAGTTAAGCTGAATACATCGTACTAATAAATAAATATACGTAGATAATAATAATTTGAATAACTTACATTTTAGCTAGGGTGAGGAATTAATTACTAATTAATACACTAAATAAATATAAACAATGGTCTTTTGAGTCATTTACATCACAGTAGGGAAAAGGAATTAACTGCTAATTATTATAATAAATTTAAACAAGGTTATTCTGATTCATTTACATCACTGCAAGGAAAAGGAATTAGTTACAAATTATTACAATAAATCAATCCGAACATGATTGTTGTGACTAATTTACACTGTAGCAAGGATAAACAATAATTCTTGCCTTTTACAGAAACGAAATCACCGAGTGTTGCCGGAGAATGTGGCGGACATTGACAATTTAGAGGCGCGTTTCCTCGAGCGCTGCAGTATCTCCGTGGACGGCACCGTCCACCAGATGACGGAAGAGGAACCCGCCATCGAGGAGGATGAGGAAGTACAGGCGCGCGAGATCGTGCCGTCCCGCTTCCGGACTCCTCAAGGTGCGTCCTTCCGGTTGACAGTTTTTATGTGCACATAAAAAGCGACAGTGTTTACTATTTCCATTGTGTTTTGCAGATCTGGACGTCTCCAATGTCACAGATGATCTCCACGGCGACATGATTGTGGACGACGATGATACCGGTATTTCCAAAAACTCCAGTATAACTCCCGCAGTTGAGGATGCAGGGGAAGAAATTCCTTCGATTCAAGACATGGATACGGTCAACAATGAGAATGTGGGATCGGAGCATTCCAGTGATCCATTTCGATTTGTGTAAGGAGGTTTTGATTTCTCTGTGCATTATAATGCTGCTGAATTTTAATTTTTTAATTAGTTTAATTTTTTATTTTTTAATCGTAAGGCTGCTGAATTTTAGAGCATTAATAAATATAAATTAATAAATATGTTTTAAGGTTTATATTTTATGTACGATTAAATAAATGTTAATAGTTAATATATCGCTTTATATAAAGTTAGCAATCAGTAAGCATAGGTTTTGTGTGCAGCACAGAATTCATTGAAGCTGTATAATTATTTTGGTGGAATCTGAATTTTTCTCTAAATTACAACTTGCTGGTGTTATGTTTTAGTGCGCCGGGCGCTTCGGGTCGTGGACTATCTGAAAATCGTTCCGTGCATGCGCCTTCGGAGCCCGGAAGTGCCTCCTCCAAGACGTCCAAAAAGAGTCGCTATGGATCGGTCGTGCAGGAACTTCCCGATGTGATTGTGGACGGTATGTTGAAGGATTTGTTGCCGCCGAGACCTTAATTTTCTTCCTTTTCCCCTGCAGAATTATTTTTGAAAAAGAAGTTTTTCGCTGGTAATTTGGTAGTTTGTAATTTGAATATTTCTGGTAATTGTGAACAAAAATAAGCTCTGCTACATTTTGTTTTGTATTACGCATTAAGGGATTTGGCCCGGTACATAGCACCAAATTCGTGTACATTCACGGGAACATTCGCTTTCGCGCACTTCCAAACACTTTTTTGGGTTGCTTTTTGACATTGTGTAGCCAAATGAGTTGAATACATAGGCGTGAAATCCGTTTTTGCGCGCAACATCGGGTTCGGGAGTTATGGCTGTTAGAAAATTCCAAAAAGTTAAAATGCATTCAGATGTACCAAAAGTCTCATTATGGACCGATCCCTTTAAAATTTTGCACGTAAATGCACATAACCATGAAGATCGTTCTTACACGGATCCAGACTTCCACGATTTTTTTTCGAATTTTAAAATGAATTTTAAAATTTTTGAAATTCATTTTAAAATTTGAAAAACATGCTAGAACAGTGGATCGGTGTAAGAACGATCTCCATGGTCATGCGCATTTACATGCGAAATTTGAAAGGGATCGGTCCATAATGAGACTTTTGGTACATCTGAATGCATTTTAACTTTTTGGAATTTTCTAACAGCCATAACTCCCGAACCCGATGTTGCGCGCAAAAACGGATTTCACGCCTATGTATTCAACTCATTTGGCTACACAATGTCAAAAAGCAACCCAAAAAAGTGTTTGGAAGTGCGCGAAAGCGAATGTTCCCGTGAATGTACACGAATTTGGTGCTATGTACCGGGCCAAATCCCTTAATTCAAAATACTCGAATTATTATCGCCGGCTTTTACTGGTAATTTGTGAACAGAATAAGCGCTGATGCTTTTTTTGTATAGCGCATTAATTTAGATCGAAATATTACCGCCGGCGTTTGCGCGTCCGGCGTCAGTACATTTTCACATTTGTAGAGCATTGCGTAGTGTTGTGGCAGTATCTGGGCGAACGTTGCAGGTGGCTGTTACCATTGCTGTTATAGCAGATTTAAGCATGAATATACAATACCTACTGCACGTTGTAAATATTGAATTAATATTTTTTTGGCTCTAAAGCCAATATTCATCGTACTGAGCGTGTTATTTCCAGATGATTCTGCATTTACGTAATTTAAATATATTGTTTTTGCCGCATTATTTCATGTACCGCATTTAGCTGTGCAGTTTTGTTCGATTAATATTGCTTGAGTGTTTTTATAATAACTTGACATTCTTTTTGGCATGGCTGTAGAGAAGCCGTCGCTGCTGAACAGCAGTCTGTTATCGATGAAAAGCGGTAGTCGCGCGGAGAAAGACGAAACCTTCCCCCCGAGTCTCACCTTCACCAACGAGGAATTTATGCGCGTCAGCAGCATCCTGGCGCGCTCTAAACGCGACACCATCCGCAACGGCTCCAAGGATAAACTCTGTGCGCAGATCCTGCGCAGCCCCGGCAGGGATGTCCCCCCGGTGATCATCCCCTCGCGCACCTTCCTGCAACTGCCCCCCGGCCTCGGGCGTTGCGATCCCGAGGCGGTGATGTCGGTGCTGGGCATCCAGACCAAGGCGCTGCAGAAGAATCTCAAGGTGCGTTATTTGTAGTGTTTTCTGTGGGATTGTTTGTGTTTTTCGTTCCGCGCTTCTTGTGTTTTGGCTGCCTGATTGTGAGTGTGTCGGTGTTGTAGGATTTAATGACATGGCTGCCGCCGGTTGATGATAACGGCGATAATACCGAGATTAATAATGATGAGCTGGTGCTGGCGTGCCGGCGCGGGTACGATGAGGATTTTGATGCGGATTTGGAGCGGTTGCAGCGCGGTTGGGGCGATAATGATGATAATTACTCCCTGTCGTCCGAGGATATTTCCGATCAAGAGGCAAGGAATCGTAGTGCTGTGGCAGCGTTTGCGACGATCAAAATTTTCAAAAATTTGTTGCTTATGTAAAATGTTGCACGCTTTTTGCTTGGCTGTTTATATTTAAATTTTTAACATCGTGTTCCCTTTTTGAATTAAATTAGATTTCGTGGGATTATTTTCAGTTTGCACTGGTGAATAAGTTGCAGTTTCTTGGCAGGATAAAAGAGAATTTCGTTTTATTTACCTGCATATTAATGTTGCAGACAAGTATTTTATATTTATTTTTTTTGACTGTATGATTTGATTCCGTGAAATTATCTTCAGAGTTGAATAAGTTTATGGTTTGCAAGTTGTGTGCAAGGTGAAAATAATTTCGCTTATTTATCTGCAGTTCATGTTTCATCCAAGCGAAGAAAAACAGCAATTTTAATCGGAAGTATAATTCTATTTGGAGCTTATTTTACTTTCAGTTGGGCTTTTACTGGAAAATGTAACTGCAAGATTTCTGACTTTAATTCATTTTTATTGGCTTTTTTTAAGATTGTAAATTGATGTTACTTTTTTTATTGCAATTGTGTCGTTATATTGGCTTTTTTCTGTGTAGGATTTCGCCGACGCGGACGACGGCACCCTGAACACCCCCAGCGACCAGATCAGCACCGTCGCGTCCCCGGACACCGATGAGCGCAGCGCCTCGCACCTGGACACCACCAACCCCGAGCTCAGTGCGGTGATGGACGATCTACCCGTGGACGAAGGGAACAGCGACACCACGAAGGATCCTGTGCAGCCGGACACGGAGGCGACGGCCTCCTTGGACGGGGTGCCGTCGCGGTCACCGTTCCACTCCCCGGAGCAGCGGGTGGCGGAGGACGCGCCTGCGGGCAGTGATTGGCGCGATGTGATTGATCTGCCGGTGGCGGCACGCACCGATAAGGATCTGGGGATACTGAGTGCGCAGGATGTCCGCCAGAGCGGCATCGATGTGGTGGCCAATTTCGAGCAGCTGACCGAGGAGGATTACGCGCCGGAGACCAATGTCGTGTTCGCCGAGGTACGCGTGATGTTTTAACATGTTATTTTAATTGATAAATAATAGTGGTTGAACACGATACTTTAATTGGTAAATAACGGAAATTTATCTCAGTTGAATTTAGATACAGTAATAATTTAATTGACATTGTTCCATGGTACTCCACTTAATAAAAATTTATCTCGGTACTAATTTATTATTTAGATATAAATGATTTACTTAAGGTCACTTCTATGCGTCAGGAAATTTCCTGGCGCATAGTCAATCTGCTATGCGCCAGGAAAATTCTTGGCGCATAGTCGTTTTGCTATGCGCCCGGAAATTCGCCGCCAAATAAAAATTTATTGTTCTAAGTTATTAATAACCTAATACTGTGACTTTGTGAAAGTACTTTCTGCATAGCTAGCATAAAAATACATGAGATTCATTACAAAAGGTACAAACTACCCTTTCGAATAAGTCAATTTTTACGTAAAATTATGAACTGGAAACCAGTAATACTTGTGATGGGCGATGGGCGTTACACCTAAGGAAGCATTTGCGTCTGCTCGAGAACAGCACGACAAATAGAAGCGAGCGTTTTTTTGCCGTGGTAAAAGCGGAAATGAGAGGATAAGGCCTGCTAACACCTAAGAAAATGCACCCGCGGGAATGCATTGATGTTGTTATGGCCGCGTTGGGAAGTAAAACAGCTCCGTACAGTTTTGCCGAATTCTCAAATTAAGCAAAAAAGAAGGGCATGTACGATTTCCCGGCAGCCGAACGGAATAAGTAGCAACGGTCTTACCGGCATGTTAGTACCTGGGTGTGTTGTGAAGTGCCACCGACCGTACCAGGTTATTCAACAAGCACGATCGGACTTGCGAAAAGGTCTATAACTCTTATCCAGCTTCTTTGTGATCCCACCGGCTGTCATCTTGTGACTTTAAAGCTTCTTGGCTCCCTACTCAACCCAAAAATCTCAGTACTATGTACCCTTGTATGGAAACCGACGGACTGTATCAAGATGTAAGCATGGATACAATGCAGTCAAGGAAATTAAATTCACAGTGAGTGTCTTCCCGTCCCGCAACAAGGGATTGGTTAGAATAATTGTGGGATATTTGCAGCAACGTTTTGAGTCGACCTTGTCCTTTCAAAAAACGCAATATCGAAAGCGCCAATTATGCCGAAGAGTCCACATTTCGAGACTGACTAAACGAAATTTTTGAAAACGGAAGCGTTGAAGAAGCCGCCAAGAAAAGGAGGCGTCAATAATCACGCAAAGCCCGAGCCGCAAAAAAGTTCGGTGTGTGTTACCGCAAAAAAAGATCGATGATATTCGAAAGCGCAGAAACGTCCCGGAGAAAGCCGTCTTGACGAAAAGAACGGTGTGCTCACTGTGCTGTAATAACAGCTGGGACTACAGCATTAAGCTGATACAACGCGGTTCTCTAGGGGCTGCATTCTATTACATACAATACAGAATACCTTCACTGTATACAATACAGTGAAGCTCCTTGAGTAGGGCGATAGTTGATAAAAACTTCTACCAGCAATGTTGATCAGTGGTACTGTGTTAAAAAAAGTGACAGTGATAAAGAAACAGGCTGTAATCGTAATCAGACGTGTGGGTTATGATTAGACTTCGTAAAGTGATATTAACAACTTGAAAATACTCAAATTTTAATTTTGCGAGAAATTTCCTGGCGCACAGCAAATTGACTATTCGCCAGGAATTTTCCTGGCGCATAGCACTTTCGTTTACTTAATTCACAATGTACGGGTTTCTGTAAAAGCAATTCAACAAAATGGGTGTGCATTTTTCTCTTGGTTCCGTTTTGGAAAGTAGCCCCGTTTAATGGAAGGTGTAGTGCGATGGCTGAATTGATATGGTCCTTTTTCAAGCCATTTGTTCTACATATATCTCGAAGGCTCTATAAAATTCAAACGTGAACGTATAAAAAATTCGATTTACATTTTTGTAACTTACTGTTCTATTTGTGCCATGGTGAGCTGGTTTTCGTTTTATCCCGCGATGATTACGAACAGATACTTACCTGTTTTGAAAAAGATAGCGTCGTTGGCACCTCAGGCAGCCGTTATGGCACGAGATGTTAGCATACCAACGCAGAAAATTGCATTCTGTCTATTTTTAATTGAAGCTTATGTTGTTGACAGCAGACTGATAATTACAGTACCCTGTTCTTAGTTTCTGTACTGCTTGATATTATTATAACAGAAAATGATGATGATACATGTGTGATGCATCTGCAGAATATCGCTCTGCGGGATTGCACGGGCGCCGGCGTGAATATCGGCAAGATGAAGTTGGCCGTGCAGAAGACCTACATGATGCTGATTAAATACCGGCAACGGGCCTGGGAGCGGGGCCGCGGGCAGGATCGCGAGCAGATGCCGGTGTTGCGTGCGCGGCATTTAATTGAATGGGTGTACTTGAAGCTGGACCGTAAGCAGCGCAACCACATCAATCCCAGCGTCGTCTTCAGCTGCTTGCTGCACTTGGCATACGAAAAGGTACGAGCATTCTTTACTCATAAGTCATAATGAATGGGCAATTGGTATTTGTGACTATTACGAATACTCGGCCCAGTGTTTACGCATTTGATTTCTCTGCTCACGGAACAACGTCACATTATTCCTTCTAACGAAATCGTTCTGCAAGCAGTTGGGAAGGATCTAACGACGACAATACATTGGAGATTTCTGCTTGAAAAAAAACACTATGTTCTTTTTGAATTTATCTATTATCTACAAGTAATTTTAAACTAGTACGCCCGCGCGGATTTAAACCAATTAAAATGATCAACTTTAAACGTAGTTTTTATGTATGATTTTACGAAGTATCTGTTTTTGTGCGATTTGAGGAGCAGTTACGGTCTAGTTGTTACGGTCATATGGCGTACGAGTAGTGTAAGGGATGTTATTGTCAGAAACAATGGAGTTTCACCGTTCTTAAAATTTACAAGTAACAACTGCCAAGCTTTTGATTTATATTTTTATTTTTTTAGACTATTTAATCTTTGTTTTTGAAGCATGCCTATTGCCTACTGCCTAGTCCGTTCGTGTTTTATCTCATATTGGCTTTATTTGAAGAAGAAATTAAATGAAATTGTGTTTACTAGCGATGTGATTTTAAACTTAGTAATCACTGAGCATCGGAAATACAAACAGCAGAACTGTGAACAACCGAAAACTGTACGAGTACCTCATTTAAAAATACAGGAAGTTCAGTATATAAATCATTCATGAAAAAAGAATCGTATCTTTTTACAGGCATTCATGTGAAATGATATTTTCATTTTTAAAAGCTATTTATTAAACTTCTCTTGCCTTTTTTGGTTTATTTGTTTAAAAACAAATGAGACTTTTTCAGCTAAAGAAGTGTTTTTTAGCTACTAATTTACTGTTATTATTTTACCATTTCTGACTGCATGGATAAACTTGATAATAAATTGTGTTTAATTTGTGTAATCAGAAACTGTACCTGATCTGCGCGGAGGACCTAACGGATGTGCACGTCATGACGGAGGAGGAATACACTTCCTACACGCGCCTCCACCCCCATCTCAACCGCCTGACCGACCCCTACATCACCACCCTCCTGCGCCTGCCCCTCCCGCTCTCCATCACCCCGGAAGTGGACATCCCTACCCCGACAGCTCCCCCGCCGCCCCCGGCCACCCCGCCACGGCGGCGCTGCAGTCGGACGTGGAGAGTGACGAGAGCGACACGGAGACGGCCTCCCTGGCCACCACCTCCCCCCGCACCACCGCCACCAGTGTGGCCAAGCGGATGCGGGTCCTGGAGACGGAATAGTGGAAGGTTCCTGGTTGTTACTTGTTATTACGTCAGTCCTGGTAATATGGGTTTCCGAGGATTTTAATTTCTGTTTAAGTTAATCTTCTGTTTGTCGCACTTTCGTGGCGTGGTGGCCTTTTGTTTATACATGTTTTTGACCTTTTATTAGTATTTTCCGTTCCAAAGATGTATATTAATTTTGTATTATTACGTTATGGCTTCGGTTGGTTGGTTAACGGCGGATGTGTGGCCGCAAAATGATCTGGTTGTTTGTTGCGTTTCCGCATAGTTGCTGGAAGTTACTGATGTGCGATAATCGTCCGAAAGATAGGCCAGAATTATAGGAATAAAGCATTTAAACGGAATTCGAAGGTTTCATGGATCGTCGGCATAAAATGTAGCTTCGCCTGTGTAGCAGTCTCCCGTACATTAATTTGAACTGTGCGGTAGCAATTTTGTGCATAATGAACAACACATTCGCACATGATGAATATGTTTTTGCACACATCGAACCGATATAAATACATATTTTTTCGCCAATACAAAAACGCTTTCGAAGTACTAACCACAACACAAATAGTACAAACTGGAGCACTTTAATACCGACGTAACTTATTTCTAACATGTAAGAAAAATAGAAACGAACATTATATAATAATTAGCTGAACCGCTAACTGGTACTTGTATTAAAGAGCTCTTGTATTCATTGATAATTAATGATAATCGATAATATGCAGCGTTAACTGAAATTCAAATTTCGCGCCATAAATGCACTGGTTTAGCCAGTCTTACGGTACGATTGCCTGCGGCTACAAGGCCCCCCTCAGACCGGCAGTTATGAGTTATCGTAGCAATAGCTTGATTTCATCCTGCCTCTGGCCTATTGATTGGGCGACTTGAACCAATCAAATCGTTCACAGGCTTTGCAATTGGCTGAAAACAGCCAGTTAAGTTTGACAGGTTGAGCAGAAGTTCTGTTCAATTCTGGTTCGGTGTCGGATTGCCCGTCCACCCCGTGGGCCCGTATAAATAATGGAGCTTAAACAATAGTAATAACTTCTTAACGCCTCATCGTCTAAGAAACCAAAAATACTCCACAAATAGAGCAACCTCTAATTAATGAACGGTTTGGGTGCTGCCATTTGCCAACTCGCCTGAGCCGGCTGACTGTTAAAAAGCTGTACAACCTCTTCGGCGCATGTCAATTCGCGGTACATCTCCCCATCTACGTCACAGGGGCGGGGACTACGCCACCGTGAAATCAATCTAGTAAATTTGTGGTGTCCGCATCGCTTGGTGATTCCAGCGGATCTGCTGCGGGATCGTTGTTATCCCGGTTGCGCATGCCTGGATTGGGAAGCTGTACGTTAGGGGTGGGGATGAAGTGGACGAGGACGGTAGCGTCAGCATCGAAGTGTACGATGAAGAGACGGATATGTGGAGTGTGGACGCTGTATCCATGCCGACCACCCGTTGGCAAGTTCGGCTTTGACTGCATCGTCATAAAGCTGAAACGCGGGTGAATGGCGATTAGCTAAGGCCATTGTCCAAAGTTTTTTTAGTTTACTTAATTTTGCCAATTATTTTTTACGCTTTTCGGTTTAATTGAGTGAGTCTTTTCCTTGAGCTCGGGTAACTTCAAAAATTAGACATTAAACAAAAAAGTAAGAAACCAATTTTCCTTAAAAATACTTCCTCATTTTTTCCCAGCCTGTAGGAAGGTTTTATCAGTTAATTTTACAAATTAATTTAGGAGTTTTATGAAATTAAGTTAATTTTACACGAAAATCCATCCATCCAAATCCATCCATCCAAATCCATTTTATCCATCCTAATCTTACCACGTCACAGAAATTTTATTTGTTTCAATAGTTTCATTTTTTAAAATTAATTTTATGTGAATTTGGTTTAAGGGAAGTGGGCCGGTACATGGTACCAAATTCGAGTATATGCACGAAAACTTACACTTTCGCTCCCAAACACATTTTATTTCGGTTTATGACATTCTGTAGCCAGAAGATTTGTTTACTGGTGTGAAAACCGTTTGCGCGCAACATCCGGTTCGGGAGTTATGGCTGTTAGAAAATTCCAAAAGTTTAAATGCATTCAGGTGTACCAAAGTCTCATTATGGACCGATCTCCTTCATTTTGCACGTAATGCACATAACCAAGAAGATCGTTTTTACACCGATCCAGACTTCCATGATTTTTTTTAAATTTTAAAATGAATTTTAAAATTTTTGAAATTCATTTTAAAATTTGAAAAACATGCTAGAACAGTGGATCGGTGTAAAAACGATCTTCATGGTTATGTGCATTTACGTGCAAAATTTGAAGGAGATCCGTCCATAATGAGACTTTTGGTACACCGGAATGCATTTAAACTTTTTGGAATTTTCTAACAGTAATAAGTCCCGAACCAAATGTTGCGCGCACAAACGGTTTTCACACCAGTGCATACAAATCTTCTGGCTACAGAATGGCATAAACCGAAACAAAAATGTGTTTTGGGGTGCGCGAATGTGTAAGTTTTCGTGCATGTACACGAATTTGGTACCATGTACCGGCCCACTTCCCTTAACTTAATCCGATATAAATTGCCCATCCTAATCTTAGCATTGATTATCCGAAATTTTAGTTTAGTTTTCAAAATTTGTTTCGTTTTTTTGAATTAATTTGCCTAATTTTATTAAAAAGACTATTTATAAGAAGTTAACGTGAGAAAATCGTACCGAGAATCATGGTGCCGGCGCAGGCTCTGCTCGTGTGCCGCTACTCGTGCATTCCGGGTTTCAGCCCGTGACGCAGGTTGACGCGGGGCATCCCCGTGGTGGAGCGGAAGGCATCCAGCAGCTGCCCAACTGCCCAGCTAGCCCAACTGCCGCGCCGTCTCCAGCAACTGCCCGCCATACCAGACCATCCCGCGCCGCTTCTCCCGCAACTCCTCCGCCAGGACACACGCGCTAATCAGCCCGCCCAGCATGCGGATGTTGGTCTCGAAGACGCTGACGACGATGTCGGCGTCCAACCGCACCGCCTAAATCACCAGGCGTACCGCGCGCTCAAACTCCTCCAGCTCCCCCAGGAGCGCCAACGAGTCCAGACTGTCCATGAGGGTCATGGAGAAATTCCCCAGCGCGTCGTCGACATCCCCCCGGCCCGAGCCGTGACTGCGGAAGCGCACCCGACAGCACAGTTCGTCGGCAGGGTAGGCGTGGGTTCAATAGGCGTGGTAGACGTGCAGGAACATGTCCTTGATTTAGTGGCGGAGGGCGGCTCTGTGACAGCGGGAAATGGCCGGGGAGGCGGCCGCCCCCCGGGAGGGGGGTAGAGGGGGGCAGGAGAAGGAGGCGAGGGAGAGCATAGTGTACTGCATGGTGCCTGCCGTGCACTGGTGCACACGACGGCACCAGCATAGTCTCGCACAAAGGGACCGACGGGAATCAGCGATTCCAACTGCTACCAGTATTCATCAGATTATGGAGCTAACACGTTTGAACAGGTGTGCGAACTGCGTAGAGTACGACGTGGCTGCAGATTCGGTCGGCTGTCTTCACTCCTGTCTGTCTGTGGGCCGTGTGCTAGTGCTGCCAAGTACTTATGCCATCAGCAAGATATGAAAAAATCCTTCATCCAGTATTGCAGTACAACAGCAATTAGCAGTATTGCAGTACTATTACAATTCTTCGAAGGATAGAATCAAGGCCCAAGGGGAAGACACGCTGGCGTATTGGTCCATGGGATGCTGGCTGGGTTGACTTGTCACGATTTCACTGAATACTTCGACATCACTGGCAAACTGGCAATAGACAGCAAATAAAATATGATCAGTTAGTGGGTTCTGTATATTACAGTACTTCGTATATTAGATAATTTACTTTTACAAATAGTACTTATTATGCAAATAACAAACTTATGAAGAAAATTAGAAAAATTATTAAGCTGCCTGGTTAAACTGGTTTGCCGTTTGCGAGCAGCTTGGAAAAAGGGAAAAAGTTGATCGTGTGACGTACGGGCCAGGTGCTTATGGCGGGCACCCGCCTTGGCGGGCGCAATAAGGCGGGTTTCAATCGTCAATATCAGTGGCGGGCACCGCTTAATTGCACATTGCACTGAGGCATCAAGTGCGCTGCACTTGCCTAATCGGTAGTGCACTTCTACTTTGCCACGAGCCTTTTTAATTTGAAAAGCTTTTGTGTATTCGCCTTTTTGTTTTTCGTGACTGAACTCGTTCTTTTAAAACTGTAAGTCAAAAAAACGAACGTTTTGTAGTCTTTCTGTTTGTTTTAACTGTCCTGCATGTAGGAAGCAGGTTCAATCACGTGACCACCTAAAAACAGAAAAGGATGTAAAGCTATATGATGTGGGTCGCTTTGACACCTTCAGAATTTCGAATGACTTTTTGTAAAGTTGAATAAAAAACCAACGTATCCTGACACCATTCTATATTTTCTCAAGCAGCCGTTATATATGGTTATCTACTTTAAAGCACCAAACAAACAAAAAAGACCTTTATATAAAAACTAACAGCAAAAATTGAGAATAGTAAGTTATGTAGATAAAAAAACGTACAGAATGATATTGTCAGTGTTAGCTACTTAGCTGGCATAATGTATTTAAATGCTTAAAAAACCGTTCACCGTATGCTCACAGAGTCTCGGCCATACCCTGGTGCCGGGAAATTAAGCAAATATCATTCAAATAATTATGATTTTGTATCGCTAATGACAAAATTTATATTCGATTAAGTCTTCTAGCCGTACTGTTAAAATCTACGAGACATTCAGGCTACCAGTCAGAGACCAGTAGCGAAAAACGCAATTCGGTCTACTAACTGCTTACATATATCGTATATGTAAACCGTTTTTGCTTTAGTCCCATACAATCTTGTTTGACACCATTATTTTCTTTATCAAAAACAAATTAAAAAAGGTTTCACCCTGTATCACATAAAAAGGTTGAGAAAAACGCAATTTACTGAACACTTCTATTTTTTTTACTGCAGTTTCCCCAGTTTTTTTTCAATTTTTTTCAATAATTAAGGCTACAGCCTAAGTGTTTTTTACCATCATTTACTTTATTACAGAACATTGTTTTACCTGTTTCGATCTTTGGATTCGAGCAAAATTGGAAAGGCTTATTTGGAATGCATTCTTTGTTAATAAGCTGCGGTTACCAGATTTAGGCTATGGCCTAAGTTGGTAGCCTGAATCAAAGACGTTTCCCGAAAAAATTCTTTGAATTTAGGTTGCAACCTATTTCGTTGCAGTATACAACAGACTTTTCGTTTGATGTCAAGAAATGCTGTTACCTTTTAACTTCCGCAAATAAACACTGAAATTGTAAGACCATTTCAGGACTGAAGTAAAATTGGTTTTCTTTTCAAAGTGCCTCTTTTTTGTTTCGCTTTGGTCGAAAATTGTTTTTCAAAACTGCTGCTTTGAGCGGTTTGTCTTTTTAAATATCAATAAAATCATCTTGTTGTTCTTAAGCGATGAATGCTCAGAAACACGTGCTTACAAAATGATATCATTTATTACTTTTTTCTTTTGCGTCTCATAGCATCTTATAAATGAAAGCCAGATAATTGGCTCTGTAATGCGCTAACGTTGGACAGTTATTTAACAAACCAAACTGATTATATATATGCATAATTTGGCTTGCTGTAAAGTATTAATAATTTGTTTAGTGCATAAATGCCACAAAATGGCATCGCTGTTAACTCAGACAGCTACAATTAAAAATTAAATTAACCTGGCGCTGCTCCAAACCGTAGGCGTAAATATCGGTGCGTGTTAGGTGAAGTTGCCATCTCTTTTTTTAACGCGGAATGTTCGTATAGTTATTAGTATTGAACTGCTTCAAAGTCCTAATTTTATAACTGTCATCGTCTCCACGCAAGCTTTTTGAAAACAAAATATATATTTAAATATTTTGCGTCTGTGCCTTTAATCTAGTATTTTTGTATAAAAGAAATTAATTCTTTTTAGTGATTTGAAAAATATCTACCAAGGTTAAGTGAATCCTAGAGCCAGAATAAGTCCGCAATCAGAGTAACGGGTCACTGGGACATTTATCCTGCATTACACATTTTTTGAATTATAGCTAAGCAGCTTAACAAGTCGATTTAGAAATATCTGGGTAAATCTTTTTTGTAAACAGTATTGTAACGGTTGGTTTTAAAAAGCGTGGAGTAGCGTTAGTAAGCTACTTGCTAACGCTAGTTATGACTCGCACTAGCAGCTTGGATGCGCAGCTAGCGGGAAAGTGCACTGTGCAAATGAATTTCTGCATTGCCCGCTACCGACGCCCGCCTGATGGTTTACACCCGCCTTATCGCACCCGCCTTGGCGGGTGCAATAAGGCGGGTTTCAATCAGTGGCGGGCACCGCCGAATTGCACATTGCACCGAGGCATCAATTGCACTGCACTTGCCTAAACAGTAGCGCACTTCTACTTTGCCAAGAGCCTTTTTTGTGCGCCTTTTTGTTTTCGTGGCTAAACTCGTTTTTTTAAAACTAAGTCAAAAAATGAACGTTTTGTAGTCTTTTAGTTTGTTTTGACTGTTTGACTGTCGTAGTCTTTTGTTGGTTTTGACTGTAAGCAGCAGGTTCAATCACGCAACAAACTGAAAACATAGAAGGATGTAAAGCTATATGACGTGGATCGCTTTGACACCTTCGAAAAATCGATTTTTTTAAAAGTTGAATACAAAAATCAATGTGTCCCCTGTTCTACACCATCCCTTATTTTTTCAAGCAGCCGCTTTTTGTTATCTACCTTAAAGCAACAAATAAACTTAAATAACTTTTGTAAAAAAATTAAAGGCAAGAATTAAGAATAGTAAGTTACATAGATCAGAAAAAATGACCAAATTTAAACATAACAGTGGGCCACACAAATTGGCCTCAAATCGTAAAAAACAAAATTGTCAGCGTTAGTAAATTAGCAGGCATAATGCATTTAAATGCTAAAGAAACCGTTGACCGTATTCTCACAGTCTCGTGCATACCCTGATGCCGGTAAACTGAGCAACTATCATTCTAATAAACATGATTTTTTCTCGCTAATGAAAAAAATGTAACACTCGATAAATCTTTCATCTTTACAGTTAAAATTTACGGGCAGTCTGGCTACTAGTCAGTGACCAGCAAACAGAAAACGCAATTTGGTCTACTAACAGTTTACATACATGTAAACCGTTTTTGCTTTAAGCGATAGTCTCATACAATCTGGTTTTACTCGCAAACGCACGCATAGTAGTTTTCAAAAACAAATTAAAAAGTTGTCAACCTGTATCGGATAGAAATTTTAGGCAAAACGCGATTTACTCAATTCTTCTATTTTTACCGCTGCAGTTTCCCAAATTTTTTTCAACATTTAAGGCTACAGCCTAAGTGTTTTTTACCTTCATTCACTTTGCCACAGACCATTTTTTTCACTTGTTTCGATCTTCGGGTTCGAGCAAAATTGGAAAGGCCTTTTTGGTATGCATTCCTTCTTAATAATCTGCGGTTACCAGATTTAGGCTGGGGCCTAAGTTGCTATCCTGAATAGAAAACTTTTCCCGAAACAATCTCTTGAATTTAGGTTGCAGCCTATTTTGTTGCAGTATACTACAGGCTTTCCGTTTGATGTCAAGAAATGTTGTTACGCTTTAGCTGCCACAAGTAAACATTGCAGTTATGAGACCATTTTAGGGCTGAAGCAAAATTATTTTTTTCAAAGTGCTTCTTTTTTGGCTTTGCTCTGGTCGAAAATTGTTGCAGAAAAAGCTGCTGTGATCGCTTCAATTTTTTGAAATATCAGTTAAATCTACTTGTTGTTTTAAAGGGATGAAAGCGTGCTTGAAAAAATGATACCATTTACCTTTTTTTTTAGTCTTATAGCAGCTTATAAAAAGAGCCATATAATTGGCTCTGTAATGCGCTAACGTTAGACAGTTTATTTTAAAACAAGACTGATTACATATGCATAATTTGGTTCGCTGTAAGATATTGATGTTTTTTTTGGTGCATAAATGCCACAAAATGGCATCGCTGTTAACTATGGACAGTTGCAATTGAAAATAAAATTAACCTGGCGTTGTTCTAAATAATCACCGTAAATATTGATGCGTGTCAGGTGAAGTTGCCCTCTCTTCTTGAATGCGTAATGTTAGTTTATTTAGTAATACTGAACTGCTTGTCCTAATTTTATTATAACTGTCGTCGCCTCTACGCAAGTCCTATATAGGCAAAATATATATTTAAATATTTGCGTCTGTGCATTCTACCTTTGTATTTTTGTATAAAAGAAAACAATTCTTTTTAGTGATTTGAAAAATACCTGGCCAGTTAAGTGAGCCCTGGAAGCCAGTAGAATAAGTCCGCTATCAAGGTAACGGGTCAATTGGACATTTATCCTAGCATTACGCATTTTTTAAATTATGACTCAAGCAGATCTTTCTACTGATTTGTTGGCTGCAGAGTCTTTTTTGTAAACAATGTTGTAATGGATTGTTTTAAAGGTATCATTAGTCATAAAGCGTGAAGTAGCGTAAGCACGTACTTATAGTGTATGACTCGCACTAGCAGCTTTAATGCGCAGCTAGTGGGAAAAATGCATTGTGCAAATGCATTTCTGCATTGCCCGCCACCGACGCCCGCCTGATGGTTGACACCCGCCTTGACACACTCGCCAAGGCGGGTGCCCGCCATAAGCACCTGGCCGTACTTACTTCCGCTTTGTCCATCGCATCATGACGTATATCCGTTGACGTGAGGTGCGAGTAATTATTTTAGCTGCCATCTGTTGGGTGGTGGCCGTTTCGTCTATCCTCTAGTTGCGGATCGTACATACTACACTACGTACCCTGGCGCGTATGGGGGGATCCATAAATTACGTACGCAGCGAACCAGGGAGGTACGCAGCGAACCAGGGAGGGAAGGGTCCAAAAAATGTGACAAGCTGACTGCAGAGTGAAAGATGCGGATTATACATATAATCCGCATCTGAGTGAACCAGGGAGGAGGGGTCAAGCAAACGTAACGGACCGCTACGAAGGGAGAAGGAGGGGTGAAAAAACCGAGGTTTTCTGCGTACGTAATTTATGGATGCCCCCTTGTACTGCGTAGCACGTATTATTGAATATTTACTACGTAGTAGACGTACTACGAGTGCAACATACTTACGTAAGTATATTGCACTCAACGTATATACGTAGATTTTTTTCAACTAAGTAATATTAATTTTGTCTTCAAGAATTTTCTCACTTCTGACTACTGTAAGCTTGCAACTTTGTACCCCGCGACTGAAGAAAAGCAGCTGAGATTTGAGTGAATGTCCGTGTGAGGAGCCGTTGAATAGATTGCTGCGCTATGTCGTAGGAAAAACCACAGACATTCTTAACGTACTTTGTTCGCGATATACTGCTATTTGCCAAATGCCAAAAGATTCATGGATTACATTTTTATCTTTGGCAGTGTTGGCTTGGAGATTTTGTGGAAGGGTTAACGAGGGACTGTTCTTGTGTTGACTGTTGTAAAAGCAGAGTTCTTTGAATTTAGGCTATTTAGCGTCCAATTCATGCAACGTCGTCTTGCTGTTAACCCGCTGCCGACCCGTCGGTGGCTGACATAGTGGTACTGTCTCGGCAATCCCATGAGTCGCTTTGTAGTAGTAAACGAATGGCTTTTCCTTTATGATCTCGCTGATTATCTGTCGCCACGGTACATCTTCCTAGCGCGGTAATGTTGAAATTTGAGTAATACTTCTACAAGTAGTCTGTGGCCTTGCAGGTATGTGGGCGGCGCTTGTGCGACTGCTTGACGTCGTTTAGCGAAGCGGGCCTGACAATTACTCCGTAATTAGCGACGTTATATCATACCAGCTTCGCATCGGCAACCTGCATACAGTATGGATGCCGAATCCAAGTATCAAGTGGGCCTCGAACCATGGCCGTACCGCCGATTCGGCCGCAGTGTCAGCAGCGGCAACACCGTGATGGTGAAGCTAAGCGGTGCTTGGTACCTGGGCTTCATCGAGGACATTGCCGACGACCAGCAGCAAATCTTCGTCAACTTCCACTGTAATTTTTTACCGGCCGCCTGGCTGCCCGCCCGCCAGGTCTTCCCCCATGCCCTGCTCACGGAGACGTGCGGCGACTTCTTCACGGTACTGGCGGCGTTGCGCGCCGACCCTACCGCGCCGCTGATATTCCAGCGCGCCGACGTTGTGGCCGTTTGCCTCAGCGGCCAGTTGATGTGCTGTGTGCAGAGTCAGACAGGAGCCGCTGCACCGCGCCAGCTGGTGCATCCGCTGCAGATTGCCGCCGAGCGGCCGCCTCGTCGGACGGTGTTACAACCGCCGGCTTCGCCATACCAAGGCGTCTACGCCGCCTACACGACCGAGACGATGGACGTGGCGCACATCAACAGTATCGATGAGAACCGGCTGCAGTTCGAGATGAAGCGCGCTCTGTACGCCGCGCAGTGCCGGGCCGTCAGCGCCCCGATGCGGCGGGCGATCGGGGATGAATTACGGTATTACATGGGTTTGGGCCAGAATTCCGTCAAGTTCGTCATTTGGCAGCGGCAGGAGGAAGCTTGCAATTGGAGTGTGGAGATGCTGTCGGAATGCGTCCGCCGTTGCTTGCAGAATGGCGTATTGGCTAACGATAATGCCGTATCATGGTATGGCTGTCCCAGGTAGAGATGGCAACGGCTGGCTTAACGGCTTATCGGCTGGCTGCGGCTGGCTAAAATAGCGAGCCGGTTCGAAAGTGTCGGCTCACCTATCTAAGCCGGCTCAAACGGCTCGGTTTTGAACGCGAGCCGGCTAAGCCGGCTCGGAGCCGGCTTAGACGATAGTTTTTTAGCGCAGAAAAACGCAAGTATTTTTTCACTAAAAAGCAAAGTTTTCAGCTGTTTTTGGTCAAAAAAACTGTTTTTCGTCAGTTTTTAATGGAAAAAGAGATCTCTGAAACGAAAATTCAGCGCTTTTTTATAAGACTATTGAGTCTTCAAGTCTCAAAATCGGCTTTGAACGGGCCAAAAAAGATAAAATTGTACTTTCTTACACATTTTTCCCCCTAATGTGCAAGCCGTTAGCCGACATCGGCTTACGGCTGGCTCGTGGCTGGCTGAGGCCCTGAGCCGGCTCAATCGGCTCGGCTTGCATCGGCTGCGGCTACAATTTTTGGTCGAGCCGGCTCAGCCGAAGCCGGCTTAGCCGCGGCTTAAACGGCTTCGGCTGAGCCGTTGCCATCTCTAGTCCCAGGGGTGATGCCATTTCCCATGACGACGTCGGCAGCGGTTTAGCTGGTCTGCCGCTGGAAATCATAGAGAATATGCTGGAGTTGGTGGATGTTGTCACTCGCACCAGATTGCAACGGTAAGAAATTAATAGGCTTGCATGTGTAGCGCATTGTATGCGTAAAGCGTACACGGTGCAAAGCTGCAACTAACCACACGTGACGTGATAAACGCTTACTGTACATTAACTGCAGGGTCAGTCCAGCGTGGACCGAGCTGACTGCTCGCAGCCTCTCGCTACGCCGGCATTTCATCATGGATTTCGGCCTGCGTGTGCGCAGTGCCAACAAGTCGGACGAAATGCACCGTCTCGGCCTACTGTTATACTACGGGCTGAGCCCCGACGTGCGGACGCTGGTGCTGAGCCGATGGCGGCCCGCCGACTATTCACTGGGAAGCAATGGTTACAGCTACGGTGATGCTGATTTAACCGTCATGCGGCAGGTAATCAGGATGCGGCAACTGCCAGCCGGCCTGCAGCGCATCATCTATCACCGCTGCGTCGTCACCTACGACCTGCCGGCTACGTGGTCCTCGTCTAGCCCGGCCACTGCCGACCACCCGACCTTCTTCCCGCTCAACCACTTGTCACCGTTGATGGATGTGTGTAGCGGCAGCGGTCAGGTAATTATGGTTGACTACGTCCAGAAGGACGCCGTCCGCCACTGGGACTGGCTGCGGCCCCTCCGGAACCCCGACGGGGGCCCCTACAAGCAGCGCAACACCAGCACAGCCCCGCCGCTATGCGTCGCCCTGCCGTTTCTGCGGCTGGACTGCAGTCAGGATGCCGTCAGCCTCCTGACCAGCGTGCGGACGGCCATGGAGGCCGCACTCCCGGAGCCGCCAGCGGCGATGCGGCGGATGGCCTCGGACATGTACGAGTACTGGCGAACCCGCGACACCTACTGGCGCTTCCTCCGCCATCTCCTCACAGCGTGAGTATTGACTCGCATACGTACATCACCGCATCCTGTATGTATGGCTGCGGGACTCCTAACGGGCCGTAACGGCATCCGGGATTTAATGAGAGCCCCGGCCGCCGTACAACACAACCGCCGACATTAAATGTTAACTGCTCATAGCGTGGTGATAGTGCGTCTGGCTTCAGGATTATATGCCCTGGATTCGATTCCTTGTTTGGGTAACTTGTATCTCATATCTATATAACCAAACCAGAATGAATGAACAATTGTTCAGTAGCCTGGTTACACAATAGAATATGAAGTATCTCCGGCAATGCAGTGTGGCTAGTGAATACTACAGTACGATAATAATAATAATACTTAAGCTTTGTTTTGCAGCACGGAACCGGGCGGTTCAGTATGGCAGCACGTTGACTTCCCCAACACTCCGCTGCCGCAGCTGACCCGTTTAACCGTCTGCGCTCTGGACTCCTTGTGGTGCCCGTGCAGCTGTGCAGCCGATGTTGCTGTAGACCCATAGCGGTGATCTGCATCTGGCCAAGACAATGGCCATCCGCTTAGATAGCGGATATAAGGCGTTTGTTCTCAATTTCGAGTCCAAATAATCAGTTTCGCGAGCTAACCATAAGCAGTTGGTCACACAGAATGTTACAGATACTGAGCAGTTAACGTAATGAGGTGAAAAAAATTGACTGCTTGTTATAAATACGCTAATAAATTCTCAGTGAAAATAATTCCAAGTTCCAACTATGCTGGATGTTTAGCTAGTTATTATCGTTTGACAGAAAATCCCGTTTCCTTGAACGTAGAGTACGTACCTTCGCTTCGGTCGATTATACAACAAACAATAATAAAAAGTTTATCAATACTGGATGTCAGTACCGGACGGCTATCGTATCACATCCACTTAACCCGAGCGGAGAAGCCGTATTCGCAGCCAAATTCCGGAGAGGCCCGGCGCCCAACCGCGTCACCGGCGCGCCACCAGCTACGTAGTCACCTGCCGGTAAAGGTCGACGAGGCCATCGATCGGTTCGTCCGCCTTATAATTTCAGTGCGTGTGTATATTGACTTTAATTACGTCGTTCGTGACAGATTATCTGCCCGTACCGGAAGAAGAAACTAGCGCAGGAACACGCCCTGGCCAATATCCAGACCTTCGTCGACGATCTGGAGCGCTGCATCCAGCACATCCACAAGGGTTGGGTTTTCCCTGGAATTTCTCCATCGACGTCGATAATCTCAATGTTTTTTTCGTTGTTCAGCGCCATCTTCCTCCGGAAGTCCCGGCAAACCCGTCCCTCCGTCGGCATTAACCACCGTCAGCCTGCCGCGGCCGGTCATCCGCCGCGAGACCGCGGGCGACGTGGCGTGGGAGCGGAAGAACAAGACAGTGACCTTTAACGACCCCACCGCGCCGGGCGAACTCCGGCTTATGGCCAGCCGCACCTACAGCGTCCTGGAGCTAATGGCCTGGAGCAACTTGACCTGTTTGAGTCAGCGCCGCTTCCACAAGAACGTCATGAAAACCCCCACCAATGGCAACCATTGGGGGTGCGCAGTGCGCGGCTGTTTCTCGTTTTCACTATGAAAACATATAAAAAAAGGAAATTAATCAGGAAGAAAAAAATAGAAAAATAATATTTAATAAATAATGAACAATTAAATATAATTAGGAATAAATTCAGCGAAAATCGTTGTTACAGGGATGCGCCCGCGGGACTAGTTCGGGCCATCTCTCATGTCCTGGATCTGACTCGGGAGCGGGCCAAATTGAAAGTGCGGCGCAATGGGCGTGTGTTGCAAGAGGTTAGGGATATTGTGATGAGCCAAAATTTTAGAACTTTTTCCAAAATTTCTTATTTCAGTTTTATCAATTAAATTTAAAATAAATTAAATTAAATTTTAATTTAATTATTAAATTTTAAATTCGTCAAGTTAAATTTCAGTTTTGCCAGATAATTTGAACGTCCTACATTTTTAATTTGTGGTGTATGTATTTATCGTTAATTCAGTTTATGCCAGTTTTTTCATTTGAATTTGATCAGAATCTAATCGTAATTTGCGTTTTGTAAATATTAATTTGAATTTTTTTTATGTTTGGTTTTCAATTTTCCCATTTTAATTCGCACAGTCAGTGTGAATTTAAATTGTAATCTGCATTTGTGTGAATGTGTCAGGCGGAGAAGCTGGCGGTAGAGAAGCAGCTGCACAAAGCTATCCGCAAAGACTTGATACTGGCGTTGTACGCGCTGAGGCAGCACGGACTGGCGCACGTTAGTTTCCGGTGAATTTGTTTTATAAATCGCCGGTAATCGTCATTTGGCGTTATCTCCAGGTCAGCAACGAGACCAGCCTGGTGCCGCGCCTGGTCTGCGTCTCCCGCCGTCCCGAGCCCACGGAATTGCATGCCTGGGATTTCATCCTCAAGAATTTTCAGTGTAAGGTCAGTTTCGCCGGTCGATTGAATTCAATCAACGGAAAATGCGACGGTAGTTTTGTTGACGCAGAAGGGCGAGAATTTCAGCCGGTCACCGATGCGGCGCCTGGCTGACAGCTTCCAGCTGTCCAGCGTGGGCAGCCCACATATCAGCCAGCCGGAAGCGTTCCGGGCCAGCATCGCCGACATCCTGCACGTCCACGGGAATCTGCAGCGCACTCCGCTGATGCGCATGAACACTTGCGTCAAGTATGTTTCTTTCTGTTTAATTCGGATTTATTTATTCACGTAAATTTGCCCGTATTTAGTAAGTTAACTCACATGTATAAATAAAAATATTTTGCAATCCAGTGAGGGTTTTGTTTGGAGTTGGATGCCTTTACAGAGGGTTATTCAGCCAAGTGTGGTCACTTTTTGGAAAATTTCTGCTTAGCCGCTGCAGGCTCATTTTACTTTTTTAAAAATTTTATCAAATAGCCACAACATTCAATCACATTTTGAATTCAACCGAGCCAAGATTTCGTTATCCTGTAGCCCAGGAAAAAATTCAGTTTATCCCCACCATGTTGGCAACAGTTGACCAGTTCAGCTATAGGAAATGGATTCCCTTTACTCAAAATTAATTTAAAATTTGGGTTTTCGCCATAATCGACTGGAAACCTGTCATGGGTTTCGAACAAACCTTTTCAGAAGGAATTACCAGTTTTTTCGATCAGGAAGCTACATCCTTGTTTTCTCAGCAGTGCTCCCGGGAGCACATCTCTGGTTCTGGATGACTTCTTCCTCTCTGCCAGGCTTAATCCGTGGAGCGTCTTTTTCGACCAATGAACATTGTAAATTGTGAAGGAAGACCTGCGTTACAACTTTAGTTTGTGGAGGAACGAAAAGGATAGCCATAGCTCCGTGAGTAACAATTCGCACATTGAGCATGGCTCTTGCGAGTGTCTTCCTGTTTTCGCGTTTTTTCCAGCCGTCCTACCGCAAGAACGCGCAAGAATATGGAATCGTTTTTGCTATAAAAAATATTCGGATCGTCGTTTTTCACAATTAAAACCATCCAGATTTGAAAAGCAGACGATCCTTTTAAGGCCAGATCATCGAAAGCCAAATTTTGCCTGGTCAAAGGTTTAGAGTCGGAGTCTTTAGGTCAGTAGCCAATATTGCGGGCTGTTTAAACCCGATTGTCACAAAAACTTGCAAAAAGCATCAAAACTAATTTGCCATAATAAAACAATTATTAGAATCTGACTCTGCGCAACGGCTGAATTATAGGAATTTTTTAATGCGCTGACCACACTTGGCTGAATAACCCTCTGTATTTACTGCAGTTTTTGTGTTTTGGAATTCAGTTAGTTATTGAAACAGTTTAAAATATTTTTCCTGTTCAAATAATTTTTTTATTACAAGTCTCTGCTCTACTACGGTACTAGCTGCTGTGTAATATTTTGACCAATTTATTTACCTTAACTGTATAATGTAAACTAATTTTTGCCGGCATCGTTTGGGTAAAACCGTTAAAAAACTGGTGTTTAATCTGCGCAGAATTGGAACAGCCTTGCCAGACGGTGGACAATTTCCGCCCCTTGGACTTCCACTGGCTTCTCGACTTGGCCGTCCGCCCCTTCCCCGCGCTGGCCAGGGCAGGCTAGCCGCACTGTTTCGCGCTGTCGGATCTTTTCGCCCTGGACCATGTTTCCCTCGTGTCTTCCGATCAGAATGTGATTTTTATACCGAGTATTAAACTGTCAAGCGCCAGTTTTTCTGCGACTGATCCGTGCCGGGCTGTCAGTTCAGAGGCCGATGATTTTGTCTAGCAAGTAGTTTATTTTATTTATTAGTAAATTATTATATTTATAGATTATAGAAGTTTATTAGAAATCTCTTGATTACTGCGGGCGCCGTTTTTGTGCCCTGTTGGGCCGGTGTGATGGTGATACTGATTATTGCCTGGGGAGCTTTTTTTGGTGCCGATCAGGGATCTTTTAGTGATAACATTTAGTACCGTTTGACATTGTCTGTTTTTCCGTGAGATTACGACAATTTTGGCAGTCGGTCTCGACGGCTGGAAAGGTGCGCGTGCCATTTACTAATGACCTCGCGTATCCTGCGTGTAGGCAGTAGCGCACTGCGTGTAACCGGCTTGGAACGTCCCGAGCCCTCGTGCTGCCGACTGTGCATGGCAAGGTTGGGTTGGCCGACGATTCTCGTCCTCGGTTACGTCCGCGGCCAGCCGCTTGTTGACTTCGTTGTGCAGGCGCCTCACACAGAGGACGGCGTTGCGCGGAGACACGATTCCGTCTGGGATGACAAGGCCTCGCGGATGAAATCATCCCGGCACTCGCTGCAGGAAACGGAATGCCGCGCTTCGCTGAACCGAATAAGCCGCTCACGTGGCATTCATTCCCTGTCCGGTCCGAAAATTATCTAGCGCCTTGACCTCGGTCTTCTTCCAGTTCTTCTCTAATATCGCAGCGTCAGCGCAAAACCGATATGCCCTATAGTGCACGGATTGCAGCGGGTGCGTTTTCGTAATGCGGACAGCATATTCTCAAGTATTGTAGGATTGTAGGTACCGGTGTACCAGGCATTCGTGCTACGGTTCAAGTTACAATGCACAACTTGTTAGTTGTTTACTAGGAAGTTTCCCATTCATAATAATTTACTAATACCATTACGCTCAGTTACGAACGGGGCAAACAAAATTAATAATACATCGAAATTTTTACTCCTGTTGTCAATTATTCTGGGTCACAAATCACACAACGAAAAAGCACTCGCGATCGTGGGTAATACGAACTCTTGTAGCGCATTTGTGAATGAGTTTCAAGCAGAATCGGAATCGCACAGTGTTGTACTCAAGTTAAACACAGGTTATCACAAATTTACTCATCGACATTATCGGGATTTCATTGCCCCTGACTTGCAAGTTACCTTCTGAAGATGAGTGGTTTTGCTAAACTGTTTTTCGCGGTGGTCTTGATTGTCATTATTGCTGTATATAAGACTTCGGCTGACAGTAAGAGTACGGTAAGTAAAATAAAAACTTTTATTGTGCATTTTGGTGCTTTGAAGCCTCCTCGTGACTCGTACAGATATAAGTACGTACTGTACCGAAGAATTTCGGCAAAAGCGTTCCAGAGTAAATGTAGTCCCCATGGTGTGATGCAAAAATGATTCCATGCTTGCTAACAACTTTATGCTGCTATGAAAAAATATACAGTAATTAATTCGCACCACCGAAAGCAAAAAAAATCGCTAGTTGGCAGTTCTATTCCTGCTACGCTACGCTTCGGTGCATTCATTGTCTCAGTACTGCGCTTTTCGTTTTTTTAGTTAGAATTGAATTTAGTGCTAATTAGTGCTTTGAATTATTCTGTTGATGGAGGGGTAAAATGTTTCTCCTTTTGGTTGAATAGCTCATTACCCGAATAACAAACTTCCAGGCATACGTTGTGTTTCAGGCTGGCGATCAGGGTCAACATCCGGAAAATTGCCCCTACTGTCGTCAGAAGCGTACTATAGTGGAGAGTGAGTTCCAGTGCTGGACGAAAGACGTGAATCATGCCGATCGGAAAACAGCCAAGGAATGTGGTGATATCCATAATTTCAAAGGAAAAGACAGCGAGAAGGATGCCGAGTGTACTAGACAGTATCCCGACTGCTGCAAAAAGGGAGACAACAACAGATGCCATTTTGTTCCAATTACGAAAATCAGTCGGCCTCCGCACTCGCACTGAAAGTGCCGCTGAGCTGATACGATCATAACTTTGTATCGAAAATTTGTGATCGTTGCACTGACGTGTAGCATCCAGGCAATGCATATGCGGGTTTGCATTTTTAAGCGCCAAGCTGCCGCATTTTGGTACAGCATGCCACATTCCTCAAATTTGCTGAGATATGTATGGTATAAAACCATATCTGCACATGCACAGATGCGAGTTCATAAAATGCCTTCGTTGTTGTTGTAATTTTTTGACGGGCCTCGTTACGTTATTGTATATTACAAGATTATACTAATTCGCTGCAGCCTCGTATACGCTTGGGCATAAGTAACATGACGGTCACATTTTTTTCGTTCTTTGATCTCGCGCGTTAAACAAAGCGAATATTGCGATGGAGTCAGAGCCAGTGTTTGAGAATGTAGCAGACCAGGATGAAACACTGTGGCTTAATGCCAGTACGTACGAAATTCCATCATTCGCATTAGTGTCTGCTGCAGTCTTCAATGCCGGAATGCGGTTTTTGCGGAATCTGATGTACAAAACACCAGAGAAATGACCAATTAGGCTGTTCCAAATCAGCAGCTAGCTCCGGTTTCGTTGCACAACCGCTACAATAGCCTCGAAAATTATCGGCTTTAGAGAAAGCAACGGATTCAGTAACGATGAGTGAATTTTTAGTTTGCATTTCTGCATCGAATGCCTCATCACTCCTTCTAATTTTCAATTTTCACTGAAGACGGTATCCAGTTTATACTTATTTAGTGTCGTTAGCATTTCTGTGGAGAAGTTGCAATCATGTGGATTAAAAGTTGTTTTATGGCTCTGTTGGTTGTCAACATCGTTATCCAGCAAGTTGCCGGCAACAACGAGGTACAGTAGACTTGCTATCGTATATCGTTTTCTTCAGCTGATCTCGGTGTACAGTAATTGTTATTTGGGACTGCTGAAAATTGTTGTGCAGTTTAATTTGCCTTGCGGTATGTTTGTTCGATATTATCGATAACAACAATTTCTTTACCAGGAACTTGCTCATTCACTGTTTACATCGTAAAACTTCGTTAAATTGAAACTAGTGCCGAACTGCCGATATATATCTGTACACAAGGGGACTGCATTCTTTAATTAGTATTGTAGATATTTTTATTTTCAACCAAATTTTTACAAGCGCTCGTTAATCGTTAGCTACAGTGAGTACATTTCTAGAAATGGCTGGTTTTATGAAAGTTTTGCTCGCTGTGGTGTTAGTTGTAAATGTGGTTCTCCATCAAGCGTCTTGTAACAATGAGGTACATAAATGCTAGGGTAAGCGTAGAAATTACTCGAATAGTTTTTCCAATGATTTACTTTATTTAACCCTAAGAATTCGAAGTCTGATATAACTGAATTATTACGTTAACTGGGTTTCTCGCAAATGTGTACTTAGTCTGGGCCAAATAAATCCCGCACAAAGTAAACGGTATTTCAGTTTGCCATTTTGTTTCAGGCTGGTAATGAAGACCATTTATCCCGAGAGAAACGTAAGGTCGAACCGGATACCTGGTTTAACTGCTGGACGAAAGATTTGAATCATGACCGGAAGAACGCCGTGAAGTGTGGCCAGGTGCACCATTACAAGGGGAAATTCAGCGCGCAGGATGACGAGTGTACTAAGCAGCATCGTGACTGCTGCACCAAGAATGGGAATAAAGGATGCCACTGGAGTTTCAGTTAGAGAAGAAAGTGCGGCCGTGTTCATGTAATGGATTGGTAAATAACTGGTTATTTGCTACGAGGTCTGATTTTTTTGGCATTTACGGTATAATGTTGTTACTGTTCTGGTAATGTTTATTTTTGTATACAGTAACTGAATGTACGGGCGGATGCGCCGGGCCCGGCAGTATTGCGCTCGCGTTGGTACTTGAAAATCATGAAATGTATTCCGTCTTGTAATTCAGTAAAAATCCAGAATCTTGCGGAAACTGATACTTTCGTTTAGAACTTTAGGAGAGAAAGAAACCAATATTACACAGGCTTTGCCGTATTTTATGCGCGGTAAATGCTCGCACTTGTAAGTTGTAAAGTACACATATGATAGATACATAATGCAATATTACAGAAGTGGAAACTGCAACGCCATGTTAAAATTATTTTCATGATAAAAGAAGACAAGCCGAAACGCTGTGTAATCCTCATAAGAGTCTGTTAGACATTATTGCAAATAATTTGAGCTTTTACACTGTTGGTACCCGTACTCATACAGAAAGGCCACGCATTCATGGGCCCGGTCAGTGATCATCGTCGATTTCAACGCTAGCGCTAATGTCCGTCACTTTGTTGTGGCGTCGCCATCCCAGTCTGGAGAAACTGTTGCGAATGACCGCTCGAAAACTCTTCAGACTAAGGATAAAGAGTATTGGATCCAAGACTGCCTGCAGAGCGAATAGAACCATAGTAGCGTTGCGTAGTCCGGGCTGGTCGTTGATGGCCATGAAGCTGTTGACAGTCCACAGGGTTTGGTCCGGTGTCCAGAAGATGAAGACGCTGATCGTTAGGAGCGTCAACACCAGGAACGGGCGGGAGGCTTTCCCCTGTGTGGGCGGTTTTGACTAGGGAAGCAAAGACGATACAACAAAATATGTCGAACTGAATAGTCAGGAAAGTTTTAAATGGAGCAAAGAAAAGCGAAGCGACTAAATCATCGGACATCCAAATCGTTGTATCACAGCATCGCACACTTGTACAAGCAATGTACAGTAAAATACGATAAAAACAGGTACCAAAATATATATACAACGTATATATATTTGTGTATATAAATATATGTATATTGGTATATGTATATATACCAAAATATAGATACAACGTATGTACGTATTGTACATACTTATACTACCGCGAAAAGCTTCAGCAGTATTCAAAGGTTACTCACTTTACTGCCACCTTAAAGTTATCAATGACAATTAAACTTAATCAAGAATGGAACTGGAGCAGTTATAAATAACAGTTTTACTTTTACGGAATTTATCACAGTCCTCACAAGTCACATACGGTAACATGCAACGGCGAATGTTGCACTGGATAACACTGCGTATAATTGTCGTTTGCTCGATAAGTTACGAGTGTATATTATTAGGTCGGCTAACATGGATCAATAATATCGCATTAAATTAACCTTGAATTCGCGATGTGGTTCCGGAGTTCAGTGATGTGCGAGGCGACTTCCGCGTGCGGTTTTTGGAGTTTGAAGTGTGCCGGCATGGCCGGAGGTGCGCAATTGCAGCTGAGGATCTTACCTGTGGGTACAGGTCGCTCACTGCCGGCACCCTCCGCCGGTGCCCGGTTTCTTCGCCCCCCTTTATTGAACTTGATACAGCAGACATACATGACCGTAACGGTGAAGAGAATAACAAATCGTGCCAGAAGGGCGGGCGGGTGGTAATCGAAAACCGAAAGGAGTAAGGAATGATTTTAGCGTAAATGAGCGACAGGAATGAACACACACTATGAGCAAAGCAATGGATAGCACACGGCCCGGTGCCGGTGCCCGTGAGTACAGGGAATTGCGAATTCAGCGGTAATTTAATTTCTGCTAATCCTTAACTGACATTTTAATACACACATGTGACATCGTTAACGAAATGCACTTTGAATATGAAGCTTAATGTTCATAATTAATGCAGTTATGTAGGTGCGTGAGAACTTTATACGGACTCATCATCATGTACACGGATTTGTGATTGCCTTACACCCTACATGCACAGATGCACTTACCGTCACAATAACCAACTGACTCGTATTTCGGTTAACCATTTCCGTGGCACCCGCCCTGCTGACCACATCCACAATCTTCAGTGCGCCCTTCTTCCTCTTAAACTGTTTACACAGCAGAAACGGATACGCTCCAACAACAAACACCACCGGCAAATCTTGAGTGATGATCGCCGCGACAATTGAGTACACTCGGTACACATCCCCGTTTAAAAAACACCCCTTCTCCGCCACATTGCCTTTATACCACACCGCATCGATAATCACTAACGGCAGCACAAATAGGTGAAGATACAACAGCATCAATATACACAACAACACCGCCATTCTTTTGGAATGTCGGTTACGGTACGACACCGGGAAGGCGATGGCCCAGATACGGTTGAGCGTGATGAGGACGTGCATGTGCATGGTGACCGGACAGAAGATCCAGCATTGGTAGATGTAGAAAACGCATGCGGAGGTGGACAGTGCCCAGTGGGGATACAGTTGCCGGACGACTTCCAACGGGTATTGGCACGTGGCGTAGATGAGATTGGCGATTAAGAGAAAGATGATGTAGATGGTGAAGGAGGTGCGAAGATCTTTGCGGAACATGAAGACGATCAGCATACCCAGGTTGAGGATCACCTGGACGATACCGAATGACAAGCGCCCAACAGCGGCGAAATTCCATACGGCATTCAATGATTGATTTGGAAAGGTGACGGTTGTGTTGTCCATTTTTACTAAATCACTTTAAGAATCGATTAAAATACAGCAGATGTAGTAAGAATTTAGGGAGTGTTTTAAATGACAGGAACAAACTCGCCAGTTATCAGCAGAGGAAGCCGGTTTTCTGTGCAAAGTAGGATGGACGTGTAAAATTATTGATGCCGTCATCCGGATGACTTTTTAAGAAGGCATCGTAGTAAAAGTTGTACACCAACTACCAAGAACTGCACATCTGGAACAGTTTTTTCATCCTGGTTATCACATCGCCAATAACTGCCAGTTTATAATTCATCTACGCTGGATTCTCATTGATAATTCCGTGTGAACCCAGTGTCCCGCATACACTAACGTTTTTGTCGCAATCGCAACACACGAGGATCCATTATATCAAGTTATGCACAAGAGGCCACTTAATACCACAGCAATAAATGAAAACCGGCACGTTAATGGACCGCTAATCCACCGTGGCGTCAAACACAAAACACACCTGCCACATTATCCACGATCAAGCCGAATGAATTGCGAGAAGTCGTGCTGAATGAATGTAGCACATCCTTTTGTATTATGGAGTGCGGTAGAATCCATTTAATTTCTTCGATGAATACCGCATAATCACCATCGACAATGACCCTTCTCACACTGTCAGGAACGATATTGTAAAGTTTTCACATGTTTGGATGACACTGGACATTTCGATACTCATTACGCAGCGATGCATTCAAAAAGCCATAGAAACTGGTGCGTCATTTATTTTTATTTAGCAAGCTGCCCAGTGTTCTTATGTACGCAGTTTGTTGATCACCGTAATATGAGCTGACATTTGCGTAGTCGCTGCAGATTTCTACTGAATATTTTATGCTGAAAAGAGGCAGTCTAGGTTTACAGGAAGTACTGGTTCGACATCAGTTAGCTTTGTTGCGAACTTGCGAATATTGTATATTGTGGCTAATTTTTAACATGAGTAGGCGTATGAGACCAGGAATACGTGATTCGGATTAGCTCTTCTTCCGGGAGAATAGGCGAAGGTAAAAGGTCAAAATGGACACTAAGGGAGGCACATGATCATGTTGCACAAGTGTGGCCTGGATAGACGGAGCTAGGCAGTGGGCACTGCCCACTCAGAAGCTGGTATTGTGCTGGCGTTATTGAAAATCTTGCGCCTGACTTCGATATGCTGCTAATTTCTAACATGAGTAGGTGTGCAAGATCAAGATTACATGCTGGGAATCTCGGATTACTTAGTTCCCGCTAAAGACGGTGGTGCGTTTTGTACTTGACGTATCGGGGGTGTCTAGGACGTGATCACCTAATGCGGACGATTCTGTTTTCGAAATTAAACCTACGATGTGGTGAACGCGTAGTGCGGGCGCTGCATGTTGCGCATATGGGGATCACAATCAGTTCAAACTGTATAAACAAATAAAAATAAAATATTCCGCAATAAATCGCATTTGCCGCAAAAACTTCTGCAGAATAGTTATCAGGAAAATTGCTTTACCATGAACAAGAAGACTCCTGTGCATTGTACCAGTTTTACCCGCCTTTTCTTGCTTCTGCTGTGTGCATTGCAACTGCCGCATTTTAGCTGTACATACATAATGTTCCGGTACGTATGCATTTTAAATTACTCCAGTTTGCCGGCTTTACTGCCGCATGAGGCGCGCTACTGATGAGAACGATTATTGATTTTAAAACTTGTACATGTACTCTGTATGTGAATAAGTCAAACACGTTCTGGGAAACTCTGCGTACCTGCATGAGAACACTCTTTCCGTAGCTTATAAAAGCAGTGTATTTAACTACAGTCATTCTGCTGTACATGTAACAGCCGCTTTTGCACATTTGTGAAGCAATAACGGTTAAATTCACGGCAGAAAAATGTAATTGCCCCAGGGCAAAAAGCACTAACATGCAGCAGTGTTTTCTAAAAACCGTGTTGCCATTTTAATTGCATGGCGCCGCAGAAGAAGGACCTTTTTAAAATAACGTGTGCAGTGAATGTGGATTCTGTCGCTGCTAATGTCAGCATCGGCAGAGACCGCATTACGCTGCACTGTCATCGTTAATTTTGCCAGCATTAATCTTAAAAATTGCTTCATCGTAACCGGAACGAATGCGTATGTTGTGCGTGTTCCCCAACTCCAGATTTTGTTAAAAATTCGCATCGCAGATGGGTCATTCAAAATGGCTTCGGCACGAATGGAAAGACTAAACCCGTATGTACAGTGTGGACTGCAATCATTGGCTGTCGCTCTGCACTTGTTAATCTCGTACGGCACTTGCGGATTCAGCGTTGTCTGCTTCCTTCTGTTACTTTTTACTCCCCTCCGCTGGATTACCGTTCTGTACGGCATCTGGTATTGCTACGACTGGAACTGCAGCTCCCGTGGCGGACGTCCATTACGCTGGTTATGTTCATTATCCGTATGGAATCATTTCCGCGACTACTTCCCTATCCACATCATCAAGACCGCGGATCTGGATCCCGGCGGCAAGTACGTGATGGGTGTGCATCCGCATGGCGCCAGTCTGGCACTGGGAGCGCTGTGCACTTTCCATACCGAGGCTTTGGGGTTCCGAAATCTGTTCCCCGATATCGATGTGCGGTTGTTGGCGCTGAAGACCGTCTTCCAGATCCCGTTGCTGCGCGAGTACGCGTTATCGTTTGGGACCTGTGACGTCAGCCGAAAGAGTATTGACTATCTGCTAAATCGCGGTGCCGGATCGGCGGTGGCTATTGTGGTGGGCGGGGGCAAGGAAGTCTTCGAGATTGATTCGAAGGACTACAAACTGGTGCTTCGCAACCGAAAAGGTGCGAAGCCAGGACTTCTGTTGTACATGTTCATTAGTTCGTGTATAACTATGCCGTGACGGTTTTAGGCTTCATCAGAACGGCGATTCAACACGGGCAAGTACATTCTGAATTGTAGAATTAAGATTTATTTGTAAGCTTTGGTAAAATGGATACAGTAAACTGTGTTGCAGGGCGCACCTGGTTCCCGTATTTATTTTCGGTGAGAACGACATCTACCGGTTGGCCTTCCCGCGAGGCTCCGTTGTCTACAAGGTCCAGCGGTTTATCCAGAAACACTTTGGAGGATGTCTGCTGTTTGTAATTGGAAAAGGATTATTTACGAAGGGCGCTGGACTGATGCCCTTTCGAAAACCCATAACCATGGTGGTCGGAGCTTCCATACCTACTGAACAAAAGTCAGATCCGTCTCAGGCAAGACTGACGACTGAGAAAGTCTTTGCTGTATCACAGCGAATTTTTGCGACGTAACACTTGTCTGTTTTGGGCAGTTAAGACAAGTACTTAGTTTTTGATTTTAAAATTTCTCTCGAGTAACTTAATAATACAAGACGATTAATTTTAGGCGGAAATTGACTTACTGCACCGGCATTACTTGGACAGACTGCTCGATCTTTTCGAAACGCACAAAGAGCACTGCGGTTATGCGGCCTCGAAGCTCTTCTTTATTGAGTAAAGCAGTGAAATCCGGTCATCCTTAAAGTTAAGATTAAACAAATTTGTACATGCGGTTGTGGGATGATTATGTCGTGATGTGTAAGCAGAAAAATAAATGAATTAAAGTTCCCATGTACATACTTACTGGCAGTACTGCTGATCCGGGAGGTACTGTACACATCGTAACACATGTACACAGAACTGTACATTCACAGACGGTCGAATAACAGAAAGGGAGAAGGGGAAGTTATAACTGAATTTTTTCAGTTAGATGCGGTTTTTACAAGCAGTTTAATACATATTCGAATGCAAAGCAGGGGATGTTTGCATTACTAAAGTAAGAACTGACCAGTAAGATCTCGGGATGCCACGCGTCACAAAAATGGATCGCCCGTCAAAGAGCGCTTGGTTCAACTGTTGGTATTGCAGTGTAAATGAATGTATTCTGTCTGTTTACAAAATTAATGGAATCGCAGTTCAAGGCTCAAACAACATCCGTGCTGTAATAAAAAATCCGGTTCAGTTAACATGGTATCAAATTATCAAAGTAAGTACAATAAGTACAGTACCAACCAGTATAAAAGTACGACTAACTGTTAAGTCTTTATAATTTTATAACAATTTTACTAATAAATTTAGTTATAACCAGTATAAAGTACGGTATTGTATGGTACGTAGTACTGTACTAGAAGACGTACACACCTATCAGTAGGTACATACGTTTGGTTAAACAGCTTAAAATTAATGGTTAAAAACTTAAAACTGAACAGCTTAAACTGGTAAACAGCTAAACGGCTGTCAGATTGGCGTCGGCTGAGAAAAGTCGGGATTTCATCTGGCGAGAACAGTTCAGTCAGATTTTTCGAATTTTCTGTTTAAACCTTCAACCTTTTTAAATTGTCTGACATTTTGGGAGTAATGTTTTTTTGCTACTGTTTACCGTTTTAAATTTCGATTTTTTCGCTCCAGCTGGCTCTAATTTTGATTTGTAGACTACAGGCAGAGCCTGTGAATGTACAGTAACTTTCGTCTCGTCCATTAGATTTCGCGAGATTTGTGCAATTTAAAAAAATCATGTCTGACGAACCTTCGTTTACCAATGCAGAACGTCGCGGCACAGTGCAACACATCGCCAGTCGGATGAAGTGTGTTCTGGCCAACGGGGAGCTGTGCGACATTAACTTCTCTGTGGGCCGCGATCATGGCGCCGAGCAGATCTTCCGAGCCCACAAGTGCGTGCGCCGTGCTGAGCAAAAGGTTACGGCTCACTTTCCTGTCGTGGCGTGATTGTGCTACATTGCAGGTTCGCTCTGAGCATCAGCAGCGATGTCTTCTATGCCATGTTTCACGGGAGCTTGGCCAAAAGCGATGTGGACGTCATCCAAATTCCGGAAATCCTTCCTGAAGCCTTCGCTAACATGCTCTGGTAAGTCAGCGTTAAAAACGCGGGCCTGTCAGTGCGATGCGATAGCAAGTTGCAGTGGCAGCTGCTACGGCGTGTTATTAGGTACACTGGGCGAACTATGCTTCCTTCATTTTCAGCTACATCTACACTGATTCCGCGGAGAATCTCAAGCCGGAAAACGTTCTGCAGACGCTGTACTGCGCGGACAAGTATGACTTGCCGTGGCTGGCGGACAGCTGCACAAGCTTCGTCATCGAGGAAATCAAGCCCACTAACTGCCTGTTACTTTTGGAAAATGTGAGTCTGTAGGTAAAATTAAAAATACTACCTAAAAGTAAAATTTGCAACATTGTTTCAGAAAATAAGTTTAGAGTAGTACTCAGTTGTTATGCCGTGCCGTGTACATTTCAATGGCTTATAGCTCAATTTCTTATGTACGCTTGGTAGCTGGCGTCTGGTAATCAGTAATAGTCTGGTGTCCGATAATCAGTAACAGTCTCTGTCATGAGCTGTCGGTTGTCATTGTGCAGTTCTGTGTAGATATTGCGTTGGGCGCCCGATTGTGACTGGATGGAGGAAATGTGCCTGGATGTGGTGGATGAGTCCAGTGTGGCCGTGTTCCAGTCGGAGCAGTTCACCGAAATCGGACGGGACACGCTGGAGATGCTTCTGCGACGGGATACACTGTCGGCGGAGGAAAATGTCATCTACGCCGCTGCGGAAAAGGTCAAGCTCCTGCAAAATTATGTTGAGAGTTGAAGTTAAATTGCTGCACGGTCTAAACCACAGTTATAGCATATTTTTCAAACTTTTAAAATGTGTTTCAGACTTTTAAATTTCATTTTAAAATTTGAAAAAAATGGTGCTGCTCTGGTTCGCTGTAAATACGATCTTCATAGTGAACTGTGTTCTTGTGCAGAATCTGAAAAAGATCATGAGACTTTGGGAATCTTGCGCGTACAAACGGTTTTACTCTAATGTACATAAATCTTTTGGCTACAGAATGTGATAACATGTGGTACACATACTCATCTTCAGTTGTTTGTCGGATTTGTACTCCGCTAAATTAACTTTCCACAGGGCGTAACGACTGTGCTGTTTCCATGTAGAGTGGTCTCCTGCATCCCGACGAAGTGTACAAGCTTTACCTGTACAAACATGGTGCAATCAAAGAACTGAAGTTCCCCGCGGCGCCCCGGGAATATGTCACCTATCACGTCCGGGTTGAAGAGTGGAACGGTGATCGGATTCACCCAGCCGACGAAAAGGTCTTCATCCTGCGTGTGGCATCCGGCCGCGGTTGTCGGTAATGATAAGGTGGATGCCAGTGTGCCAGCGGGTCTGAAGATGGCGGCGCCGGTGGGACAGTTCGCTTCGCCCATCCAGACTGTTCATTCATATTCTGAAGCGGGGCCAACCAGTGTCTGTCTACATTGACGGTGCTTTCCAGAAAGCGACTTATGGTCAACAGCGCGCTGGCCGCCATACCGTGAGCGTCGCCGGCCGGGAATATACTGTGGATTTTATGCAACTGCAGCTGACCATTAACAAGCGGAAGATGGATGAAATGCTGAGGGGAGACCGGGAGCGCCTTAAGCGTTTCCGGAGATCTTCCTTTTCACTTGTTGGTGACTCATATGCTGTATCTGTAGGGGAAGTTCGTCGTTTTGTGTTCCCCCAATGCTTCCCTCTTAAGACGTAGCGATCGCTCTTCTTAGTGCTTTGTTTCTTAGCGTTTCTTTGTGCTTACGGGGGAAGTTCTTAGTGATGTGTTAGATCTTTCTAAAAGTAGCGCTCTTTTTCGTCAGTATTTTTTGTCAGTTCATGTCTGTATTTTTGCAGTTGAGTGATTGATCACATTTCCCTTTTTACAATAATCCAGTTACGGTTCATGTCGTAATTCGAAATACGGCACTGGAATTGCGCAGATAATTTCCGCGTTGAGAAAACGTTCCATGGTGTTAAAAGAACGCGGCGTACCTGGAGTCGTTAGCGTTACGTAAAGTAGCGAAAGTCTTACGCAAAGAAAAACCGCAAAATAAACAGTACTCGTATAGTTCACAGTAAACAAAAATTATCTTCATGAATAAAACGTTTGGTCCACTTTAAATCCGTCTCTATGCGGAACAAATTAACTCAGATTAATCTATTTTCCACAAAATACCGCCTCTCATGTGATCCTTGCTATGTCTCGAATTAGGTTATCAAATCAGTAATGTTTATAGTTTGTGCACATTGGAAACAAACGTCAGCCCCAGTATTCGCGTACATAAGAGCTGTTCACGTTCCTAGTCAACCAAAAACTTAAACATACACCAATGCCATCAGGTTACTGCATGTTACTATCCGAGAAACAGCAAAACTGATTATCCGTACACCCATCCGAATTGGAAATAATCATGTTGGAACAAGTAACCTGCAACTGCGCTTCCGATACACAAATTCCCTTGGCCGTACTGGACAACCGGGGCGTGCACACCGTCGGGGTACGGACACTGACGTCTACCTGCACGCCGGGCGCAGTGATCACCCCCGCCTCTTTATTGGCCCCGCCCTCCTCCACCGGGGTCAGCATCACCCGGTGCCCGTTCATCATGAAGAACTGCGGAACGTTGCGCGTGGCTCCCGAGGAGTAGGACTGGTAGTTGGCCGGGGCGGGGGCGCTGTAGGACGGGTAGTTCACCGACGGGTACGTGCCCATGTTGTAGTTGCCGTAGGCGTAGGCGTTGTACGGCATGGTGGTCGTGGGAACCGTTGGTCGCGGGGTGGTGGTTGTTGTAGTGGTGGGTGCCGGGGTGGGAGCGAGAGTGGGCGCGGGGGTCGGTACGGGAGCTGGGGTGGGTGCCGGTGTCGCGGGGCGCGGTGTAGTGGTGGTGGGGCGAGCGGTGGTCGTTGTGGTTGGGACGGTTGTGGTGGGTGTCGTGATTTCCACTGGTGGCCGGGGTATGACTGCAATTAGGCAATTAGCACAAATCAGCAGTTAAACATGTACCCGATACTAGGTAGTTCCGTACAGTGCGCTGAACTGATCTTTACTCGGACCGCTACTACGGTGTAAAATAAATTTATGTGAAATTATTTCCGCGCCTGCAGTGCTTAACTACTGCAGGTATGCGCATAACTATGTTGAATTGATTTATGCACAGTAATTATAAAAATGATAAACAACACTAATCTGCGGGGTTCGACTTATGCCTACATGTGGATACTCGTATTACGGTATTAGGATGTTATTACAAATCTTCTTTAGCAGAATTATAAGGTGAATACAGTTAACAATTATCATTACGAACTCAGTATTGAAATATAAAGTGTTATATACATATAGAAGTATCGAAATAATCGCTTCACAATTTCCATAATAAATTTGCTTCTCTGTGGAAGTAGAACGCGGAAATTATCGCACAATCTGAATTTTGTAATTTTAATTGCCGAAATGGGAAACATGCACTTATGTTTTTTAGATTCGTATGAATGCGCTGAATGTGTACTTAACTAACTTATGTACGTATCAATACGATTAGAAATTATTGAATTTTTACATCATACCAGAGGACGTGAAAGTTATTGCCCATTACTGGCATAGGTCAATTGCTCTGTGTAAGCATTACGCGACGCGCAAGCGGCAGTCGGGTAAAAAAACATGACGTCACGGCGCGTAAGCAGGTAAACGATTTGATTGGTAAACCAGAATTCTGGGATGGGTTTTCAGTTTACCCGTCCGCGTAACCGTTGCGCTTCGACGTCGAAGCGCAACCGTTACCCAAACTACGAGTAACTCGTAACTCTCCTGCCCAGATCAACAAAATTTTTGTTTTTTGAACCAAAAGTGCATCCAGCGACCCAGATTGACACTTCTAAACTCAGAATCAACTTTTTTGACGTTTTACCGCATTAAAGCATCAAAAACAGATTTTTCAGTTCCACTTCAGTTTTTCCGTTGTTCAATTTCTTTCTTGGCACGGAAGCGTACTCGCCTTACGATTGGACGATATTTTTTTCGCTGAGTCATGGACAGATTTTTACCCGTTTCTCCGTTACCCGACGCGCATCGGTTACCCAAATGCAATTGACCTATACCACTGTACGTAAGTATCTCATATCTATATGTGATCGTGTTTAGTATTGTTTAGTTACGTAGCTATTAAGTATTACTGGGCATAACTTACACAAGCCCCATCCCTGCATTGCCAAGGGCACCGGATGCACTCCCGGCTCCCAGTATCCACTCAGTCCTCCTCGTCCCGGATACCCTCCATACCCGGCATTGGGCATGCCATGTCCTCCATCATTATCCCCGCCGTATCCCGATCCAAAGTGGCCGGAATCCGCTAGCGAATTACCCTGCGCACCGGATGTAAACTGATTACCGAACTGCTGCCCAGGCTGTACTGACCGGAACTGATTGAACTGGTTAGGCAAGTTAGGCATAATCGGCATTTCCGCCGGCTGCTCATTGGCCACGTTGAACGGGGACACTGGCGCGCCGCCACCGGCGGGCGGAGCCGGTGCCGGCCGGGCGGCTCCTGCATTCACTGGTGGGGCGTCCGTGTTGAATTTCGGGCTGACGAGGTCATCGGCGATGCCGTTGGGAATCTGCAGAGCACCGGGGGCACGCGCGCCGACGGGACGGGATAAACCGCCGGTATGGGTGGCTAACACTTCACCACCGAACCCACCGAAGGTCCCCTGACATTCCACAAACCGGGGAATAATTAATACATTAAAAATTAATAATATTTCCCACAATAAACGCATTATAATAAATAGAGAAAAAATGATGCGTTAACCGGCGAAATTAATCACAGTAAACGCTGTGATTGAAAATAATTACACGATTGCGAAGAGAGTTGCAGCATCTCCGTGATGTTGCATCGTCACTAATCATGTTCAACGCTTTTATTTTATTACAATGATGGATTGGCCTTCACCGCTTCCGTGTCATGTGCAGTATAATCGGAAGACTGCAGAAAATCATCAAAAATGACCATAAAACTTTAGTGTCAAACACGCTTAATTACATCTCTTTGATGTACACATCGTGGGAAAGCGAAGAGATGATATTGTACCGTACGCGGTAGAGTTCGTGGCCTCCAGCAAACTGTACTATTGTGCTGACAAAAACGATGCAATTGTGACTGCAATATGTTATGATCCTGCCTGTCGATCATATACGAGTACTTGTACTTTTTTACAATGCAGACGATATGACAGTACTTACAGTGGTCGCAGTTATATCATCCCGCTTAGCTTGTCAGAATCTTGAATTCTAAGCACTGGCAAACAATGCAGTTTGTCGTAAATAAGTACAAATCCAGGAAGATTAAGTCATATGTACATACGTAGTGAACGAATTGCTGTATTTCAACACGATAATTATAATATGTACATTTTACGAAAAATAATAAAACGATCAAGGTCGGTGTTACCTGCTTGCAGAAGGTTATAGCTTAATTAATACAATGCGTAATCATTACCTCAATTTTGCACTCAATACACCGTATGCTAACTTCCATTATATAAAAACGCAAGCTCGCTTCGCTCGCTTGCTTGGTGAACAAAAGCATGTATTGTACTGCGCTGAATAATTTGTACTGTACTTAAAATTTTAACAGTGACGTAGTGGGCCTGCGCTTGCACTTCTTGTTACTTTGACGGCTATTGCCTATTAAAATATATTTGTACTTACTAGTTACTATCGAAGGACTGTGCACACTGCTGCGTTTCTGCAGTTTATCTGCAACAAAAAGTTTTGAAAACAGTGTTTTTTTGCTTTTGTGTATAATAATTATGATCATTACTCATACATACTGTGAAATCATTACTGGTATTGTCAAACTGCAAATGTGGGATGTGAAAAATAGTTTTATATTTATAAATATCTACTATTTATATCATTTATTATTAAAGTAGAATATTTTACTGCGAATACTGAACTATGTATCATATAGATATTCGTGGCTGCTAAAGTTTTTTAAAGACTTACACCATTTGTCTGCACAATGTGCGTAAACATCTGCATCTACAGTATGATTATACCAGATAAAATGAACTGCCTTTATCAACTGCAAATTACAGTACTGTACGTCAGTGACGTACAGCACTGTAACGTTTACGCCTTAATTTGTAGCTTCCATTCTCTGTGCCGCAACTAGCCTAATTTGTTAGAAAATTTTCGCACTGGGGAACATAATTATATCCAATGCGGCATCAACTGCCTTTACGTAATTGGTAAAGTGGCTTTTTCTTTGGTACAAAGTACGAGCTTTGTTCGGGTAACTGCCGGCTACCTTGACGCACCGGAACCGCAGCGGCATATATCGATATCGGTTAATCGAAAGTGGAGATGCTAGTAAGAGAGGGATACATATAAAATGTACAGTATATCTCCTTCCAACAAATCAATAATATTTCGAAATGTGGCGTTTAATACCGCTGAAGTATTCCGCCGCTAAACGTAACCGCCAGTAAACTTTGCCTCAAAATTTCAGCATAATGCTGGCTAATCTTTCGATTTTATTTGCAGATGGACAATGCGGTTCTTTTACATTCAGAATCCTTATGTTTCCGGTGAAAGGGGATGATATTTGGGTGTAAAATACACCTGCACATGCGATATCGCAGGTTACTGTCGCGCTTATATATTCGCCGCTGGCCAGAGTTGGCCACGCGGCAACTGCCCTCACAATATGTTATTAAGTATAATTGTTATAACTGGATTTACCGGCATCCAAGCCGCGCCTGTGAATTTAATCATTATTACCATTGGTGATAATCCGTCGTATGGGTATTATGCCGCGGCACCGTATTTTGACGGCGCACTGCACGTGGCGGAGGAGCGCTATCCCCGCGTTTTCAGCAACTACTCCAAGCAGATCTTCCACAAACCCGGTCTTCCGGCGTGTCCCGATGCGGCGGCGGAAATGTTCGCGGTGACGGGCGAGATTTATGATGCCGTTATGAGGACCGATGGCTTCACTATGCTTCTCTCGCCAGGTCAACTAGCAAATGTAACAAACGGCGCAATGTTACCCGCTTAAGTGTTCCTCCAATTTCATTATTATTTTTACGATACAAGAATTCTTGTGCAGCAGACACAAAGGGACTTCAAGTCTGCTTGACTGTCGCCTTCTCTGTATCCATAAAAAATTTGCAGATGGTTTCATAGTTTCCGTTTTTAGGAGCAAGATATTATATGCATACGTCGGTATGTCTTTTCGTACAGTTCTCTCATCAGGCGAATTCGTTAGCGTTGGTTTATTTCGTAGTTCTTGTGGAACGCCTTCAAAATTGCTACTACTTTATTATTATTTACTTCTCCACCTGCACACAATACACTTGATAGCAATACACTCGAATCAGGTGGCAACATAAGTACACGTGGCGGAAGAGCGATTAAGTTACCAGACGGATGATACGAGTACTTCCCGGGAAAATTCCGTTTGGTGAATGTCTTAAGATTAGCAGTTGCAACATTAATTCCTGCAATTTCTCTCGCACACTGAAATGAAAAAAATAAATTTCAAATTAGACCAAACATGATTGGTGTATAAATAGAAGTTTTGGTTTTAAAGTTCATTTTGAGCAGGGTCACGCAAAGGCACACTATTTTGTCCTAATGAAATTATTTTTTTAAGAACTGAAGTTCCAAAGCAGGTACACGATGAAAACATCTGCTGAAACTTTCTATAGCATGAATACAGTCAAATTATTGTAAGCAACTTGGCGGTTTTTATGAATTACGCTGTTTATGGCTTAATGGTGTTTTTTTCGGTGGCTGTTTCCTGTCCCCAGATGCACTTGCACACAAATAAGCCGACTAGTAAAGCTGTAATCAATCGAAATCCCGGATGACTCGCTTACGTGATACGTTAAATTATGCAGGCAATTATTTACGTTTCCATATTACATGTATGTATCTTTGAAACTTGAAACTTCGCGGAAATTCAAGGAACATTGTAATCATGCTATTTTATAGGTTGCAGTCCGGAACTGATGCCGCTCGGGGATCTGGCACGAGGTACAGATAACTTATTTACCGGCGCATTGACTTTGTACTGCACAAATTACCGACATCAATCCCGGCATGATATTACAGACAACATTATGTATTTACAGAAATTGATGTCCCTCTTTTGGCAAGGTACAAGATCACGCAAACGTTTAATTGACTGCGGATCCACGGTAATAAATTATGGATCTATCGACAGCACATCAGCCGATCCCATGTTCGCCAACCGGAAACGCTATCCTACCATGTTGACCTTTGGCGCGGTGGGGCAGGGGGCGCACGCGGCGGCGGCGCGAGCGTTCCTCAGGTACTACAGATGGAAGACACTGACGTTGTTCTGCGATGATCTGCTGAAATACACCAGTATCGCGGCGTTCTTGTCGGCCAACTGTCGCGCCATGAAGACGCTGTTTTCGGTCCCCGGCGAATTCGAGTTCTACATGGAGAGCTACGATTCCAGATCGAATCCCGACTACGAAGCACGTTTGCGAAGAGCCCGATCACAAAGCCGAGGCAGGGATTTATTTGAATACTAATTAACATTATAATTCACATTAGGTTCATTCTTTGTTTTTGGCTTGCAGTGATAATTCTGTTGACCCGCGCAGATGAATTGCGAAAAATAATGGCAAGTTCTTATATTACGCCTATCAGTCTCAAATTGTACTGTCAAGCGATATTATTTTTTAATTTTTTATTCTATCGTTTTTTCGAATATCGTCTTTAATTTCTGAGACGTATTGCATATATACATTACAGATAGAAAACTTGTTAATCCCGAACAACAAAATTTCATCCATTTTCATTTGTATAATTTGTGCTGCGTTCCAGATAACAGCCCACAAACTTGGAATGGCGAAGGACGAATTTGTAAGTCGGTCGGCAGTGACATCCTCACAAAACAAGGATAGAAAGCGTAAAATCATAACACGCCGCATTTCGCGATGCTATTGATAATGCTGTGCTGGCGCCTTACTTTCATTGGAAATTTAAAAGTATCGGCTGGCATATATACTACAAGCAATAGTCAATTAACCATAATAAATATAAAGCAATGCTGTTTAATTTGAATCGCTTTAAGAAGGGTCAGCAAGTTAGCCTATATTTGTCGGGTTGGTGCAAAGCCTATAAAATACCTATTTTGTATTCTATAGAAGAGGCTTTGGTAGTGTTTGCAAAATAAGTTACTGGGACAATTTTTGTATTGCCATTGATTGGTTGTTGGTTTTAAGGTGTTCCTTCACACAATTCCGATACAAGGCCCAGAATATCTGCCCTTGACAATCGATACCGGCGCTCCTGACGATGACGTACGCGTCAATACAGCCGCTGATTATTGCATTTATTTGTACACATATGTATATACCACACTGATGAGCGTAAAAACCTGATTGTTGGGCAGATTGTCTTCCAAGCTTACAAACATCTGGTTACGATGAGTTTCCACCTGCCTGACTATAACAAATTGTCCCCGTTTATCGAGACGGTGGCCCGGGATGCAGAGCGCAACTACTCCCATCCCTACAGCCTGGATGAGAAAGTAATGCCGCATCATTTCCGGTCGGCGATGAATTTGCTGTAAATCTGTGGGTTGTCTTTCGCAGAACAATGAAATAACGTTGGCGATACCGGAACTGATCTATGCTATTGGAACGGTGAGGATAATGACAACATAATCTTCCTAGTAGAATTTGTACGGGTTGCCCGGGCCGTAACGTTGTATTTCCCATGTACCCGTATATAACAGCTGTGTAAAGAATGACATCCCTACAAATGGAACTTGCAAAGCGTAAAGCGTGTACTGTGACATTACTGCGAAACGTATGAGAACCCAAAATTAATTAATTGCTGATACAACACTTAAGTGTTTATTTTGTTTTACACAGAAAACGAATATTTACCCGTCCGCTCTTCAACTCTTACCCCGCTTTTACACTTAACTACACCAAATAAACTTTAGTAATATAGTAAAAATAGAGGCGTCACGGTATTCGCAGCAGGACAAATTTAAATACAAGAGATTACATAATAAAATATGAAACATACGTATATACGTTTCATAATAGGTGCTCAGTGAATCAGCGCTTCCAGTGGACCGAATGACTACCAAACACTTTCGACAAGCGTTTCTCAACAAGAGTTTTGAAACCGGTATCCGGCGCTTAATGATCGGCTCGGATGGGATGCGGATGTCCAATACAATTTATTCGCGTCTAAACACCACGACCCGACAATTTGAGGTACGTGCTTGCTTTTCTCTTGCATAATTTTATGCAAGTCATCAAATTAGATGCCTCTCATAGCCGGCTTGGTATTACGACTTTCCATCGAAAATCATCAGCAAGACATCGATCCTGGCGGATGAATGGAACGGTGTCTATGCAGCACCGGCTAACGAGCCCACCTGTGGATACCGGCACGACCGGTGCCAGTCAGAACAAAACGGTAAATTTAATGTCCGCTTGATCGCCTACAGAAACAACGGTAAACTGCCTGTGGAATGACATTTTATGGACTATTCGGCAGACATGCGAAGCATCATTATTGGTTGCATCTGCGGGATCCTAATTGTGTGTGCAGCTGGATTCGGTTATGTCTTCGGTTTTGTGTAAGTGGCCGACAAACATTACGCAAACACGGATTTTATTGACCTTTAAAATGCAAAAGGTCATCGACTGGCTCTACAACGGCCTACTTTGCCTTGTGCAATATCGAACCACATTGGCGTTTTACTGACGATTCACGCGCTGCACGTGTCGGTCTGTCATTTTGCTATAATTTGTTATTGACATGATTTCAGACTTCGTCGCGGACCAATCGACTTAAGCAATTGGTGGCATTTGGAAGGCGAAGCTCTGCAATTTCCCTTTTCAAAAAACATCAGTACAACAAGAAAAGAAGACAGTTTGATACCAAAATACGATTCCGTAATATCCATGGCGAAACTGGGAGGGGAAATCGTTTGGATGCGCAGCGAACCAGTTTTCATAACACAAAATGATTTACTAGCTAATCATCCCTTACGAGTTCATCTTGCTCAGGTGCGTCAGTTAATGACAGAGGAAATAAGAAAAGCCATTGCGTTGTATTCTACGCAGCCGACACAGTTTCGTTACAGTTGCGCTTACTGCGCCACGATAATGTCGGACATTTTGTGGGCCTCCATCTTGCCAAGCAGAAGCTGTCCATCGTGTGGGAAGCCGGTCGGAGGACAATGCGGAGTTTATTCTCCAGTGAAACTATAGTATCGGACGCAGCTGTCCAACTGTTCTTTATTTTCAACGTCCTTACGGTAAACTTCGAAATTTTATCGCTTTCGTAGCAGATTTACCATCCAAGAATTTGTAGGGTTTGGCTTATATCCATGATGCATCATCAGCGTTCTTCCATGGAAGCCTATCTAGCTTATGCGTTGTGCTGGATAGTCGTTTCACTGCCAAGTTAGTCGATGTCGCTTCCATCGTCGTAATGCAATCGGTATCCAAGAGCAGCCGGCTCTCCAAAACCGATGTCCTAATGCCACCGGAAAATGATAATCCCGAATTTTGTGGCTCAAAGGAAGCCGATTTGTACGCATTGGGCGTGCTTCTCATCGAGATTTGCAATGGAGTTAAAGCAACGCCCGATGATCTACTGAAATTTAGTAAGACATGCAGCTGATGGAATAAAGACTGCAATCAACCAAACGAAAGTGTTGCACAATACGAAATCAAAGCCAGCCTTGGCAGTTTTATAGTGCGCATGAAAAAAGGCCACTACTCTAGGCTGTATAAACAAGGACCTTATGTGTACAAAACTACTCTTTTTGCAGACACAGCAAGGCTTTTCTAAGTCCCCTTTCCAAGACCAGCTCGGAAAGGTCATCAGTGAATGCTGTTTACTGAACGCGCGATCGCGACCGACCCTGAAGGCGGTTATGGCAAAGCTGGGAAAATATCGACCGGGTGGCACAATTGTTAGCAGCCTGCTGAACCGACTGGAGCAGCACGCGGAAAATCTAGAGAACATCGTGGCCGTGCGAACCCAGGAGCTGCTCAGCGAACGGGCCAAGGTCGACGCACTCCTCGGCGAAGTTATTCCACCGTAAGGCAACATTTGCTGGCAACCCATAATGCGTAAAGAGCAGTATAAAATTGGACGGTATGTTTAAAGGTCCCTGGTTCCGAGTTTGCGAAACAAGGTCCTTGTTCCACCGGAGACGTACGACTCAGTGACCATCATGTTCAGTAGTATGGTGGGATTCGATGTGTTCTGCAGTTCATCGGCACCGATCGATGCCCAGAATTTTCTCAACGATCTGTACACGTTTATGGACAGTCAGCTGCTGACGTTCGACGTGTATAAAGTAGAGACGATTAAGGATGGGTACGTGGTGGCGAGCGGCGTACCTATACGGAATTATGATCACCATGCGACCGAGATCGCAGCGGTGGCATTAAGGATTTTAAGGAACTGCACACCTGAGAGTCTTAAAAAGTTTCTGCCGATACGCATTGGAATACACACAGGTTAGATTTTCTTTCCAGTTTCTTACGCCATTGAGTCCCAGACCTGGGCAGTTATAACTTAACTCTATAACTTAACACGAGTTATCGAGTTTTAACGTAACTCTGCAGCGTAACTCGCTACCCAAAAAACTTTACTCTAACGTAACTCGCCCAAAATTTGTATACATTGTGTATGGTAGCGTAACTCGCGGTATAACTCGAAACTCGGTTTTACTTGCATAAACAGCGTAATTCGTAGCGTAACTCGCACGCTACCTGTAACTCGTAACTCTAACGGTGGTTGCATTTTCCATAACTGCCCAGGTCTGCGCCATTCTAACTGACTTTGTAGGAACTGAACGGTTTCGCTGCAGGTCCCATTGCTGCAGGATTTGTCGGGCTGAAAATGCCGAGATATTGCCTGTATGTTAATTACAAACTGAATAATGTGTTTGTCATTTATTTGCCCGTTAACAGAAATTACAGATACTTTGGATGTAGGTTTGGTGACACCATGAACACTGCCAGTCGCATGGAAAGCCATGGCGAAAGTACGTTTTCGCATTTTTGAGTTTGCGGCTTGTGCGCTTTAGAGAATAACGGTTTTTGCAGCTTTAAAAATTCACATTAGTGAAGAAACGGCTAAGCTTCTTAAGCGTCATCCACGTTTTGTACTGTCTTCCAGAGGAATTATCACAGTGAAGGTCAGTTGTCGTTGCGCCTCGGTAACGTATAAAAGAAAGATAATGCACCATAGCTTTACCATATTCTTATTTTTTGTTTTGTGTTTGTTTTTAGGGAAAAGGGCAAGTGGAAACATTTTGGCTTGTACAAGAATCGTAACTAGCCACAGCAATAAGAAAAAAATGCATTTTTCTTAATACTGTTGCACCGATGTTGATAGCGTTGTATGTGTAATACGACAAAAAAACAAATTATGTATTTTTATTTTCGGTTGTGATAGAACCGGCAATTTAGTAATATTTGTGACAATGAGCTTTGACAAGTAAGTAAAGTTTTCGAGTGGTGTTTTGGCTGCGATGTATTCCTGCCTGAAGAAGTCTGCGCAAGCGAGGCTGTTGCTTAAAACAAACTGTTTATTTGGTTTGCGGTAAATACCAATGAACTGCAGAATTGTCTGCAAAATATTTTCTTCTTTCCGGTTGTGATTCACGGCTTTACCAAGTTACCGGCATGTGAACAGCAGGCGATGTACTTAGTATTATTTACTGAAAACCAGACTGGATTCTGTTGGCGGCTTTTTGCTCTTAATACGGCATTAATGGTTGCCGCTCCAAGCAATCAAAACATTAACTTAATTGGTTAATTACGGTACGCTACATTATATTTGCAAGCAGCATGTGTAGTCATTCACATTTTGCGCATGTAACTAACGCTGTGTGCCTGCAACAAACGGCATTAACGATAAGTATTATAACTGAACACAGTACAAAGGAGCATAATTAATTGTCAGCAGAAAGTTTCTGCCGAAACTATGACTATGTCCTGCTATAAGTTGGCAGGATTAATCGTCTTGATATTCTTTCAGTACCAAGTGGTTTTAGCCGGCGTGTCGCGAGGTAAGAGCAATGTACTTTGACAAGCGCGATATCACGTTACCCTCTTCGATGTGACAGTAACAGAAATTTTTGTCCCATAGTCACATTGAAACCGTGTCGTATTTTAGCTGATAAGCCGTCATTCTCGTATACATTTGTTGTTAGTGATATGATACCGTATTACCGTATACAGCAGAATCTATTGCCAATCTGCCGTTCTAAACAGTTATTGCAATAATTTTGGTAACAATTATCTATAGATACAACTATTCTGTCTGTCAATTACATTGCATAACGCTCAAAGTGTTTGGTCGTCGACTTTACTATAGCGACCGATCAGCAATCGGATGAACGCTGTAACCGCAGAGTCGTCGCCTACTACACCTCATGGGGCAAACGCGAAATCACCAGAGAGATGATGAGTTATGTCACCCACATCATCTACTCATTCCCATCCATGTCCTCCAACGGTAGCCTGTGGTTCGCCAACGGATCCGATATTCGCTTTAACAACCTGATGAATTTACGTGGAGAGCATCGTTATCCAAAGATTACGGTGGCTATCGGTGGATGGGATAATCGGGAATATTTTACCAATCTTTCCAGGTCGGGTGAGGCTTTCCATGCATTTATTTCGAACTTGAAAGAGATTGTACTTCGATATAAACTGGACGGGATCGACGTTGACTGGGAGTTTCCCGGCGATCATCCCGATGATAAATGGTTGTTTATACTGTTTATTCGGAAGATAAGGGATTATCTGGATATGTGGAGTGCGGAATCGGGACACCAACGATACCTACTGACGTACGCAGGTAAAATTTGATTAAGCGATTCATTAAGAGAAAAACAAAAAACAGGCCGTTCTGTGAATGATGGATAGCGTAAACAATCGTTTAAGTGTTTTTGGTAAAACTTGTTGTTGAATGAGTTACCGGTGTTAGGACCCGCAGGCGATACGATGAAAGGCTTCGACCTGCAACGTCTATTCGACACGGACGCTCTCGACTGGATCAACGTGATGACCTACGACTACTTCGGTCCCTGGGTCAACAGCAGCGCCGGGCGCCGCACCGGTCCACCGGCGCCGCTGTTTTTCAACGGTCCTGCGAACTATTACCGGTGGAACGTCCACTGGACGATGGAAAAGTACGCCTGCGCCGTCAAAGATTGGAATAAACTGGTCGTCGGGATTCCGTTATACGGTCGCTACTGGACCGACGTCAATCCGACACCGCTGAATGACTCAGATCCCATTTGGCGCGAGATGAACGAGGATATCCTTCTGGAGAATCACATTCCCTGGTACGATATGAAAGAGAAATACCTGGATAACGGCTACGTTCCGGGGTATAACGATAAGGTCATGGGAGCGTATGCATGGTACGCGAAGAACCAAACGTATGTTGGGTATGAATCGCCGGAGAGTGCCAGTGCCAAAGTGGAGTACGCTGCCGCTGCGGGACTTGGTGGGGTTATGATGTGGACTATTGACTACGACGATGACACACTGTCCATGCTGAAAGCCATACGGAAAACTGACATTTGTGCGCAATCAACCGAAGCGTTCAAAGTTCCGGAGTATCGGTGTTACGAACCAAGATGGTGGTCTTGGTCTAAGGAAAATATAAATAAATTTGGATTGTGCGGGGTTGCGGCACCGCTGTTGAACGGACTGTATCCGGTGTGCGATTCCCTGGATGTTGCGCATTCCTGCTGTGGAAGCGAAGGGCGGTGTGGAACGGGAAAAGCGTTTTGTGATTGTCCCGACTGTGTTGATTACGGTCGGCATCCAGAAAAGATACTGAAAAATAGTAAAGCACCGAGCGTGAATGAAGTTCAGTGGTTTACGTCCGATCTGAAATATTTTGGACGATGCGGAGTAAATGCCCCGTTGATCAACGGAACGCCGGCTATCTGCAATCCGGATAATGAGAAAGCGTACTGCTGCTCGGATAAAGGACGGTGTGGAACGGGACTAGAGTATTGTGATTGCGAGGGCTGTGTTAATTTTAGAGAGAACCCGGCGTTCCGGTACAGTAAACAGCGGGCGGAGATTAGAAAGTGGTGGACATGGGAGAACGGATCGGAGCATGTGGGACGGTGTGGACTGTTAGCGCCCCGAATCGATGGGGAGGTGGCCGGTTGTGATCCGAAAAGTGAGAAGGGGTACTGTTGTGGGGCGTTTGGGTATTGCGGGTCTGGGGAGAAGTTTTGTGATTGCGAAGGATGTGTAGATTATCGGTTTCTGTGATTTTTATTGAGTAAAAAATACTTATACCGAAAATTTTAATTTATTGCGTGCTACTTTGTAATACGTACAGAGTTGTATATGTATAAATATCGGTGTGAATTTCGAGTGTTGTGGTGGCACAATGTTTGCTGATTTGCATGTATTAAAGAAGTAGTAACTAGTAACACATCGTTAATGATACAATCATGACTGATATTCCCGGTACATAGTCCTCAAAATATATTATTATGAATGCCGTGAATGTATAGGTAGTACGGCATATGCGGTAAACGATCGCACGATTTCGAAATTTCTTTGTTCGTTAATATCCGGTTTCAAAATGACTTTTAAACGTACAAAATTTTGCTAGAATATTAACACAGCTGTATATTGCGAAAAGTTTTGAAAAAAATGTTCGGAAACCTGCGCTCTTGTATGTTCGCAAATGTTCTCTTAACAGACAACGCAAATTTGCAGCCGTATAATTTAAAAAAAATGATATGTATAACTGCTCAGACGTTATCAGTCCGCGCCGAAAGAGAATTTACATAAACAGACATGCGCCCACCCGTGTGTATCATACGGAGCTTTTTGTAAGCCACTACCGGCGAAACCTACAAATCCATCGTTCCACAAAAATGTTGTTAATACGGCATGGGTGACACTGGATGTTAGCATGCGCTCAGACAAAAGCAGAAATTCGTCAATATTATTCCGGCAAACTTAGATCTCGACGTAAGCATGTAGACCATGAATACCATCACAAAGTGCACCTACGTACAGATAGAGAAATAACAAAGCCCGGTTACGACTGTTAGACTCCTGATGGGCCTCGAAACAACTCGGGCTTCCAGTACACTGTCCGCTCCCGTCGTCCCAGCTGAGATGAATCTCTGATTACCCCACTCTGTCCATCAATATCTGCTCATTTCCTGCTCATCCCGCTGTCAGGCTACATTCAGAACGGGGTTCTGAATGTAGTCGGACAGCGGGATGAGCAGGTGGGCGGAAGTGGCCAGGAGGACCGGACGGAGGTTGTCATCTTGAGGCAGAGAGGGGTTGTATCAGGCAGAGAGGGGTTGTAGCCGACGGGCGTGGCTGTGCGACAGGCTGGAGTAGAGCGACTGGCCAGGTGGCGGCTGGTATTGCGCCGAAGAAAAGCGGTGCCGGTGTAGGGCAGGCCGGTGAACAGGCCCAGGGCCTGATCACCGGTCTGTCCTATACCGGCCGCTGGCGCGCGCCAGCGTCAATCGCGTCAGAACGAGGTTGCCGTGTGCGTGTTCCTGTAGGATCCGTGTTAACGTATTTGATATCATATCAGCAAAGTTAATAAGTTTAAATTTATTTTGATAAGCGGGCAACACATTCAGGAGCGCAACGAGTAATGACATAATTGTTCAGTCAAGGTATATTTAAATATGACTAATTATCCCAGTTACTAAAATACCTGTTATAGAGTAGACATTACGCAGTTAACATTACGCGTTCAAGATTTGTGCCTACAACTTAATTATTTACAAGTCTTTTCAGACATTGTTCGAATGCCAATTACGCCAATATGTTTGATCGTACTCATAAACCAATATGTTACTAAAATTGTTGATGGTAAGACTAAAAAACTACGTGGGGAAGAGGTGTTCGGTTGTGGCTCTATTGAACTTTACCTGGCTACTTTACGTTCAAATAACCTTCTGTAATATTATGTTACCTCGACTGTTCTGCCATCTGAATGTTGTTTTTTTATTTGTTATTCTTATTATTATCTGACCAGACTAGCAAGTGCCTCAGGGTTTGTCTGTTCTTGAATAAACTAAACTAAACTAATGTCGACATATTAATTCGCTAACTTTACAATAAACCTCTGCGGCCGAACGACATAATTAAATAAATGTATGTCGAGATAAACACTAAACGCAAACCGAAAATTAAATGACAAGAAAAAGAAGGAATCAATTATAAGAATATTAATTTTTTTTTTAATTGAGCTCTTTTTTTAATTGAGCTCTTAATTTTATTTTTTTTTAATTGAGCTCTTTTTTAATTTATTTCGTTGATAAATAATAACAAAAGATATGTCACCCGAATTAAAATAACTGAATTTACAGTCTGTGCCAGCCTACGCATTATACTGTGCCAAGGGCTGCTCGCACAAACATGTGAAAGCAACGATAAGATTATGGCTGAAAAAAAATATATACAAGTCGGGAACAAGTTGGTACTGTAGCGCAACAGTAAATATGTACGACTGAAATTATGACGAAACGCAATTATCACGAAAACAATTATGGTGCGTCGAGAAAACAAAATGCTGGACCGCAGTGTTAATTGCTTATAATTATTTAAGGACAGTACTCGTAGTTTACCAGTAATTTGAAGGCAAGTGGACAGCGCGGCGGCCACGGCGTACAGGATGGCGACTCGAAAGGATCCCTCTGTGACAAAGATGTGGTGTAAGGAATACGGAAATATAGAATCATGATAGTGTTGTTCTGTCGTCAACTGTTGACGGCAGTTAAAGGATTCAGCCTACAATACGTACATATAATATAGCTATCCAGTCGACGAATAATTTTGTGTTACAGCCGGAGCGTACTTACAAATCCGGCCGTTCATCGTATTACCATAATCCGTTTGCGTGAAATTTATGGGTGATTGTACAAGGGAAAAAATATATTTGTATTCTGTTGGATGAATATTACTTAGTACTTCCATACGTATGGCAAAATAATCGACAAAGCAAAATCAGCATGGGTAATTCATGCACCGGATCCCGTCATCTGGAAATCGTTACTTAACCACAACTGCCACATTGTCCTGGCATTTCGAATCTTCCGATACGAGTACGTATTTAAATGCGATTTCTATCCTGAATCGTGACAAACAATCCGACGGCTCTTTTTTTGATCGTTCTCTGCAGCATATTCACAAGAATCTATTGCATCGGTTAACTGCATTCCTTCTGATAATATCCCTATTGGAAGTTTTCATGTTGTTGATATTTATTTCGGCAGATTTCTTAGTACGTTTGATAACACGTGATATGTGTCAGCCACAATACCGTATTTTTTTTGCTGTGTACAGCAAGCACAAGTTTGCCCGTCAACCGCAATTTTTTTTATTCTTTCCAAATGTGTTTTGTGCTAAATACGTACTGTTTAACCGAAAGAACGTGACCTTGAAATAATATTGATTTTCTAGTTTAATTAGACAAATGCCAAATGAATAGACGAATTTCGCGATTTCGACATCAGTCTGTCTGTAATACTCGTGCATATACGGCACGCCACACTAGGGTTGAAATTCAAACGACTCTTGGTCTTTTTTGAAATGATTTGAAATGAAATTGATTTGAAATGAAATGATTTGAAATTTGAAATTTAAAAATGAATTATTTTATTAATTTTTTATTCGGATATTTCGAAAAATTTTTCCTGGTATAAACAGGGATATTAACGGAATGGTTAACAACAACAGTTTTTTCACTGATTTTATCAACAATTTCACTTTATTGTAAGAACTTTTAAGCAGATTTCATGGTTTTCTCCACTCAAAAGTAATTAAATAATACTTTAAAGAAAATTTTCTTCCATTTCAAATCGTTTCAAACGCATTTCACGTGGTTTCATAATTTCAAATTTTCACATTTCAAATCACATTTCAAACGGACCCTCGTTTGAATTTGAAATGATTTGATTTGAAGCTTGAAATGTGAAATGTTTGAAATTGTGATTTCAACCCTACGCCACACAAACAATCAATACGTTTGTTAAGTGTCAAATATGCAATTGATAACAGGAAAGGACTGATTATTGTCATCGGTACGTTTAAAAAGAATTATATTTACGCGAGAACACAGCAAAACACCACATATTTTTTATTGCCCTGTCCAAGGTCTGCTTTTGTCGTTTTATAGTCGTTTGCAATGAGTAGCCGTAGTACCGAGGCACTAAGAAGTAAGAATCAACTGCAGACATGAGCACTAGAATACAGTCGCACACCATCAGTTGCTGAGAAAACCAAGCATGACACCACCTGTCGGCCATTTAATTCCGTATATTCGTAACTTCTGGAATCCCGTGTCGAATTTGAGTGCGGCGAAATGTCATAGCAATTAATTTTTTGGATTTCATAGCAGACAGTTCGGTTATTTATAGAACCTTTACTATTCAGCCTTTTAGTTTTTTTGTTAGGAATCAGACAGACTATTTAACATATTTCGTAGTAGACAGCTTGGTCATTTCTGGAATATTTGCTATTCAGCTTATTTTTGTTTGGAACACCATATTCAGATTCTCACGCACAGCACAGCTGACGACTTTGAATAATCATGTTGGATGCAACGCTAATACGCCTAAGGAGCCGGTAGTGCTGTAAATACAGGCAATTCTAAAGAAGCCGACTAACCCTAAGCAAAAACTGCCACCAGATGCTAGAAACGTGCGAGACGATGATCAGACTTCCGCTTAGCACCCAGGCACCGGCGCATAATTACCGGCCGTTCACGGGCTAAGTGTAAATGGCCGAATGCAAACGATACTTTCTTTGTTACTGCCTGCGCCACGGATTATGCTGCGTAATCGAACAATTACATCGCCGGATTACGGTAAGTGCCGGTACAGTTCATAGCCTCTTCTTGTCATCAACATTTGTGTTAATCAAATTAAGAGTTTAAGAATTGTTGCTGCGAGCGATGAAATCTCCATACATAAGGGCCGCGTTGCGGCATGCTGTGGCATGTAAATATTTTCTTGTGGAGTTACACGTTTAATAAATGAACAACAGTTTAAACACCCGTTAAACGGGACTTTTTGCGTCAAACGGGCAGAACGGCAGCATCAGCCATGGCCCTATCAACCTTCTATTTATTATCCTGCGTCTTCGTAATACTCGTCCAGCATCGAAGCGTTTCATCCGCGCTAGTATCGCGAGGTAAGGTTTGAAGATCACTATTATGCAGTGCTTCCAAACAGGCTATTTAACAACTGGCTAAAGGAATACCTTAGGTCTGCTTTAAAGGAATACCTTTGGTACTTTTTAAAAAAAACCTGCTCTGTAGCAGTTGACTATCTGTTTTAAGGTTCGGCTCATACATCGGACGAGCAATGCCATCGGAGAGTCGTGGCTTACTACACATCTTGGGGCAGCCGCGAGATGACCAAGGACATGATGAGCTACGTCACCCACATTTACTACGCCTTTCCCGACATGTCATCCAACGGAACCATGTGGTTTACCAACGCATCCGAAGCGCGCCTCCAAAAGCTGATAAATTTACGCGGAAAAGACGCTTATCCTAAACTCATGGTGGCTGTGGGCGGATGGGTCAACCGTATCTACTTTGACGGCATCGCCCGCAATGAAGAGGCCTTTCAGACGTTCCTGACGAATTTGAAGCAGATGCTGATCAAATATAATTTGGACGGATTGGATCTCGACTGGGAATTTCCTGGAGAGCACGTTGGCGATCGATGGATTTTTGTACTTTTTGTCCGTCGAATCAGGGATCACTTGGATTTTTGGAGCTCGGAACTGAACCGCCCACGGTACATCCTTACATATGCAGGTACATTTTTTCATTAAATATTAATAACAACATTAATTAACTATCTTTTTTTTTCTTATTTATAAATTATGGTTTAGGGTAGTATGCATCTTTAATTAACTGGGTAGCAGTACGTGCGACAAAATTATTATAATTCCATTTGCAAATCGTCACTTGCACGGTTCCCGAATATCGCTGCATATTACATTTATTGGTTTTATGCAGCACCGGCTCTCGATACATCAAAAGGTTTCGACCTGAAACGCCTCTTCGACGGCGACGCCCTGGACTGGGTCAACGTCATGACGTATGACTACTTCCTCCCGTTGGTAAACAACACGGAAGGACGCAAGGCCGGTCCCCCGTCCCCGCTGTTCTTTAGCGGACCAGCTGGATATTACCGCCAAAACGTGCACTACACGATGGAACAGTACGCTTGCACCATTAAAAACTGGAATAAACTGGTGGTCGGCATTCCGCTATACGGCCGCTTCTGGACACCCGTCAACCCGACACCCGTCAACAATTCCGATCCAATATGGCGCCAGATGGACACAGATGTGTTGCAGGAGAACGACATTCCGTGGTACAAATTTAAGCCGAATTACTTAGATAAAGGCTACATCACGGCATTCAACGATAAGGTCATGGCTCCTTATGCGTTCTACGAAGAGAATATGACGTATGTGGGTTATGAATCGCCGCAGAGCGCGCAGGCCAAGGTGGATTATGTCGTGGCTGCGGGATTGGGCGGGGTTATGATGTGGGCTATCGACTACGATGACGACGCGTTGTCAATGTTGAAAGCCATACGGAAAACCGACATCTGCGGGAGCAGTTCCTCGGTTACGTCCTTCAAGGTTCCTGAATATCGCTGCTACGAACCGCGATGGTGGTCGTACGACACCAGCAACTTCGGTTTATGCGGGGTCTCCGCGCCGCTGATTAACGGAGTGTACCCGGTTTGTGACTCGCTGGATGCCGAGCACGCGTGTTGCGGAAGCGACGGGCATTGTGGATCAGGCGCAGAAGTGTGCGAATGTCCCGACTGTGTGGACTATCGAACAAATCCCAGTGAAATTCTGAAAAATGCGGTGGCGCCGACGGTGACAGAAGCTGCCTGGTTTACCTCTGAGCACAAGCACTTTGGTCGCTGCGGATTGGATTCGCCGAAAATCAACGGAACGAGCGCCATCTGTAATCCGGATAACTCCAAGGCCCACTGCTGCTCCGATAAGGGTATGTGTGGAACCGGACCAGATTTCTGTGGGTGCGAGGGATGTGTCGATTTCAAGGAGAACCCGGCATTCCGGTACACGGAAAAGCAGCTGGAAGGCACTAGAAAATGGTGGACGTGGGAGAAAGAACCGAAGAATGTGGGACGATGTGGACCGTCGGCTCCACTGATTGATGGAGAGGTCGCCACTTGTGATCCGAGTAATGCGGATGGGTATTGCTGTGGAAAGCTGGGGTACTGTGGATCGGGGAAGAGGTTTTGTGAATGCGAAGGGTGTGTTGATTATAGATATGTATAATTGAAAATCTGTGGATTTTTCACTGCTTATAGCTTCATTATAATGCTCGGCTTAGACTTCAAAACACTGCCTTAAAATCGTTAGAAACGGGTATTTAATTAAACCATACAAGAGACAGTTGTGCGAATTCGCGAAAAAGATCACAGAAATCACAGCAGATGACCTTCGAAGAAAGACAACTGGACACGAGTAATCAAAAAACATAATAAAAGCACAGTCGTTAGAAGTCGGTCAGCACTGCAATTGTAAACATCATGTACCGTACTTACTGGAACACTGTGGAAGGGTATAGAACACTAAAACACTAATTTATATTTTCAGAGCAGAAAAATTTGCAAACCTCCTTCGGTTATTTGTTTCCCGGAAGTGCTGTATCCAGTTCTTGATTCAATTAGTCATAGTAACACACCTGTGGAACTGGAGCCACTGTGGATTTTTTTCAGCCGCTTTTGATCAGTATCGAAGAATCGCGTTGAAATCGCTTCGTCATCGTTTCGCCTAGTTTCATTAGTAATACAGTGTAGTTATTCCACATAGTTATTTTCCACTTCGCGATCTGACTCCTCAATTAGCGGGCTCCTACAAATCTGGTGCACCGCCAACCGCATCACCACGCTCTTGATCTCCTCTTCGCTCAAATTAACAAGATGTTCCTGTGGATAATTCTCCTTAAGAAGCACCATGACCGCACCCAGCTCTTTCCCGCTAAGACCGGTCCACTCCGCCACCAAATTCCCGTTAAACTTCCTCTTTACTTCCAAATGCATCCGGCCGCGTTTTACCATCTTCGCCCACTTTTGCTCTCGCCCGAAGAAAGTAACCGCTTCCGCGAAGGCTTCTTCCGGGTTTCTGCGTTCACGTTTCTTAACCTCGTCCGAAAATTCAGTCACCGCGCAATACGTGACAAACTCGTTAAACATCGGTCGGTCTCGATCGCGATATCGTCGTTCCTTATTCATATTGTCCCGGTAGAAAATTCCCGGTCGAAAGAACCGGGAAGTAGCTATCCAGGCAAAGATCTCCGGGAGCTTTGTGAATCCATTGAGCCATATATTTTTATCCAATCCCAAAAACTCCAGTGTTTTCCACACATTACTGGTTAAAAACAGTTTCTCTCCGACACAGGGTTCCGGTGTTAAAATACGAAACCGATCATGCCCCATCAATAAACCGTTGGATTTACACAACATCCCCAGAATCATCCCGACATCGCCGTACGACAGGAACAGCTTGGCGAAATCAAATTCCTCCTCGGAATGCACGAAGATCATGTCGATCTGGTGTTCCTTGTATTCGAACGATGTCACTTTCCCGTTGACGATACATTCCTGGCTGTTTAACGCGATGACGGGATCGAACGGGGCGCGGTCGGGTTCCAGGAGACAGATGACGTCCAGATCGCCGTGATCGAATTTTTCCGGTTTCTCAAAAGGAACTGCCACGCGCGGATAATATCCCGAGAGGATTAGTAAAATTTCCTGTTTGATTTGTTCGTAACGCTCGCGCTGCATACGCTTAGCGACGACCTTCTTGAAGGCGTTGCCGCCCATTTTACAATCAGTAAGTAAATCCGTCACTAATTAAAGCAGTGAAGATCAGAGTAGTTGAGATTTATAATGAAATGTGACAAATGTGCCTCGACGAATAGTTATATGCGAAGCAGCACGATAATGATAAGAAAAGAAGCAGAGCAAGTCCCATCACGTACAATATAAATGGATTAAATAACAAAAGCAGCTGATAAACGTTTCATAGGCTACATTTTCAGGGAAACGATAACGGGTATGAGATCATAGTTCTGACCAGAGCGGACACAGAAATGTGATGGATTAATCTAGAGCGTACAGTATGTACAAAATGTACCCATAAACATAGAGAGCGTGTATTTTAAGTATACCATACCGTCGAAATAGCAACGCTGCATTGCATCACGCCTGTGTATCATCGATTTTGTACCCGTCAGTTATATGAGTCATCGGTTCCCATGCACCGTGCACCGGTTCGGCGAGTGACAACGGCATGACGCAGCGGATTTCAGATGGCTATCAAAGCTGATTTACCGCCGATTTGTTTATGACATCATGCTGACGTTTCACCGCCTTCTCCACAGTAATTGTTATAAGCGTTTTTAGCGATATGTGTGCTTAGTTTGTTGTAAAAACTTTCAAAAAATATAGGGGGCAAAAGTAAACGTGTTCCACCGTTCCCTGTACTGCTGCCGTCACTCGCCTGGAGTTTGACGTTGTGGCTGAACATGGCGCTTATGTACCGCGCCAGATTTAACCATATGTATTGCCGTAACGTGACACTCCAGGCGGGTGACGGCAGCAGTACAGGGGAACGGTGGAACGCGTTTACTTTCGCCCCTTATAGTTGTTGCTAATAACACTGTAACTAATACGCTGACTATTAATCGGTATAAATCGGTATCTACATAAACATCAAGTGTATAGAAGTTTTCTCTGCAATATGCTACAAAGTTTTACTGTACAATCACATTAATATTTCTGATAATTCGCGAGTACATTAATTTATAGCTCATGTACTGATGTGCATATTATAGTAATTACGTAGTACAGATACGTTGATGTACATGTTATTGTATTCAGGGCTAATTCTACAGTGCAGTATGCATTAAGCCCATATAAAGTGTACTTGTACTTCTACTTATCTATACATTTAGCTTCAAAATGCGCAATTTTACTTACTGCAGCGCTTTTGTTGCTTGTTTAATTAAGTACTACAGACTCACAAGTTAAAAATACTGGTATATTGCCATGTACTGGGCTTTGTATAAAATGGGTATAATAGTTACAATAGTTGCAACCACCAATTTAGCAAAATTTTGGTACGAACTATACAAATACCGTAGTAGTTGTTCTCAAACATTTTTTGCTGCGCACTTTTGTATAATTTTAGCAATTTGCAATTTTAAAACTTTTGCAATTTTAGCATGCCCTTTACAAACGCTGTAACTGGCATCAAATGCCAACGCCTACGCATACAAATACCAATGCACAAACACACGCCATTTCCTGTCACTCCACAATTCTCTGGCGTGCTGGATTAACCGTTGATGGGTCGAAAAAAGGATTTAAATAAGGAAGCGGTGAAAGATAGATACAATTAGCCTGAACAAAAATCGATGTCAACGCACATAAAAGAGATAAAACAGTCGAAATTCCTAATTGATCCGATAATAATCGGTAGATGTGTTCAGTTGCGCGTCCCACCGAAATATTGATGTCCACGTAATTACCAACACACCGTATCGATTATTCCCGTCTATGGAGCGTTGGTTCTGCTGTTCCTTTCTATAGATCGGCAGCTTTCGTGCCGGAAACTGAACGCTTCATAGTTGTATTTCCTGTAGGTGAAACACATCAGGCTAATATCCCCTTGTGCCGGTGACCTTCACACTTTCTAACGGGATTTATTCTGTTTGTTATTTGAATATCGGATTATCGAGATAAACTGCTGATACAGCAATCCAGGTCATCCCGAACAAATCGCGTTTTTTTTAATCATACTATTGTACGATGGAGGATATCTTGTGGTAGATTAAAAAGACGCAAATGCGATGCAACTGTATTACCGAAATTATTTGGCCTTAATACTGCTGCATAACTGTATACGGAACGCTTTTTCCCGGCAATTAAATTTCATCATAGTGACACTGGGTGATAATCCGTTATACGGATATTATGCCGCACTGCCGCATTACGATGTAGCTTTTGGCATTGCCTCCCGAACGTATCCGGATGTGTTTCGCAATTTCACCCGACAGGTCTTCCATAAGCCGTACCTTCAGGATTGTTTGGATGCCGCGTCCGAAATGTACGGTACAACTGGGGAGATCTACGATCTACTGCAAAAAACGGATGGTTTTTCCATTCTAATGTCGCCAGGTACATACAGTGTATATTAATGCGTAAGTAACTGAACAGAACTAGCGAACATCGGACTTTCTTATGCAAATTCTGCTTGAGAGCATTTTTCATCTATACTCGTACCTACATATAACGGGATAGTCAAACGTCTCATGCAGATAAGTTCATATAAGATTTGGGAAATATTTGCCTCAAGGCGCGGAATCGCGTTATATCTGTGTTTTACACAGTACTAAGAAAATAAGCAATATTAAAGTGTATAGCTCAATTACCAAAACATCTATAAATATGAGCATAATTTTCATATGCATTTTGAATGACTATGATTTTTTTGTAATTTATTCTATTGCAGGCTGCAGTCCGGAAATGTTGGCCCTGGCGGATTTCGCACGAGGTGAAATTTTGCTACAGTTATAACCCACTTTATTAATTACTAATTTTTGGGAGTGCGTTTTACTTGCTTTACGTGCTGCATTAAATAGGAGCGCACAGAAAAAGTCGCGTGCCTGGGTTGGCTATTTGAGTGCTTTCTTATTTTGCATGTGCCTAAATGTACATGTTGACGTTTAAGATTTATATCAGATCCATCTTATTTCAGAGATAAACGTGCCGTTATTAGCCAGGTAATTGCACTTAATATAATGAAATCCAGATCCTCCGCCACAGTAAAACATATAATTTCACATTTCAGCACGTCCACCGATGCGAAATTTGTCAATCGAAAGCGCTACCCAACCTTCCTAACCTTCGGCTCAACTAATCAAGGCAGCCAAGCCCCGGCGACGATTGCCTTCTTAAAATACTATAAATGGAATACTCTGACGTTATTCTGCGATGACCTTAGTATGCATCCGCCAGCGGGGGCCTTTTGGGAACGTATTGCCGTTCCTTACGACCAATGCTGACAGGGAACGCCGGCTACGAGTTTTACTTTGAAAGCTACGATTCCAAAACCGATCCCGGCTACGAAGCCCGGTTATTGCGTGCCAAATCACAAAGCCGCGGTATTCAGGGAAATCACACAATATTCTATTTACTTAATTGAGTTCACCCTGCTTTTGAATTATAGTGATCATTATTTTGACAAGATCCGACGAGCTCCGTAAAATAATGGTAAATTAATGTTTTTATAAGAAAAATAAAACATAAAAAGGAGTGTTGTAGATTAAGCCGCAGGTTTTTGTTATCGATAAGCTGTTTATCGATTCCAGATGTTTGTTGTAGGCTATCGCGTACAAGCTGAACATGACCAACAGTGAATATGTAAGAAGGTTTCCTGGAGATCGACATTCAGCTGTGTTTGAGTGAAAGGAAACTGCATCGATATTTTATCCTTCCTTCAGGTCTTTATTAATGCAATTCCCAACCAAGGTCCGGATTATATTCCTTTAGACGTCGATATGGGAACGCCTGATGACAAGGTAACGCAGTACAGACTACAGAGTTTGTCAATGTGACAATGCCATTTATATGTGCTGAATCATTTTGTGTGAATTTTCAGGTGGTTTTCGAAGCCTACAAATATTTAATAGCCATGACCTTTGTCCTTCCGCAATACGACCGCATACAAACTTATATGAATGCTGTTACCAAGACCGCCGAAAAGCGGTACAATATGTCTTATGATTTTAATGACGTGGTAAGAAAACTAACGTGGACATAAATCTAAGAAAGTAATAATTATTAATAAATACTAAATCTATCGATCTTTTATAACTGGTGCATTTTAGCACAACGAAATTACCCAAGCAATTCCAGAAATGATCTTCTCCATATCGAAGGTGAATTATTCAGTTTATCGACCCACATTCGTAAATAATTACTTCTGAAAAATGTGTTTCACGTAGGCGTTAAACGAGTCAAGGACGCCGATCAGCGATATTGACACCCGCGGATTTCTTAATCTGTTTTTGAATCGGAGGTTTGATATCGGCGACTTCCGACCAGTTGTCATCGGACCGGTTGGTATGCGTTTGTGCGACACGTACTATTCTCGACTAAACGTTACCAGCCGGCGCTTCGAGGTAGCTTGTGGAGAACACATCTTTGTTCGTGTAACTTATGACCTTTCTATGTAGCTAGCCTGGCATTATAACGCCAGCACAACGGTCGTTTCGAAGCTGTCACCACTGGCCGATGAATGGAACGGAAATTATGCTCCACCGCTGAATCTTCCGATTTGTGGATATCGTAACGATCGCTGCAACTTGGACACCGGTAATTCATACTGACAGGCTATTGTGATAATTTAGCGTTTCTTTGTGGCATTTAATTTAATTTTTTTATGCAAAAAATCTTGTTTTGCGGCACACCGGTACACGACGAATGCCGCAAGTTTTGTATTATTTTAGTTTTTTGTACGCTCAGTTCGTAATTTATTGGTAACATCAGAAGTATCTGCTTATTATTGTACCGGTTTATTGCGCTGTTATTAACAGATCTGATGCCGATAATCGTTGGAGCGGTGTGTGGCGTCGTTGTTGTTGCTGTTTTGTCGATCGGAATTTCGATATACTGCATGTAAGAGCAACGCAAAATGCTTACCGGTTCGTCGAAGTAAAACTCCTCGATGAAGTAAACGCTTTCAATTAGCAAACGATCAGCCAATATGGATCAATCCAACTGGTGGCTACTGGACGGGAATTTATTGGAATTCCCAGCTGCGTCGTCGAAAACAGCTGGAGTCATCGTCGGCAAATACAATAATGATGCTGTTTGGGCACGGCTAGTGTCGGACACCGGTATTCGAGAAGACGATCTTACAACGAATACCGCCGTTAGGAAGCACTTTTCTCAAGTAAGTAATTATGCTTATTGTTTACGCGTACATAATGTCTCCCTTGAACGAATATCCTTTCACGCCTTTATAGTGCTAATATACTGGTATTTAATGAAATTCTTAGGCGAGATTGCTGCACCACGAAAATGTTGCACGGTTCACTGGAGTGGCATTCCTGGATAAAACGCTGTGTGTCTTATGGGAAGGAGGACGCGGCACCCTGCGCTTAGTGTTCGCCCACGAGAGCATTATCTCCGACACCGCCATACAGACATATTTTGTTTTCAACGTACTGACGGTAAACTGATTTTTTTTTTGCAAGGTAATCAAAAACATTGCTTGCTTGTTAATCTCCAAACACGCACATCTGCAGGGGTTGCATTACATCCATAGAAGCGCTTTCCGCAAACATGGAAACCTTTCCAACTTGACTGTGATACTTGATAGTCGTTTTTCCGCGAAAATCTGCGATATTGCCACTGCAAAATTTCTTCGCATAGCCACCAAGAAAGATGTCTCGTTGGCCGACCCTGATGTTGTTCTCGCGCCAGAAGCGCAAAAAAGCGCTGGTTTCCCAGAATCTCAGGAAGCAGACGTGTACTCACTTGGAATTATTCTGTTTGAGATAACTCGCGGTCATGCCATTATTTCTGCAAAAGAAATCCAATTAGGTTTGTTTACATGATGTGTTTTCGGTCCACAAAGTAAGCGAAGTTGCAAGTTTACAAAAAATTATTTCAGACAGGGTAAAGGCCACAACACCACTGCAAAAACAAATTCGCCAGACGATCGAGCAGTGCTGCGCCGTGGAACCGGCATCGCGACCCAGTGTTAAAAATATCGTCAACAGTCTCAGTAAATTCCAGCCCCGGGGAAATGTGGTGGGCAGTCTGCTTGCTCGTCTGGAAAAGCATGCCGATCATCTGGAGCAAACTGTCCTGCATCGAACGGAAGAATTATTACTGGAGCGGAAGAAAGTCGACCTCCTCCTGGCCGAAATCATTCCTCCGTAATAATTAGTGTATTTACTGTAACAAATACGCTTTACTCGAATTTTACACCCCTAGTTTTCCAGATCGTTGGTTCCCGCTTTGAGAAACAAAGTCGTCGTTCCACCGGAAGCGTATGATTGCGTAACCTTGTACTTTAGCAGTATGGTCGGATTCGATATTTTCTGCAAAGCAAAATCGCCGTTTGAAGTGTGTACCTTCCTGAACGAGCTGTACACCTTTGTTGACCAGCAAGTTGTCGCGTTTGATGTGTACAAAGTGGAGACGATCAAGGACGGATATGTCGTATGTCACTCACTTATGCCAGAAAACTGACCTTTATCACCATGTCATTCTTATCATTCCAGGTCGCTAGTGGTGTCCCCATAAGGAATGACAAACAGCATTCCAGCGAGATAGCCTCGTTAGCTTTGCGGGTTTTGAGGAACTGTTCGGCTGACAACCTGAAAACATACTTGCCCATCAGGATAGGCATTCATAGCGGTAATTTGCTGTGGAAGTCTCAGTCCGGCACGAAATAACGTTCAGTTCTTGCAGGACCAGTGGCTGCTGGTTTCGTCGGGCTGCTGATGCCGCGCTATTGCATGTAAGAGTGGCTAAGAGAAGTTTACCTTCGTCTGGTTTTGGTGGTGAGTTGTTTTCAGCAACGATTCTGTTCCGCTGCAGATTCGGTGATACAATCAATACGGCTAGCCGCATGGAAAGCCATGGAGAAGGTGGGTGGGCTTAATTTGCTGCATAGTAGAGTTGTTGAGTAGCATCGTAAACTTGTGTTGGTATACCGAATCTGATACCTTAAAAATTTAATGACCATCGGGAACCGACTGCTTAAAGCGCTACAAAGTTTATTGGGATCGCTAAGGGTTTTTAAAACATGTCGGTTACAATTAGATGGTCATCATATTATGCTTGTAAGAGTAATCAAAATGATGTTATTGTTCTTCAAATTTCGAAAGTGGTGGCCGTTGTCGATGTTTATTATTGCAAGCTCATTTTTACAGCAAGTATGATCCATGTCAGCCCTGATACAAAACAATTGTTGGAGAACAGTCCGGATTATTTTTTACAACCACGAGGATTAATTAATGTTAAGGTAATCAAATCACTCAGTACCAGAAAGATTCCTTTCAACTGCGATATTAATTTTGACATATACGTTATTAAGGTATATAATTTCGTAATCTTAAAATTTTCGTCAATAATTTATGGTGGCGATTGCTGTTTTAGGGAAAAGGTTGGATTGATACGTACTGGCTCAAGCCACCAGAAGGCGCAACTGAGTAGTTACTACTGCACATCTTCCTCTACTACTCGTAGAAATTTTGTTTTTGAATAAGCGACTGACTAAAACGAGGGATGCCGGAAAATAAGCAATCGGTTTCGCAAAATATTGAAGTTGTTAAAAGCATTACCGAATCCAGTGCTAATAAATTCAGTTCTTCAGCGGTGCGAGTGTTCCACAAACGCGTAATTAATCTACCGCCAATTTTATATTTCTCCAGATTCATTTGTCGAGTATCCTTTTGCACAAGCCACAAGTACCTGTGTACATTGCAATAATAGGTAAAACAAAAGTGGCAAGATCCGTCCTTTATCCGTTTTTTCCTCTGAGGCGATAAAGACGCGCTTATTATAAAAGTGCTTATTAATCTTACTTTAAGCTTTCACTTTTCATATTTCTTGCTCCATTTTGGCACTAGAATACGTAAAATTTTTTGCTTGTTCTTCTGATATATGACATTAAACGCTGTGTTGAGCCTTTAACATGCCGTCGGCAAAAAACTCTCCTATGGAGTTTCACCATCTCAACATCCAGGGGCTGCCCTATGATAATTATCATAAGCTTGATTTACTGTCAAATTATCTTTGCATTGATGACAATGTTTCGAAGTTTTTCGCTGTCACTGAAACTCATCTCCGTCCTTCGGATTCTGATCAGTTGTTTTCCATTCCCGGATACTGTTTATTTCGTAGCGATCGACCTGATATTCATGGTAAAACACGCGGTGGTGGGATTCTATGCTACGTACCTCAACATATAACGGCTGAGCGTGTCGAGCTGAAGTTTCGTTCTAAGGGATTTGAATGTCTGTGGTTACGACTCACTGTTTCTCATCGCAAAATTATTATTGGGACCGTGTATCGTCAGCCTGATTCGAATTCTGTCGAAACCAAAGCGTTGTTCAATCATTTGCGGGAAGTACTGTTAAAATATCCGGGCAGCGATCATATAATCATGGGGGATCTGAACATCGATTCCTCCCCTGGTTCCTCAAGCCCCTATGTCAAATTGTACAGCGATTTTGTAGATGAATTTTCCTTCGAAGATAAGGTAATCGGACACACTCGGGTAGCACATCGCTTGAGACAATCTGATAATACCTTAAGCACTACATCCACTAAGATTGACGTAATATTGTGCAGTCCTAAGAATTCATACGTGTCGTGCCAACCGTCAGATGTAAGTTGTTCAGATCATATGCTGTGCAAAACGGTCTCCGCTTTTCAGTGCAAACAACCGGAGCACAGAGTGATTTACTTTCGTGATTGGAAAGCGACTAATTTTCAGTCTTTCAAAAGTCAAGTTTTTGATTTTACAAAGAATTACGTTAATTACGTTGATTATCCGGACGTCGATGATGAAGTTTCAAAATTTGTTGGTGGTTTAGCTGAAATAATTAACAGGTGCTATCCGTTACGATCGAAAAGAGCCTCGAATAGCAGTGCACCTTGGATTAACGGTCGCATTAAACGTCTGATAAAAAATAAAAATCTCGCATACAAGCGGAAGAAGTTGTCGAAAAGTGCCTCTGAGTATCAAGGCAATTGTCAACAATTTAAGAACTTGAAGCGAGAATTATTTACGGAGATTAAGAACGCTAAGCGAATCTATTTCGAACAAAATGTACAAAATTCAAAAATAATGTGGCGCGAAATTAACCGTTTGCGAGGAAAGAACAACGAAAATGGTAATCTGGACTTCGATTTAAATAATTTAAACAAACATTTCGCTACAATGGGGGAGCACGGTAAACGGCACCCCGTGGCTGTCATCCCGAAGGAGGCTGATACGGCGACATTTGAATTTGATCAGCTTACTCCAGACGTGGTTGCTGAAATGTTTGGGAAAATCTTAAGTAAGAGAAAATGTGCGGGACCGAAAGGTATACCACATAAACTCTTGCTGGAAATTTCCCCTATACTGGTCGAGCCCATAACCCATCTCATAAACCAGTGTTTCAAAAAAAAATGTCTTCCCGTCAATTTTCAAATTGGCGGAAGTAATCGCTTTACCAAAAAACTGTTCATCCAACAACACCGGATGAATTTCGTCCTATTTCACTTTTGTGTAATTTGTCAAAATTGTTTGAAAAATGCGCCCAACTGCAGCTGAACAAATTTTTGAAAAAAGAAGGCATTCTTGCACCTAACCAATCCGGTTTCCGTAACGGCCATTCATGTGAAACGTTATTGTTAAAAGTGACGGAGACATGGAAAAAGGCTGTCGATAGCAAGAAGTGTGTTGCAGTTGTTTTTCTTGATTTGAAAAGAGCTTTTCCGTCAGTGTGCCATTTGACTCTGTTGGAGACACTCCGTGATATAGGAGTAAAGTCTTCAGCGTTAAAATGGTTTTACTCGTATCTGACCGGCCGCTCGCAACGTGTACGTCATGGCATGAAGTTCTCTTCGTGGGAACATGTTTGGGCAGGCGTTCCGCAAGGGTCTATACTTGGTCCCATTTTATTTACAATTTACATTAATGCCCTACTGAAACTGAGGCTACCAAACGTGCATTTAGAAAGCTTTGCTGACGACACCATCTGCTATGCTGTTGCTAACACGAAAGCGGACGCAGCAAAAGATCTAACTGAAGCACTACCGGCAGTCTGTGAGTGGCTTAATTCCAACCGGTTGTTCGTCAACGAGAAAAAATCGAATTTGTTACTAATAAGTTCAGCGCATAATCGCGAAACCAACGTAAGCGTAATGCTGAACGGTCATAAATTACTTCCAGAAAAGTCAGTGAAACATCTTGGAGTGATACTGGATGAACATCTCAGTTGGGCTGACCATGTTAAAAAGGTCCAGAAGAATGTTCGGTACGGTATATCACTGTTAAATCGTGTTAAAGTCGGCCTGCCAACATCCCAACGCATTGCGCTTTTCTATGCCTTTGTTCAGTCGCATCTGGACTACTGCTCTACAGTGTGGAGCGGGGCATCTGTGCGCTTGCGTGATAAATTGGCCGCGATGCATCGTAACGGTGTCCGAGCGGCTGCAAACTACGCAAAGATACCCACGGAATCGTTCATGAACCAACATGGGATCTTACCGCTCTTCACGAGATGGAAACAAAAGGAAGCGATATGGTTATACAAGATCAAACATCCGGAAAAATTCCATGTGCCGCAGTACATCTCTGAGATGGTGGAATTTGATGACCGTATAAAGCCGTACAACCTTCGGAGTAGAAACCGCATCCTGATCAAGGCGGTAGCGAAGAAGAAAGTTGGCGAGACGACCTTTGCTTGGAAACTTAATAAATTGTGGACATTTTTTGTTGATTCTAATTTTTCTGATCTGTTCCATATTCATACAGTTGGTGCCTTTAAGCAAGCTTTGAACCGTGTCAATTTTGTTTAGGACGTCTTTTCTGTCTATCTGCACTCGTACTTTTCGATTTTGCTATTTGGCCAGGTTTAAAATCCCAGCTAGAATGTCACCCTAGCCGGAAATGGGCTACCTGCTCCACGATGAATAATAATAATAAAAAATAATAATAATGTAGTACATTGAATTGATAAACGTAGGGTATATGTACGCAAATGTTCTTCCAAAAGATAAGATAAACTAAACAAGTTTGCAATTTACGTTATAGCAGGAAGTGTTGTCAGAGGTTACTACGTATTTAAACATCACCAGATTCGAAGTTAACTGCTGGCCACAATTCGCGTTGTAAACATTATGCGACTGTTGTGACCTGGGGATACCTTCAAATTCTTCGCTCAAATAATTACCAATAATGAACACTTCGCCCTCTTTCCGTGACTGCGTCAAATACGGTTTCCGTTTGAGGAAATTCCGATACCACGCCAAGGAACAGTCGCAATACAGACGCTGGACCGCGCCAATATCCTGATCAGTGATACAATAATCGGGTGACCGTTTGCGCGATGTACAGGGTTCTGCCCGAACATGATTCACCCGGTGCAGGAGTCTGTCTTCCAGCGACAGGCTTTGCAAATTCGGTAGGTCGGTAAAACTGTAGGGTTCCATGTCCCGGATGGTGGTCACCGTGAAAACGATCATCCGTGCATTCATCATGCGGGAAAAATGATGCCGCTTAATTATCAAATCCCTACAGGAATAAACGTTCAACGCGACCAGACTAGGCACCAATCCAATATCAAATAACTTCGCCGTGATGGGCGAAGTCACGCATTCTTCGATTCCTGATGAGCTGTTTGTGGATTGGCTGGAAGACATCCGGGTGGACGGGGTCCTCCGTGTCGTTTCTCTCGACCATTTCCACAAAGATCGCGCGCTGCGGACTAACCTTGCTAATATTTCGTGCGAACACGGCCATGGCTGATCTTGTGCCGCCCCATACACAGTCCATAGTGAAATACGTGCTGGATATGCCGGATGGTCCGTAGCAGTAACTTTTCTGGCCGTTTCCACAGTCCATTTCGTGCCATAAGTGGCATTCGTCCGCGGTTACTCGGTCCGTGCGAAAAGGCAGTATTTCTATGCTGGTAAAGCCTTCTGCTTTGGGAGGGGGATTCTTCGAGTTCTCACATTCTGTTTCATATTTTGGAACTGTCCTATCATGTAGCGCACCAACGACAACTACAAAGTACAAGCGTTAAAAAAACTGACAATAATGATGGAAAATTATTACGAACGGATTGTAAATATTGGCTTTAGTAGAGTTTAAATAACCTTGCCGGTAAAGTAAATATCGTACCTTACTCACCGTGCGATTCCGCAATTACTATGCACACAAATAGATGCGATGTGGCGATCATCTTTAGCGGAAGCAATGTGCTGTATCTTTTGGTGCAGTTCTGTATCGCAAAGACTGTTTCTGTAGTGTAAGGTGCTCGAGCTTGAGGCAGTGTTTAAGCAGTAATAAAGTGCATTTGTTTTCTCTTTGGTGTGCAATTTCATCCTCAGGGCTAATAAACTTTGTTGTTTCCTTGCTTCCGTTTATTAAATTTTGCAGCAATTTTTCTTGAATGGTTTAAAATTATAGATGTTCCGCTGAAACAGTTTATGTACGTACTACGCGGCATAGCTAAAACTCTTCGCGTTTAATAGAAATTTTTAAGATGTTCATACACACTTTTTTATCAATGAATACCTTATTATTTTCAAAGATTGGACGTAAAGGCCTTGTGAAAGCCTAGAGTAGCTCTTTACCTCTTGTCAATCGAAAAGACAACACCACAAAGATTCTTACTGCCCTTATCACTCTGATTTTTTGTGGCCATTCGTGCAGTTAAGCTTTTTGCCTTAACTATTCAATTACATGAGCCTTGGGTGTTTTATTTACATGGGCAGCATGACCTTTGATTATAGTTGCAGATTTCATCAACAGAAACCGTTTGTAGATTTATATACTGTCCACCATGCTAACGAGTATATAAAATCTGTACATAAAAAGCTAAATGTTAGATGATAAAGGTACCCGCAATGAGGTTCTCTTGTATGTACAGTAGTTCTTGTAGCCAATATTCTAGCAAGCTGGGAAAATTCATCTGACCTCGGCTGATCACATACTTCTAGTGTAGCTTTCCATGAAGCTGGTCTAGTCACAATCAAGTGCTCCACAAATACCAGGTTCAAACAGAGCTAAATAAATACTTATAGAATGGCGCACGACATTTTGGAAAAGAAGCATTGGGCACCGTTAATAACAGATGTTTTGAAAATGAAAAGTACCATCACGCTATACCCCAAAGTGGATCTCAATATCAATAATATATTTAACGTGGACTGTTTAGTCACTTTAGTGTACCACTTGGTTTACTGGCAAATTGTATCTTCCGTATTATTCAGCTTGACGCTGTGCACAAACATACATGTTTATATGGCACCAATATCGTTGTGGCACCAAAGCACATTGTGGCAGCAATGCACGAACCTGCAAATGGGATAATTTGACGCATCCATTTCTTTGACGATCAATGAATATATAGGTATATATATCACTGAAATATGAGCAGATTCGCTCTTGCAGTTTTACTTCATTTCTGTAAAGATCAGCCTTTTTCTCCATAAACAGCATAATATGCTTATTTTTAATTCCAGTTAATTTTTAATTTACTAGTTCTACAGTCATTTTTAAATTCTTTGCCGTCGCGTCAAAATTAATTTGTTATAAAAGAATATCGGCAAGCATTCCTGCCGGCCTTCTACGTCGTCGCATTTAATCATACACTACATGATCCCTATTTTTATCACTTCATTGACCACGGTGAAATTCTGCAGACTCTGATAATGATCCACTTTTTATCAGTTTGGGTCAGATCACTTTTATCACTTTTATCAGATCCGATGCTTCTCGCAAATCCGACAGTTGTATTGATAGCAACAATTACAGAGCGTATGTTGTTGTTGTTATTACTCGTACATTTGGCGCGGCAGTACAAATCGATACCGGATAATATACGCTGAGTAAATAAGACTTTAAGGGATACAGTAGTTTGCGCATCCAGGTACGGAATACGCTGGGCGGTATTTATTTGATTCCTGATTGTATCTTATATATAAAGATATCGAATGTCCATTCCGTGCGCTCACGCATGTGCCACTAATACCGGCTCCTCCCAGCTGATAAACGCTTGTATTCGGAAGCGTTCTCTTGGGTTATTTAGTTGCAGTATCCCGAGTGGTCGTGATAATTACTTCCTGCTCCCGTGCGATACCGGTTGTCAATAACAGTTTATTTTATAACACTGTTCACATACAATACCACTTGCTTCGTTTGCTCAAAGGCCGCTTGTCGTGTCGAACGAGAATCGGAATTTGTTGCCATCGTCGGCTCAATGAAATGCGGAATCTCCATACTTACTGTCACAGTTTTGCTGATTTTGCTAAGTGGTATAAGCAGTCGCCGTTTGACCTTCATCGTGGTGACCATCGGCGACAACCCGCTGTATGGATTCTATGCTTCATGGCCGCATTACGAAGTGGCATTTCAGAAGGCTGCCTCCATGTATCCCGATATTTTCCGCAATCATACCGTACAGGTATTTCACAAACCAGGATTGCGGGACTGTTTGGACGCTGCAGCGGAGATGTACGCCACAACCGGAGATATCTACGATCTTCTGCAGAAAACAGACGGATTTCCTATTCTCATGTCGCCGGGTAAATGTGCTAAATACGGCAGTGTCCGGATGCTATTAGTAAAATAATATTACAGTTCATTTTTGCGGATTGTTTCAGGCTGCAGTCCCGAAATGCTGACTCTTGCTGATTTTTCCCGAGGTACAATCAGTTGGGTTAAATTCGAGGCAAATCTAAAATAAAATATGCATGAATGTCCGCAGTAATACACGTCGTAAGCCGATGTCTTTGGTGGCACACTTAATAAGTTTGGGCGCACACCGAAATGGCGTCGATAAACTGCTTTGCTGCTTATTCGGTAAAAACCAATACTTTTATATAATTGTCTGTGTTAATGGACAATAATCAAAATTATCCAAATTAAAACTGTTTGGCCTTATTTCAGTTTTGTGATCTACCACGTATTATCGTAGACGCCTGTACAAAATTGCTGTAGTTGTTCATCAAAACTATGTACGTACATGAATTCTTTGTTACAGAGGTAAACGTGCCGCTATTTGCCAGGTAAGGTTTTATTGTGGTGCAGATTTTATTAAGTTGAGAATATTCAGTTGTAAGATTGTCGACTGCAGCACATCAACTGATGGAAGGTTTGTGAATCGGCAACGGTACCCTACATTTCTGGGATTCGGATCCACAAGCCAAGGCAACCAGGCACCAGCCACCATTTCCCTGCTGAAATATTATAAATGGAGCACTGTCACGTTATTTTGCGATGATCTCATTCTACATCCGCCGGCCAGTGCCTTTCTGGGTACTCTGTGCCGCACACTCAGGCCGATGCTCAGCGGCAATGCCGGCTATGAATTCTATCTGGAAAGCTACGATTCGAAAACTGATCCCGGTTACGAAGCAAGATTAAAGCGAGCAAAGTCGCAGAGCAGAGGTTGGTTAAAATCTCATCGTCGTTATTTTAAACAAACAAATCTTCGTCAAAGTTTCTATATTTTTATAGTTCTATGTCTAAATTTTCATACGAAGTATTCATATTTTGCAGTGATAATCATTCTGACTAGAGCGGACGAATTACGGAAAATTATGGTAAATTTTGGTTAATTTTGGTTATAGTACCGTTACATTTAGAAACTTTGTTCGGCAATGGAAATTGATTTGTTTTGGTCTATAATTTTTCAGATTATTGCACACAAGCTGAATATGACAAACAGCGAATATGTAAGTAAAAGAACTGCACTGTCATACGCTAAGGTTTTCTGGCTGATAATCGTTTGAACTGCGCAGGTATACATTCACGCGGTACCAAACCAAGGACCTGATTATATCCCACTGGAAGTCGATACGGGATCGCCTGACGATCAGGTAATCGATCACACCAAGGTCATCGACATCCAGCGTAATCAATTATCGACGAGTAATTGTTAGATAATCTTCAACGCCTATAAACAGCTGATCGCCTTGACCTTCGTCTTGCCCGACTACGGTCGCATACAGTCCTACATGGACATCGTGAACAAACGGGCAAGGAACGTCTATAATTACACCTACGATTACAATGAAAAGGTCAGCAGTCTGAGGTTGCCTGGTTCTACAATTTGCACCGATATTTACGCGGATGTTTCTGCAGCGCAATGAAATCACCCAAGCCATTCCCGAGATGATCTTCTCTATGGCAAAGGTATTAAACTGGTTGAACAGAAACGTCTGCACATGCAAATTTACTCATTGTCTCAATGCACTTTTCCAGGCAATTAACGAATCCGCGACGCCGATCAGCGGCATGGAACCCAAGGGATTCCTCAATTTGTTTCTGAGCAAGCGATTCGATATTGGTGATTTTCGATCTGTTGTGTTCAGTCCCGTGGGAATGCGGCTATGTGATACTTTCTATTCGCGCTTGAATACGACGAGCAGGACGTTCGAGGTAACTAATGAACACCTCGCATCTCAGGCATAAAAAAGTAGTTTCTGAAATTTGTTTTATAGATATCAGACTCGAAAGTTTATATATATTATACGAGTATATACAATCGCAGTTTTTTTGTACAGTATATCAACGATGTAATTCTTGCATGACATGATGACTGCATCTGTTGTTGCCTTTTGCAAAAATTAATATTATGCAGTTAAAAGGATGTCAGTAAAGTAAACAATTTCTCATCAATTTCTTCTTGACCTTTGCGATAGGAGTAAAACCGATGTTGGAGGTAAAACAATTTTCCATACGGTGTATTACAAATACGGTACTATATATTGGTCATTGACAAGTGGATCTAATAATATACCCATAAAAGAAGAGAGATTGGTTCCTGTTTCGTATGGTGTGAATAATTGTGTTTTAACCTGATTGCAATTTTGTTCTGCAGATTGCATGGCATTACGATGCCGTTACCCGCGTCTTTACAAAACTGTCCCACTTGGCGGATGAATGGAACGGCAATTACGCCCCACCGTTAAACCGTCCGGCTTGCGGATATCGGAATGACCGCTGCACAACTGACGCCGGTATTGACGACATGGTGCATGACGCATCAACTTCCTCTAGTGCCTGATTATTGAATGTTGCAGACATCATGCCTATAATCGTTGGCGCTTTGTGTGGTATAATTGCTGTTTCCGCTATCCTGATTGGAATTTCGATCTACTGCATGTGAGAAAAAGGATTTCTTTGGTGATCTCACTGATCTGTTGTCGTGCGTTGCTTGATGACACTGTGTCTCGGTTGTAGAAAGCGATCCGCTTATAACGATCAATCCAATTGGTGGCTGTTGGATGCAAACCTACTGGAGCTGCCAAGCCCAGCATCAAAATGCGATGTCATTGAGGTGGGCAAATATCAAGGCGAACCGGCATGGCTACGTCTGATTCCCGACAGTGGAGTGCGAGAGGACGAACTGGTTTCTAATGCAGCTCTACGGAAATGTCTCGCTCAGGTACACCAGAACAATACGAGTACTGTTTCAAGACTGGACGTTGTTCCATGAAATGCACACAGTTGGCGCAAAGCTGGTGAAAGCGATGTCATGTGCATATATTGTAATTATGCAGATTAAAGCCCTGCACAATGACTGCATTGCGACTTTTTATGGGATCGGTTTTCTGGAGAAAACCATGTGTGTCGTATGGGAAGCCGGTCGTGGCACGCTGCGCTCCATTTTCGCCCACGAAACAATCATCGCGGATAGTGCGATACAAACCTATTTCCTGTTCAACATTTTAACGGTAAAAACAGCTCCTTAATGACGTATATATGTAGAAGTGCTGCATATCCAAGTTTGGCAAATACATGACTATTTGTCAATACATGGCTGTTTGTAGGGCCTCAATTACATTCATAACAGGACGCCTTTCCGAAAGCACGGCAGTCTTTCCAGTCTCAGCGTGATTTTGGATGATCGCTTTACGGCAAAAATCTGCGATATCACTGCCAAACTCTTGCGAATGACGGCCAGAAGAGAGGTCGACATTAACGGTGGAGATGTGGTTGTAGCTCCCGAAGGACAGTCTGGTAGTGCTTCCCAGGAGGCGGATGTTTACTCCCTCGGAGTAATTTTCTTTGAGATATTACGTGGACATGCGGTGATCTCGGCCAAAGAAATTCAACTTGGTAAAGTAACCGGCTTCTTTTACTGCAACAAGTTGAACTCAGCAAGCCGGAATGTGGCTATGTAAAAAAAAAATAACGTTGCTAACATTTTTTTGATTATTAGAGAGCATGAAAGTAACGACTCCACTACAAACGCAAGCTCGCAACGTGATTGGTCAGTGTTGCGCCGTTGATCCCATTGTCCGACCGACCGTCAGGAGTATTATGAATACGTTGGGCAAATACCAGCCGAGTGGCACAGTTGTCGGTAGTTTGATTAACCGCCTTGAAAAGCATGCCGAACATCTGGAGCAGACGGTTGCGCACCGCACCGAGGAGCTTTTACTAGAACGGAAGAAAGTTGACCTGCTTCTGGCCGAAATGATCCCACCGTAATGACCGTTGTCCTTCCTTAAGTTTATTTCACGGATTATCATCGTTACTTTACGTTTTAGATCATTAGTTTCTTCACTGCGGAATAAGATCCTCGTGCCTCCGGAATCGTACGACTGCTTGACGTTATACTTTAGCAGTATGGTGGGCTTCGACGTCTTCTGCAAATCCCGGACACCCTTCGAAGTGTGCACCTTTCTCAATGAGCTGTACACGTTTGTGGATAATCAGATTGTCCCGTTCGACGTATACAAAGTGGAGACCATCAAAGACGGTTACGTCGTAGGTTAACTAAAACTCGGTACTTTCGTTACCGACCTATAGAAATCGCTTTTTCGTTGCGAGCACAGGTTGCCAGCGGGGTTCCAATCAGGAACGATAACGCACACTGCAACCAGATAGCGTCCCTGGCGCTCCGCGTCTTACGCAACTGCACAACGGATAATCTTAAAACATATCTTCCAATCAGAATCGGCATTCATAGTGGTAATTCTTATTGTTCCGAAAAGCAGAATTTGGAGACGTGTATGACATGAGATTTTTGTAGGACCGGTAGCTGCGGGTTTTGTTGGACTTTTGATGCCCCGTTATTGCATGTCAGTATTTTAACTATTTACTAAGAAGCAGTCCAGTTTCGCCAATGTTTACGAAATGTCAAATGTTTATCTAAACGAGATTTTACGTGATGCAGTTTTGGGGACACCATCAACACAGCCAGTAGAATGGAAAGTCACGGAGAGGGTGAATTGTCAAATATACGACACATTATGTTTCGCTACGATTTCTTTTCATGGATCTGGTTTCGCGCAGAGAGAAAAATCCATGTAAGCCCTGACACAAAGCGTCTACTGGAAACGAATGGGGAATTTTTCCTTGAACCACGTGGACAGATCAACGTCAAGGTAATAAGTAACAGTGTAGCATCCAAATGAACCGTACGGGTAACCCTGGTGAATGTACACTATCTAAATCCTTTATTGGGAAAAGGCCATCAATATAACAAAATATGCATTCGCGTAATACTACTTAAAATTTACATTTCAGGGAAAAGGATGGATTGATACATACTGGCTCAAGCCGGCAAGAAGCGCTGTAATTTAATTGTCTGCCATTTTACGTTTTCCACTGGAAAACGTTTCTACTTGAAGAGCCCTTGTAGTCTTGCGTTAATGCAGGTCATTGACTGCATTGCATGCAGTAATAAAGTTTAATAACTCGATAGATGTCTCTGCTAACTGCTTACATTGCTTACGTAAGTTACGTTAATAAAGTTAATAACTTGATAGATATCTCTGATAACTGTTACGTTACATTACTCATGAATGGGCTTGAAGTGCAAATGTGTGCAGTTATTAAATTATTAAACAGTTTGCGCGTTTCCTCAATATCCGTTGGTGGATTGCGCGCCTGGCTTTGCTGTCAGTGAGAGGTTTGATTTATTTATCCCAGAGTGTGTTATATATAGCATAACCGGCATTACAAATTTTGGATATCCCCACACAGTTTACGTCCATTGAATGCCAGCACAACACTTCATCAGCTCCGAAAACGTCATTTAATGCGCTTTCAAGTCTTGAGTGTTTTACGCTTTATAGCGGCTTTATGTGCAGAAAAGCCTTATTTCTGCGACAAAACTCATGCAACTGTACTGTTTCAAAATTCCGCTGTTTTGTCCATAGACTCCTTGAGTCTTGTACATACCTTATCGTTAGTAGCTTTATCACAACGGTTATATAAGCAACAGGACTGCTTTGACATTATTTCATAGCGTGAACAGTTCAAATATGCGCGTACAGTCTCTGTTAAGGATGTCACTGTATTTCTCGTCGGAACTGGTAAATATAATTTCCGATGCATACTAATCAAACAACTCACGTAATTGCGTCGGAAGAGAGGATACACTTTCATAACCTCCCCAGAGCTTGTTAGCAGCTGGGTATACAGACTGTCGGCTATGCGGTCACATGTTAAGCCATCCTCGATAAGCGCAGATATTTCTGTCGACAGGAAAATGTTCGCAAGATTCATAACGGTCTGCGTGGTTACGGGTGTGGTACAACAGTCCAGCAGTCTGAATATCATCATTGTGTCCATCGGCGATAATCCGTTATACGGTTACTATGCAGCCCTGCCGTACTTTGATGTTGCTCTGCAAATGGTTGCGGAAGCATATCCAGCACTGTTTGTCAACTACACCCGACAGGTTTTTCATAAACCGGGACTACCAGATTGTGGAGATGCTGCGTCGGCGATGTATGCGGTTACGGGGGAAATTTACGATTTACTACAAAATATCCAGGGATTTCCCCTAATGATGTCATCCGGTACAGTTTCTTTTGCGCATGTGTAATAAACAGTAAATAGACGCAACTTTAAGCCAAACATTTGTTTATTAGCAATACTTACTTAAAAACCCTATAAAATGGCCAACTTTTGTATATTCGGCTATTTTGCTAACATAGTTGCTTAAGCATTGTATTTTCATAATAACTATGAGACTATCGGCCTTGAGAATTACGTATATGAACGCGAAAGAGCAATAAATTTTCAGGATGCAGTCTGGAGATGATGACACTTGGAGACTTTGCCCGAGGTGAACTGAATGATCATATCCTTAAACTATCTCATTATGTGCGTGCTGCTTGAACATGTAATTTGTAGAAGTCAATGTGCCGTTGCTGATGAGGTATGTACAGTTCAAAACCATGCTCTATTTGGAGCTCGAGAAGATCGATCTCACTTTTTATGGAATAGTACCGGGGTGGACGCTCGGCTGGCCATTAAGAAGCGCTATCCGACAGTTCTGTCATTTGCCCCAACAAGCCTGGGTAGTCAGGCACCGGCCACCGTGGCGTTCTTGAAATATTACAACTGGAGAACGGTAACGGTGTTCTGCGACGACATTACGCTGTATCCGCCGATTTCCGCTTTTCTCGGGATCTACTGTCGCTCACTGAAGCCATTGTTATCCGGTAATTCGGGTTATGAGTTCTACTTGGAAAGCTATGATTCCCGGTCGAATCCCGATTACGAGGTCAGATTGCAACGCGCCAAATCACAAAGCAGGGGTAAGTAGGTTTTTACCTTGACCTAACGGTACTCGTGCCTTGCTTACCAGCTTTTCTAAATTATAAAATTTTAGTGATGATTATTCTCACTCGGGCTGATGAACTTCGGAAAATGATGGTAAGCCATTTTAACGTCATTCTTAAAATTGTTGCTGTGGATTATTGATTGCAATTGCAGCTCGTTGCTTACAGACTGAACATGACCAACAGCGAATACGTAAGCACTGCAGCGTGAATTTATTAATGTGAGGATAATGCACGAGGGAATTGTTGTAATTGCGTTGTGCATGAATTGCAGGTATTCATTCATTCCATACCTAATCAAGGGCCGGACTATTTACCGCTCGTAGTGGATATGGGAAGCGCTGATGACGATGTAAGCGCTACTTTTTTTTTAGTTTAGTTTTCTACTCGCAATATCCATTATGGATCGGCTTTTACGACCAGGTGATTACGTCATGTAATCGTATTTCCAGGTGATTTTCGAAGCGTACAAATATATCGTCGCAATGACTTTTGTCCTTCCTCAATACGAAAAGATTGAGCCGTTTATGAAAAAAGTTAGGGAAACTGCAAAAGCCGTGTACAGTCATACGTACACTTTCGACGAAACGGTATGTTGCTTAACAGTTATTATAGATACGTAACTGCAATGAAATGTAACTAAGTGTTTGAAAAAAATTGTATTTACGATGATTTTCTACTACAGCATAACGAGCTCGTGCTATCGATCCCAGAAATGATTCTTTCGGTAGCAAAGGTAAGTGATTTTGGTTTGGATGACTGGGTACATGCACAATACGAAATGTACTAGCTAACTCAGCCTGCTTTTAGGCCTTGAACGAATCAGCCATTTCATTGGATGAAATGAGCGTTCAAGGCTTCCTAAACTTGTTTTACAATCGGACATTTTACCATGAATCCATGCGTACTGTGGACATTGGACCAAGTGGTATGCGATTAGGTGACACCATATTTTTACGACTGAATACGACAACTAGACAATTTGAGGTTGGTTTTGCTATGTACTCGTACAATGTCTATCTAATCAAACTTAATACACTTGCGCTGCGAAAGCGTATTTATTTTTTTTTGCAGCCGGCGTGGCGCTTCAAAGCTCGTGCTCAGGCTATACTGAAGACGTCCCCACTAGCAGACGAATGGAATGGTGCATCTGAACCTCCGCTGAATCTCCCGAAGTGCGGTTATAGAAACGACCGCTGTGGTGTTGTCAAAATCAGTCAGTGGTTGCATATGATATAGCTTTCCCGGCTCACATTGACATTTGCTCCTTTGCAGCGCTTAATCCAATATTTGTTGGAGCCATATCCGGAATAATCGCCCTGTTTTGTATTCTCATGGGAACAGCTGTCTACTACATGTGTGTACAGTGTACCGTAATCTGCAAAGTTTCGAAGTTTATTTCCTGTACTATAGGTAGCATATGACAAAAGTAACAAAATGGGTTCATCACAGCAAATCCAAAACCAAACAACCAAACTGGTGGTATCTCAATACGCATTTACTGGAGATGCTGGTACATCCGTCCAATACCTGCGGGAACAGCATCCATATGGCGAGATACAACAATGAACCGGTTTGGTTGCGCTGCGTCCACAGCAAGTACATCCATCACGATGATGATGAAACGGCGCATAGTGGACACGAGACGGATCTGTTGGATCAGTCCAGCACGCAGAAAGTCTTTGCTCAAGTACGCTTCGTATCATTCGTATTCAACTTTGGTCTACACTGTCCGCTATGGGTTCGATGTAGATGCGAACGCTAAGGCATGACAATATTGCCCGTTTCTACGGCGTTGTGTTCTGGGATGAAGCCATCTGTGTAATCTGGGAGGGTGGTCGGGGGACGCTCCGCTCATTCTTAACCAATGAAACGGTCATGCCGGACAAAACTGTACAGCTGTTTCTGATCTTCAACATACTACGGGTACTGCATGGACTTAAGCTAACCTTACCGGCACTGCTTGCTCTGAAGGTGTCGCATTTCTTGTCTTTTTGCAGGGCGTCAACTACATTCACCATCACACACCGTTCCGAAAACACGGCAATCTCTCGAGTCTAACCGTCATTTTAGATAGTCGATTTACAGTCAAAATCTGCGATATCGCCACTACCAAATTAACGCACTTTGTACTGGAGAAGCATGTCCATCTTGTGGACATAGCGGTTGTTCAGCCACCAGAATACGAGAACGCTAAATTCTTCCAAAATTCAGCACATGTGGTGGGTACCGTTGAGGCGGATATATTCTGCCTCGGTATCGTTTTGTACGAAATAATAAAGGAAAAAATTGTAGCAACGGACAAGGATTATCAACTCGGTAAGCCGGGAATTTCTGACTTCCATACGAAAAAATACGAATTCAGTTTGGTTGTTCAGATGCCATAAAGACAGTCGGAGAATTTCACTTGGAAATTAAGTCTATAATTGAGCAGTGTTGCTCCGTGTACCCCAAAGCGCGCCCAACCATCTGGAACATTCTAGCTCGCGTCAGCGACTATCAGCCGCGTGGTACAGTGGTCAGTAGCTTAGTCAGTCGGTTAGAAAAATACGCGGATCAGTTAGAGACCACTGTAATACACCGGACCGAAGAACTAATGATGGAACAAAGGAAGGTCGATCTGTTGTTAGCAGAAATAATACCTCCGTAAGTCTTGAATGTACTTATTTAGCATCTACCTGAAGTCAGCAGCGATTTGTGGCAGGTCTCTAGTGTCTTCGTTACGAAACAAGGTCCCGGTTCCGGCGGAGACCTTCAGCTGTGTGACGCTCTACTTCAGCAGTATGTTGGGATTCGATCAGTTCTGCAAATCCCAAACACCATTAGAAGTTGGACAGTTCCTCAACGAATTGTACACCGCTCTCGACAAGCAGATTTCAGCTTTTGATGTGTACAAAGTTGAGACAATAAAGGATGGATATGTGGTAAGAGATATTGACCCTTTCCGCACGATTTAGAGCCTTAAAGCTAAAGTGACCTTTATACAGGTGGTGAGCGGTATCCCCATTCGCAATGGGGACCAGCATGCGCTTGAGATTGCTCGTATGGCGCTGTCCATTCTGCATATGTGTACAACGACGAAATTCAAGGTCCACTTGCCCATTCGTATGGGTATTCACAGTGGTGGGCGTGAAAAGAAAATACCGTACACTTGTGGCTTACAACTGAAACATTTATTTTTTTGTGTCGCAGGGCCCATAGCAGCGGGATTTGTTGGCGTAAAAATGCCGCGATATTGCTTGTACGTATCTGTCGATTCGTAAAGCTCAAAGGAATAGAAAGCGCTCGTTGTTGGAATGTTTACTACATACTTGTAGTATATTAACCGCAAATGTACGACTGTTTTTTTGTAACTTGGCAGATTTGGAGATGCCATGAATACGGCAAGTCGTATGGAAAGTCACGGAGAGGGTAAGTTGGTTTATTGTGCAAATTATGTACATACTCTGTATGAATACAAAACAATCTGATCATATACTGCGTACATGACGTACACAGTCGTACCCAGAAAACCTGTAAAAAGTACTCTGTATGTTTTAGCTTCTACAATGCTTTTCAGGCTCGATGATACACGTTAGTCCCGATACAAAACTATTACTCGGCGCTGCACCGGAATTCCATCTGGAAAGCCGCGGAATATCCCAGATCAAGGTAGCGAGAAAGTAACTGCAATGTGTTTATTGTTTCTTTTTGACAGTCGACGGTGTTTACAGGGCAAAGGCCTTATGGAAACGTTCTGGCTCAAAGCCAGAGTTTAGCAAACTGCACATTCATCAAGAAACTATCAGTCATATCTTTGTTTTTGCATAAATAATGTTGTATTTGAAACCATGGTGATTAAAAAATTTTGTGTATGTTTAGTTATTCTGTAAAATAACTAAACATTTTGTGTATGTTTAACTAAACATTTAATTTTGTGTATGTTTAGTTATTCTGACACTTCGACAAAGCTAAGGTAAAAACGTGCGTGTTCAGGGTCAGCAAGATGCTGGATGAAGGACGTATAAATATCGAGTGACCTAATAATGATAGCACTGTATTTCAAGTCCTTTTTTATGCAACATCAATCCTATTCCTCGCTGGTTGCAGCCGTGTCAAATTCAATCTTATTTAAACGTGTGTGATGCAACATCATTAAGAATACTACTCGACACCAGAGGCATACCGGCATGGAATAACGCCCACGTTTACAATTGTTAATTAGATTAAACAATGCAAACTATTGGCTGCTTTTAAAGGCCAACGGAGTGATGACTCTAATTAATACCGGACACCAGTTGGTCTCCGTTCTCGTCGGTAAAATTGCAAAAATGCGCTCATTTCGCCTAGGTACAGCTCAAATTTCGCCACAGAAATAATCGCTGCCATTACAGGAATAATATCTTGTGCCAATTGCAACTACGTACAGTAGTAATCGCGTTATCCTTGTCGGTTACTATGAATTGCTGCGGCCTTGACCAGAAAACGGAAAGCTGCAAATGTATCTCGGTATCCTCTTTTACGCCTTACGGTATAACAACTCTTGTTGTAGGCGCTGCCGATCAGTACGCAGTAACATACACTGGGCGTTTCCCGCTGTAAAAATGAAATCAAATGTTCAATAAATTCCCGCCTGCATCCATATTATCCCGGTTGCATCCTGTTAATTATCGGGATGGCGCAGCAGATGTTTGAATAGACGTACGGGAAATCATCTATAAAAACTCGGACGTGGTTTTTTTCATAGCCTAAGGTGGGTCGATCGATGGCTCATTTCCCGCCGTAGAGTTACGAGAACCGATATGAAATGTATGGACGATCTGTTGCTTGCCTGACGGGATTCATTAGCTGACACATCGATACCGCCCGATAATGCAACATCTTTAGTTTTTAGAAACGTTTCTCTCGTGTCGCTTGTCTGCGCGCTGCTTGCATGACAGTCGATTCAACAAAAACTGATATACTTTGTATTCTGTTCAATATTTACTAGCCAACGTGCGCAGCTGATTTTGAAGTCTTTCCCGAAGTTTGCATGACTTCACTTGCACAATTATACTGTTTATCTTATTTACTTATTCCAAATAATACGGGGTGATTAATCCCCAATCGTTGTGAGGAAATGCGTAATATCGTCTTCCGGATTTTGGGTATTGTTACGGTGTTGACCGGATGCCGGGCGTTGAATTTCATAACGGTTATTATCGGTGAAAACCGGCTATCTGGATACTACGCTGCTATGCCATATTACGACGCCGCATTTGACATCGCAGCTCAAAGATACCCAGCCATCTTTGGTAATTTAACTCGCATTCCTGTTTACAAACCTGGAAACACGGACTGCAAGATTTCGGGAGACGAAATGCCAGAACTTCTCGGCCGAGTTTATAAAGCACTGCAAGAAATGGAGGGACTTACAATTTTGCTGTCCCATGGTAGGGCTTTCCGCGAAAAGTCAGTTTTGGTCGATGGCGATTAATTACCGTAATCAAACAGAATTTCTAGGTTGTAGTCCAGAAATGATTATTCTTGGAGATTTCGCTCGTGGTAAGTAGATTGTTACAGAATTACATTGCACAGTGTACTTTACGTAATTGCGCGGAAAAATCAACCTTTTTTCTGCTGGCCAATCTAGAGGTCAAGGTTCCGCTACTCGCCAGGTAAACAGACGCGTAATATAAGTGCCGATCGATAAACCATAGAACGTGCGTTTGTTGCCAAACAGTCTATCGACGGATGTTATCTTCACCGACCGCCGGCGCTACTCAACAGTCGTCGGATTCGGGGGAACCAGTCAAGGTAATCAGGTACCGGCTATCCGGGCCTTTCTCCGCCACTACCTCTGGACCACGGTCACGCTATTCTGCGATGCGATCAGCAATTATACGACGCTATCGGGTTTCATCGGAGCAAACTGCCGCGGATTACAAGCGGTCCTCACGGCCGCCAATGGATACGAGTTGTACGTTGAAAATTATGATTCCAGTAAGGATCCTGATTATACTCCGCGACTGTTGCGTGCTAAAAGCCAATCACGCAGTAAGTGTGCTGTTCGTACACGGTACCTACTCGGATAGCGAAAGATTGTAACTGAACCTTTACGGTTTTCAGTTTACATCATATTTACTCGGGCTGATCAAATGCGGAAATTAATGGTAATAAAAAAAACGCACCCGTTTGATAATTTTATGTTGGAGAGTTTTCTTTGCTTTCAGGTTACTGCACATGCCCTAAACATGACACGTAGTGAATTTGTAAGACATCATTTTTCCGTTAGTTAAACGGAATTCACAAAATAGTTTGCGTGTAAATCAGGTTTATATCCATCCCATGTGCAACCAGGGCGTGGGATACCTTCCGCTTGATGTTAATGTTGGAGACGATGATGATACGGTACAGTACTTGCGGTGTTTGCTCGTCAAAATTGTGCTTTTTTATACTTCATTATCAGCTGCTTCCTTTTCTTGTTGCATAACCGACTGTTTTGTAACACTTGTGAACAGGAGGTTGTTGGACTGTGTTATGTAATCATCCAAAAAAGCACCAAGGACTTTTGTTTTTAGATCATCCGGCAAGCTTACAAGTATGTCATTAAGGTGACCTTTACCCCCATTGATTACGAGTCCGCAGCGGACTTCCTGCACGCTGTTGCTGTGAAAGCCGACAGCAGCTACAACTTCACTTACGGATACGATGAATTAGTAAGCCCGTGAAACGGAACTATGCGGGCGTTTTTTCTACCATGTTATCAACAAATTCTTGGCAGCACAATGAGATCGCCATGGCCATTCCGGAAATGATCTTGTCCGTCGGAAAGGTAGATTCCTGGAGCAACGATCGATACCTTCACTCATTCCGCTTATCTGACCCGGTTTTTTTCCGAAAGGCTCTGAATGAATCATCCATTCCGCTGAGTGCGCTGTCCTATAATGATTTTCTGAACCTCTTCGTAAATTGCACCTTTGATAATGGTGTCTTACGGCAAGTTGTAATGGGACCGCTGGGAATGCGCTTGGTGGATTCGGTGTTTTATAAACTCAACCCAGTTAGTCAAGAATTTCAGGTAAATACAAATACATTCAAAGACTTCACATTCTTTACATACAAGTTTACACTTTGACGGTTGACCATTCAGCCAGCATGGGCATACGATGCAAAAAACCAAGAAATTGGTGAGACCTCGATTCTGGCTGGTAACTGGGGCGACACAGCGAATCAGCCCCTGAATAAGCCAATCTGCGGATATCGAGTTTCCAACTGCTTTGTTATGGACCGCGGTAAACTGAAACACAAAAAGCGTTCTCATCCGCAACTGCAGAACATACAAGCCGAATTTCAGGAACGCGGACCATCATCATTGGCTCAGTCTTGGGAATCATTGGCGTGTGCGCCATTGTGATTGTATCGGTAATTTTGTACACGTAAGTAATCAAAGTTTACAAAGAGAAACAGAATCTAAAACTAAACGAAATAAGCAGGTTGATGTAAATGTCGTACAGAGTACCGTAACAAATGCGTAAATGGTACCATAAAATACATGTACAGTATCTGCGAAAAAACACCTGTACGTCGAAGTGTAAGAAAGATTACTTTAATACGATAGTAATCTTAACCTTTTACATTTCTAGGAGACATCTTAACCAATCGCAAAAAAATACCAGATGGCTGCTGCAATCCGAACACATTCAACTCCCCCGCAACCAGCGCCGCACGAGCGGTCACGTCGGTATACAAATGGGTCGATACAAAAACCAACCAGTATGGATGCGCACGGTGCATATTCGGCTGACCGAAGTTGAGCTGTCCTCTTTTGCGCGCAAAACGCTCTTAACGGTTGGTGTGCCGTCTGCTTAAATTCACTACATTAACACGTTGGGAAAAAATACTGACCTTGCAGTTGAGCGAAATGCGGCACAAAAATATAGGACAATTTTATGGGCTGCTTCTATTGGAAGTGTCCAGTCACATTGTCTGGGAAGGTGGACGGGAAACACTGCAGTCTCTTTTCCAAAACGAAGCCATCATCAACGACGGAACCATCCAATTATTTCTCATTTTCAATATCATTGCGGTACGTCGTATCGTTATCACAATCTTCTACTATTTCCCGACTTCAGCAACTAGACTGCAACGTCTTACAGGGTTTACACTATATCCACAAAAGAACGCCGTTATTAGTGCACGGCAGCCTTTCCAGCCAAACCATAATCATTGACAGTCGCTTCGTGGCCAAAATTAACGATATCGGCTCGGCGGTTCTGTCGCGAGCAATAACCAAACGCGACAGCGTCATAATGCATCTGATTCGGCGACGCTCCAGCCATCGTGACCAGGCCGCGCCCAGTGGTTCCCAAGAATCCGATATTTTTGCTCTGGGTGTCGTTATCTGCGAGATTATGTTGGGTCATACTGTCAAGCCGAATAACTTGCTACCTTTGCAAATCGGTCAGTTTTCGTTGCCATTTGACACAAAGATTGGGAGCTGTATTGAATAAACTGTTACAGATACGATTCAGTATCGCGATCCCATTTTTCAACTGAAGATTCGCCATGTTCTGCAGTGGTGCTGCTCCGTTGATACGGACTCACGACCATCGATAGCCGAGGTTGTTAACGAATTAGAACCGTATCAGCCGACGGGAAATGTGGTGGAGAGCTTGCTCAACCGCCTCCAAAAACACGCTGATCGTCTGGAAGACATTGTTCGCATTCGCACTGCTGAATTACTGTCGGAAAGCAAGAAAGTGGATGACCTACTCGCTGAAATTATTCCAGCGTAAGGGCAAACTTATCCTCGCTGTTACTGTCAGGTGTTTCATTCAGTAAAGGTAAAGATTTTTCGTGTCAGGTCTTTGGTCCCCGCTCTGCGCAACAAACTGCAAATACATGCGGAGACCTTCGAATCAGTCACCATATACTTTAGCAGTATGGTGGGTTTCGATCAGTTCTGCAGGACCACTTCGCCAATGGAAGTTGGTCGCTTTCTCAACCACCTGTACACGTCGGTGGATAAACACTTGTATGATTTGGATGTGTATAAAGTGGAAACTATCAAGGACGGCTACGTGGTACGCTTTGATCTGTAACGTGTTCATTTTATTGGTGGCAGTTGCAAATGTGATTGTTCGTGAACGGTTAAAGGTCGCAAGTGGTGCTCCAGTGAGAAACGATAGGCATGCCCATGAAATTGCCACATTGGCCTTGCGTGTAATGGAAAAGTATTCAACGTGTAATTCGCCAACGCATCTACCAATCAGAATCGGCATCCACACTGGTAAAACATTACTGTAGATATATAGTAGAGTATTTTATGTCGGCAATTACGAAATACAAGTATTTAAACTTTGCAGGGCCGATTGCTGCGGGGATCGTAGGTGTCAGGATGCCACGTTATTGCCTGTAATTAGAGCGATACTTACATTACGGGTTTTAATTTTGTAAAGAGTTGCTTTGGATTTGATTGTAGTTTCGGTGATACTATGAATACCGCCAGCAGAATGGAAAGCCACGGAGAAGGTACGGTAGTTAATATTTTGGCTAAAGAAGAAATTATTAAACAGACGGCTATATTAGGCTCCAAGATTCACATAAGCCTGGAAACCAAACAGGCTTTGGCAAGAAAACCGGAGCATATTTTCCAACCACGGGGTATTATTGATGTGAAGGTACCGGTGTTCAGTTCAACTGATTTCTTTTGACAAACTTTGACTGCAGGCATTGTTGATTCCAGGGAAAAGGTCTCTGCGAGACGTTTTGGCTGCTAGGTGTTGTCGCCACGCACATGTAACTTTACTTTCCGAATACTGGAATGAGTTGAGTTGTAAATCCGTAGAATGCTGTGACAGGTTGTCAAATTACGCAAAAGCATGCACAAAATGGTTCTGATTTAAATGATTTTCAGATGAAAGTTTTTATATTAGCTGTATCAGCTGTTTGTAAGCTAAAAATGAGTTTCACGCAAAAGGACCTTTGTTCAGTTATATTAATTGGCCTAATTTCTTTTGTAAACTTTATGAGAAAAAGCACTGTTTTTTTAAATACGGTCTGTACGCATAATATGCGGGGATAAGTCTACTGAGTAGATCTGATAAGATTACGAGGTTAATAAATGATCGATTATCTTCGGCATAACTTTACCCAAGAAACCCGGGTGCATTATGTAACTCCGCATCGGTCGTTTAGCTACAGAAGGAAAGCAAAGGTCAAAGAGAAAGAAGTGTTAAATTTCGAAGTTTCGTTATACAAACACGTCGCCTGCCGATCAAAACGTCGTACTTCATAAACGTTATCGTGAATAGACAAGCGGAAAACGTTGCGAATCTGCCATGTCATGCACCGGTTACTCTTAAAACAACCACGCGATCGCTAACGATAGCGACTGCCCGAAATATTGACACGATATGTTCGAGTGGCTGTGCTAGCAATGTACTCAGGTAATATTACGTACGGAAAATAAATAACCCCACGACTGTTTTCCGCATTTTACTATGGAGTGCCCCTTTGTGATGATGGCTGGGTACTTTTGTTAACTGATATTATCGAGACACCTTTTTAATAGTTTAATTGTCTGCTTTTTACAAATTGGCCTTTTTTAATGTCGGCAGTTTACTGTTTGTTTTGCTAAATAACCTCCACGGTTACTTAGCAGGAGGAAGCGGTCAAAAATGCATAATGATAGCCTATCAGGTTACTGTTCAGCCGAAAGTCAATACACGCATTACAACGCATTTAAATCAACAAACATCCAAAAAATCCATACTTGGATTAGTTGTTGGTATCAGTCGCGTGTCAACTTTTAAGCCGACTAATCTTGCCCAGAAAGTCATAGCCAGAAAATGGGTTGCCAACATATGTTCGATCTGCGATTCTTTCGATTTCCTTGTAGAGTTTTAAGTGCATGTAGCGGTTTGTTTTTCCTGTACAAAATGGGTGACAGCTCAGCAGCACCTTAGTCGTTAACGCTACAGAAGAACGACAATCTCGGAAAATGCGATTAAAGAACGTCTGGATAGTTTGTGCATTTTGTGCGCCTGTTTGCCAGTCAAAGGTCAACTTCCTTATTGTAATATTGGGTGAAAGTCCTTTATATGGATACTTTGCACTGATGCCATATTTTGATGCTTCCTTTGCCATTTGCAAGAAACGTTTCCCGGAAACGTTTGCCAATGTGACGATGCAGGCGGTGTTTGAGCCTAACTTGCCGGCTTGCGGAGATACCACCGCGGCGATGCCGGCAATAACCGGCAAAATCTACCAAATACTGGAAAGGTTCAGTGGGTTAACGATCCTATTCACCCCAGGTAAAAAGCTAAAACTTTCACCGCATCTACGTTTTCTTCACTTTTGTGGTATCGTTTTGTCAGGCTGCAACTTAGAAGTTGTACCTTTAGCGGATTTGGCTCGAGGTGCGTGTTAAGGCCAGTAATACAGACTGCATCATAAAACCACCGCGCAATTTGCTGTTACTTGCTCGAACATGGGTTCATCTTTTTAGAAAAGGATGTCCCGGTAATCAGCAGGTAAGTAAAGTTTGCAGAAACAAGCATACTACAGTACTGTACAACTAGCGCTTCTTCTCTAGCAAAGCCGTAAACGGAATTTTGAAATTAACGCTGTAATGGTCGTTAACGTATAACTTGGCCGTTTTCTAATTCAGCTTCTACGAATGTGTTGATATTAAAAAAAAAAACTTTCGATTTATCAGGCAGTAGTCAGTACTAGTCACAACCACTCGAAAAACAAAAACAAAACACTGGAAGTCATAGCTATTATTTGTAATAATCGAAATTAGGTAGTGTCACGGAGAATTTAGGTACAAAGTAGTTATCCAATTAAAAATGTTATAACTGCTTAGCACAATCTGGGATCCGACCTTTGCCAACCGGCAGCGCTTCCCCACCTTCTTGTCCTTTAGTTCGCGCGGCACGGGTGGACATGTTCCAGCCACCAGAGCCATGATGCGCCGGTACGGCTGGCGTACGGTGACCATTTTTTGCGATACACTTTCGAAGAACGCCGCAGTGGCCACATTTATTAGCTCACACTGTCAGCATTTCCCCAAGTATTTGACGGTAGCTGATGGTTTTCAAGTGTATTTTGAGCGCTATGACTCGACGTTCGATGACGATTATCGGCCCAGATTGCTACGTGCTCGATCGCAAAGCCGAAGTAAGGGGTTGTCCTGGCAAGTTCAATAACTTTGCTAATACAGCAACGCTGGCAACATTAAAAATATTCGGATATTAACGATTTTTATTGCAGTTATTATTCTACTGACACGAGCGGATGAGGTGCGGAAAATCATGGTATTATGGGTGTGATTTTTGGTTTACTTCCCAAGCAGTAACCAAGAATTCATGAGGCTGAATTGTTTGTTTGGCTTGTCTAGCTGATGGCCAGCCAATTGGACATGATCAACAGCGAATATGTACGTAAGTACTCATAATGCATTTAATATTAACACGCTCTCCTTACGCTTTTAAAATTCGTCACGCTTGTTTTCTAGAGAGCATGATAATTTTTCTCCACATGCAGAACGGTGTTAAAGCGCGGTGTTAAGAACGAAGAACGGTGTTAAAGCGTTAGATATCGGCGGCTGCCATATCGGTAATCAGCCATTATTTGCAGATATACATCTTTACATTAACTCTACAAGGATTCGGACATCTCCCGTTGGTTGTGGATACCGGTCTCCCGAATGACAACGTAAGTTCGCAAGAATTACGAAGTACCGTCGTATGTGGGATTTTCTGATTCATTGTTCTGGGTAGGTAACGTTCGAAGCGTACAAAAGGCTTGTCGTGTTGACTTTTGAAATCCCGGATTTTAAAGCCCTTTCGTGGTTGATCGACGCTGCGGCCGATATTGCCAATAAAACCTACAAACACCCATTCACAGCTGAAGACAAAGTAAGTCGTTAAGTTGTCCATAAATAAAACGGTAGACAATGGCAAAAAATGTTACTTTGGGTTGAAATTTGCAGTACAGCGAACTCACATTGACCATTCCCGAAATGATCTTTTCGGTGGCGATTGCGCTCAACAGCAGTACGGTCCCGCTGGAAAACTTAACAAGCCAGCAGTTCCACGACGCAGTCATCAACCGGGAATTCCCAAGTGATCTCCGTCGCGTTGTCATAGCGTCCAATGGAATGCGACTAGCCAATACGATCTTCTTGAAGCTTAACGTAACAAGCCGCAATTTTGAGGTACAGTATATTTTTTGCGAGCATTACATTTGCATATATTACGTTATAAAATTCTGTGTTTTTACACAGCCGGCATGGTTCTATGATCCCGTAGCGCAGAATTTTTCCAAAACATCCGCGCTGGCCGATCAATGGTTCGATCCAACTGGTCCGCCCCTGAATCAACCTAAATGCGGCTTCCTGCGCGATCGCTGCCTTCAAAGTCAAGGTAGATTCTCACAGTAGATCGATCGAGCGTAGAAACATTTACCCGATTATTCTAAGAAACGAATCTTTCCGGTTATAGATTTGCTGCCAACGATCATTGGCTCCATTTGCGGTGGTCTCCTTGGATGCTTTTGCATTGTGGCGGCATCCATTACTTTTATGTACCGATCTGTTGCAACCTAGCTGGATGGCGTACACAGTTACATTTAATGCAATGATCGTGATCTTTCTTATAGGAAATGGATTTCTGTGCGGAACGAAGGGAAATGGTGGAAGCTTGCTTATGACAGTGTTTTACTGCCAACCGATATGCTGGTAGCAGATCCCAAAGAATCTTTACAGTTGGCGCTGTATCTCGGTGACAGAGTGCTCGTACGGATGGAAACCGTTGAAGCTCTGGATCCCACCGCTGAGTTCAATAATCCCACGTTGAAGATCCTCAGACAGGTGATCAACGTCATTAAAAATAGGGTTATGGTCAGGCTATCGTTGTTATGTTATTTATAGGCTCTTTATAAAGCGACACTTTACGATACTTAAAATGTTTCTATGTGTAATCGCAATAGAGCAGCTGGTTGGGCAGATTTCCGAAAAATAGCAATGCAGAACAGCAATCATTGTAACCAGAAACTAAACATTTTAATATACGTTAAATCAATAATTGCAGCTCCGAGATATGCGCCATGACAATGTTGGCCAGTTTCGCGGATTAGCGAGCCAAAGTCACCTGTTTTGCATCATTTGGGAAGGAGGCAGAGGGAGCCTCCGGAGTGCGTTTTCCAACGATGCCGTCATGTCGGAAGAATCGATTAAAGTGCACTTCATGTACAATGTCATCCTGGTATGTCGAACATAAACCATTATTATCTTTAGCAGAATCCTAATTCCCTGCATTATACATACAACTTGCAGGGATTGCGATATATTCACCTTAATTCGAATGTCGAAGCACATGGCAGTTTATCAACCGCTACGGTTATCTTGGATAACCGCTTTACGGCTAAGCTATGTGACGTCACATCGATTTTACTGATCAACCAGTGCACGAAGACCAGCAAAATTGGGAGTGTGGCTTTTGTTTCCAAACCGGACGACATATATTGCTTGGGCAAAGTCATTCTGGAGATTCTCCGAGGAAAGCATCTGGAATCTGGCGAGGAACTGTTTCTGGGTAAATAATATTACAAATACTACTTAGCATTTATTTGCAAGCCTATTATGTGAAGTGTGTAACGACCTGATAATTTTAGATATGTTCAAAATCAACAACAAAATGTTTCTTTCCGATGTGCGGGAGACACTCAAGTTGTGCTTCCGGGACAACCCTTTGGAGCGGCCAACAATCAAAGCACTCTACCAGAAACTCGAACGATTTCGACCCAAAGGCACCGTCGTTGATAATCTCCTTCATGGACTACAAAGACACGCGGAAAATCTGGAGGATATCGTGGCGCGACGCACCGTGGAACTGTTATCCGAGCGACGGAGAGTCGATGATCTTTTAGCCGAAATCATACCAAAGTACGTTGCATAATGAGCAATCAGAGAAGTACCTGATTTGGAAAGTGCTAACGTTTATGCTTATAATATTTTAGACCATTCATTGCTCGAATGAGAGACCAGCGCATTCCTCCTGCCGAGACCTTCGATTCGGCCACCATTTGTTTCAGCAGCATGGTAGGCTTCGATGATCTTTGCCGATCCAAGCAGCCAGTGGAGGTTTGTGCGTTTCTCAATGAGTTGTACAATTTCCTCGATCTGCAAGTGGCTGGCTTTGACGTATACAAAGTGGAGACTATCAAAGATGGCTATGTGGTACGTAAGCCAGAAATACAGTATGTACAAACCACGTTGAAGAGAACTTGTGTCCTTAATAGGTGGCTAGTGGTTTACCGCTTCGCAACAACGACCAGCACGGTTTCGAGATAGCAGCCATGAGTCTGCATATCTTGAACAGCAATACACCTGGCAATTTCAAAACCTTCCTACCAATCAGGATTGGTATCCACACGGGACCGATTGCAGCCGGATTTGTGGGGATTCGAATGCCTCGCTATTGCTTGTTAGTTAAATCTCGTAAATCGAGATGTAACTGTTTCTGGAATATTTTTATTAATGATCTTCGTGCACAGATTCGGTGATACCATGAATACTGCCAGTCGAATGGAAAGCCATGGCGATGGTACAATAAATTCCAAAAAGTTTTATTTTACTGTTATTAAAAAATGTCTTCTGCAGCGTCAAAGATCCATATCAGCAGCAGTACAAAAACATTGTTGGACAATTCAGGACAATTTTGCCTGGAGCCGAGAGGGCTAATCAATGTCAAGGTACAGCATTAAACGCATGATATCTTGGTGAATATAACTGTAAAACCAATAATTATTGATTGTAATACGAGAAACGTGTTTCAGGGCAAAGGACTTGTGGATACTTATTGGTTAACAGGACAAACGATGGTCTTAAGATAAACGAATTGGCTGAATATACTGTAGTATTGCACCTCTGCTCACTTTAGTTAAAAGTAATGAAAATCAGATGTTGTCGTTCTTAGGCTCACTATGTACAAAATATTCGTAGTGTAAAATATCTATTTTAGTAGGTACGAGCAGTCGTTAATAAAGTTATCCAATGTGGGACTAAGAGTACTTTTTGTATACATATATATTTCGTTTGCCGCATTTTGTATTTTACAACTGAACATAGGGCAAGCAATAACATAAACATATATGCGATAACATTTACGAGTACATTTTGTGCTACCCAGCTCTTAATTTCTATTATGATCTTCGCATAACTTACTTAAAATTTTATGAGAGAATATTTTATAACTCATTACCAAATTTTATTTCGCTATCGTTGTTATGTAAACATACGTTGTTTTAAATAAAATTCGATTGTTGAAATTTTTGCTTGGCATTTGCGCATATACAGTAACACTGGCATATTTTAATTAACTACCACGCAACCTGCTAAAATTTAAAATACATGTACACTTTGTATGTGATGTAAAATTTAAATCAAAATTTATTTTATATCTGTTTGCTAGACCACACTTAGTCACTTCCTTAATTACCGGACCGCTTTGCGAGAAAGAGAGCAAACAAATGCAATTAGTCGCGTCTGTAAAACGTGGTTTGTCTAAGTCTACAAGTAGAATGCTTTACTTTAGGCAAAATTTATTACTGTACAATTCCTGCCGGGAGCTTCTCCTATCAATTAATCAGATCACTGGAGCAGATATACTTTTGCTACTTGATTTGCAAGTATATTGTTGCCTCTTGCACGATGAAGGCTACTTCGGTGGTAGTAAACAATTTTATAGAATGCAGTCCGCTGCTGCCAAAAACCAGAATTTATTTAAAAGTAAACCGCAAGAATTTAGCTTGCAGCTGCGCATTTTTAGTTATGGTGCCGGTAATTAGCGTACTTAAACGATCTGAACCACAGGATGATGATTGTAGCTAATTTTTTCCGTCGGCAGTTATCAGTTTTGCTTCTTTCCCGGTAACGCTTTGCGTTGGATCAACATGGCTGGCTATATTGGTAAGTGGCCTTTGTATGCGTGCTATTTACTTAAAAAAGGCAGTTTTTTTTCTAATAATCACGGATAATTACGGATTAGCTTTTATTTGACCTCGTAACCTACTTAATAAAAACTTTTATATTAAAATTAATTGTATAACAGCACCAGATCAGAATATACATTAACTACAATGGCAGTAACAGTTAATTAGAATTAATTTGAAAAAAAGAACTGTTGTGGCACAAATTTTCATGTTTTACATTTTTGCCGATTCTTATATGGTTACCAATTTTTCGTAATAATGACTTTAAAGTTTAGCTAGTGTTTAAATTTTCGGTTGAGTTTGTAAAAATTCTACATCGTTTCGGCAGATGCGTTGCTTCTCCTCGGCTGTGCAATTAGCGCACAAGGTAAGCTCATGATCCTCAACCACAAAATACAATAAAAACTACAATATTAAACCTTTTTTAGCCCTATTCGAGCTAAACGGCTTCACCATGGTGTGCAACCCTCCGATAAAATTCTCCGGCAACGACAATAAACAAGCCTGCATTAAGCGCTGCACCTCCAATCCCAACTGCCAAGCCGCTGTGTACGATTACAACGAAGGCGTTAACCGCGACACCTGCGCCATCGTGGAGAAGGGCGCCAAATGCGGCCCGACCGTGGCTTATCTTCAAGACCGCAACCGACCGTACATGGTGACCATCTCCAACGTCGACAGCCCGGCGTACACCCCCGTTCACCAGGTGGAGGTGGAGCCCATCGTCGGCAATCTGCAGCCGGTCACTCAGGGCGTTAAGAAGTCCATGACCATCTACAATGGACCCTTCACCATCGGGGAGGATAAGTGCGAGCAGGCCTGCAAACTGCATACCGGCTGCAACGGTGTTCTGTTCGGCGGCAGCATGGCCGCCAATGCCGGTTCGTGGTGTGTGCTGAAGCAGTTTACCAAGCCCCTGGGGAAGGAGGCCACCTGCGTGCCGGCCCGTACATCGCTGGGACCGAAATGGAATTCTCTGTATTTTGAAAATGTGAAATATGCCCCGAAAGTGCAGTGTCTTATTTAATGCAGAAGACTTAAAAGCCCAACCAGACAATTTCAGCAACTACTGTAATGACAAGAGAGAAAATAAAAAACGTGAACACAAAAACATTACTGCAAAGATCGGTTTGGGATGACTGATAACGACATATGGGTTGAAAATTGTATTGTACCAATATAAAATAAAATGGCAACTTGTAAATTGATATCCGCCCACCCATGATACTAACATTATACCGCGACAAAGATATGCTACTCTAGGGTAACAGTACTTCTATGGATAACAGGTTGTTCTGAATAAGTGCAAATGAACGATTCTGACTCACGAGATCTACCTAGCTAAAAACCTGTGGCACCGGTTCGGCAAATGTACCCAGTAAAGTCAGCATCATATTACGGTATTAGAAAATCAACAAAATTTTGAAGGAGCACTGGGTTTGTACACGCACAATCATTTTCTTGAACTCGCACATAAAAATAAGAAACTCCAGAAACACGGCAAATTAGGTACCTGTATATGAACGCGCATTTACGTGCCCTACGTGACAGGCGCAACTACCGAATGCCATGCGAATATTTAATTCAGTGTGGCGAAATTACAATATCCAGTAATACGCCGATTAACTTTATTGTGTTGGTACTGATTGTGCAAGCTTTCATCGAAAAAAAATTAAAAAGGACAAGCTTTTAATGAAATAAATTGCGCTTTACGGCCTATACCATTGCGATTTTTCAACTGGCTACTCGATGGCACTGTGGCACATATCCTTAACGCGAAACAGGGTTAAGCCGGGGGCCAGCCAATACCACCCGGTGCAAATCCCTGACCGCGCATCTTCAGCATAGCGTCCATCATTCGATTTCCGGTAGCGGCAAACGATGAGCTCTGCCTTGTAGACTGCATCAACGCCGCACAATCCGCCGACAGTGGAGGTTGACAGTCGGGTAGGGTGCTGTCCCAGCCGGTTACCGTCATGTTGCTGTTGGCGAAGCAGAACGGCGCCAAGACATTGTCGACAGTGCGTTGGATGTAATTGAGTGTGGCCTGGTCCAGAGTCGGCGGACGTACGCGTACGTTCACCCAGAAGTATGGTGCATCGCAGAATTGTGCGTTACTGGGTTGCGAACAACGGTAGGCTACTTCCAGCAGGTGGTAGTCCGTATACAGTATGTAATACTGTATATCACCTACAACAGAATGTCTGTCACGCCTCACAAAACGCCGAGTTCATTTTGGCGGTACACATTGTAGTAGGAAATTCAGATTTTGCTTTTTAATTACTCTTATGAGTGAAGAAAGCGCTCTTAATTAAAAGTTCTCAACTTTTCTTAATGGCATCAGTGTTAGTTTAAATTGCTTTTTGATAGAGTGGCCAGGTATAATTTTCAGATTTACTGATGAACAGCTTGCTTACTTCTGGAAGGTAACGCCCCACTTCCGGTAAAATCAGGAAACCAAGCAGCAGCCGCTTCCTTCCCATCGGCAGTTACATTGGCCACAAGGCAGATACCAACGCATATTGGATTTGGTGTCTTCATGAGGAACGAAATGGTCCAATTGTACGGGGCGGACATTCCATTCTGGGCGCCCAGTGGGGTGAAGACGTTAATACAGTTGTAATCGATTATTCCCGGAGTGTATGCGGAATATTCGTACCAAACTCCTGCAGCCTGGCAAAAACTATTTTTAAATTTTGGAATGTTTAAAATATTTATATTTTAAGAAGAGAAATTTAGTGATATACTGTACCTGCGATGGATCAATGGAAACAGCCGGTGGCACCATCGGCACGCGGCAGTTGGGTGCATTTTGATACTGGCCTAATACCACATTACAATAAAATAACAGTGTTCCAGTGATCAGTATCGGATATTTTTTATCCATGTTACCATTGATACGCGATATGCTTGGCTTTTTTGCTAGCGTGACCACAAACGCGCGCCGAATGCATGGGCTTAAGTAGCGGTTTTTTACCAAGTGGTGCTGTACGTAATGATGCCCTAGGTCGCCTAAACTGGTCAGGAAAATAAAGCATGTTTGTTTGGATTGCATCACGAGATGTGTTCAGACCCAGGTACCTCAATTGTTACTCTGTTTTTCGTCAATATTTATTCGCCAGAGACCGGTTAAGAAAAGTGCTGGCGCTGCAAGACTTTCAAATATCTGCCGTTTGTATTCCATAATAATACGAATCGTTGTAAATATTTTATTTCAGTGGCGCTTCAACGGCGAACCTTGCTGCATCATCTCCAGCTTCGCCATCTTTTCAAAATGTTCCTCAACATATAAAACGAAGAGCGATAAAAAACGACTGTCATGATATAAGACGGAGAGCAATAAAAAAGGACTATCACATCCAAACCAGGAAGAATTACAACATTTCTAGTTTACAAACTTTTGAATGGCAAGAACAGTTATGTAAGGACAGTTCATACGCACACAGAATTCGCAACATTTCAGAGTTTTCAGTATTGTCTGTTCGGGTATATCGGCTCATTAAGCAAGGCCAAAGTGTCTATGGTCACAGCAACACATCCCGCTGGTTCGGGAATGTCGCAGTCAGGTTTGGCGTCATCGTACGTCTGCAGTCCAATAGCGTCCGCAGTGATGCAGTACCGGGCGAAGACAGCGTTAAAGATGCGATCAAGCTCCTGTCGGTCGTAAGCGGAAAACTTGCTCGGCCGAATTCTTGTGTTGATGGTTATTAAAGGACGTCCACAAATCCCGGTAGCAAAGTTGGGGTCAGTGCAGCCGTATTCGATGAAATACTTGTTGTAATCGGCAGCAACCACTACGGTATTCCAGGGAGCTACAAATATACTGTAGATCATTACTCGTACGTAGACCGTCGGCGGGGCCTTCCGTCTACGTAAGAAATTCGCCAGGAATTCCAATTTAGAGATATAGGGATATAGGGTGTTATTTTTTAAAGGCAGTTTGATTGTTTTTATCAACGCTTCTACCCTTCACGTGAACACCTAACACGTACTATCCTAGTATACAGTACGTAACAGTGTCACTGTGATGCAATGAAAAATTTTGACCTTTCTCGCTACTGTCTCCATCGACAGGCGTGGCTAGTACTATAACTACCTATCATGTTCTTCTTAATAAACAGAATAATTTAGACTTACTTGCGTTGTAGTCGGCCCTTGACAAGGACAGATCTCCTCGTTGACCGGCATCCTGCCCGACGCTGCCCACCCAGAACCAATACGAGCAGTTGCATGTAGGACTTGTCGGCTCACAGTGATACTGCGATGCCACCCTCCACTGGTATTCCGCCGGGATATCGGTCAGCGGCACCACGGTCGATTTGATTTTGTGCACGTAAAATTTTTCGTTGATGGTCGTGTGCGGGACCGGTGAAACCATGGACCGGTAGCTGTACCATAATCCGTGCAACTGGGCAAATATAAGGAACAAAAAATTACAAAATTTTAAGACTGCTGTAACAAAGTCTGCGGAAAACGTTGCGTACGATTGTGTGCACCAAAGAGAACAACAGTGTACAACAGCCTCGCGAAGGCAAAAGAATAATTCATATAAAAGGAAGTATAAACAAAGCTAACAAATTAAGTGCCGTGAATAATAACAGCATTATAAAATCAAATGTTCATATTCAACCCTATTAGCTGTAATGAACGATGTACAAGCTTTTCCGGTAATTTCTGTCGTAAAGGTACAGATAGTACACATTTAGCGCGGAATTTGCGCTATAGCGATTGCCACTACACTACGTTTGGCGTAACACGCAAATTTGTGTATCTCGCTGTTTTGAACCGGCAGAAATTACCGGACAAGCTTGTACGTGTATATTGTTCATTCAACTGAGAACAAGTATACTTTATTCACACGAAAATATACAGCCATAACCTGGTAGGCGGGAAATCTTGTAGCTTACGTTTTCCGGTCTGAGCCTTTCTGCTGGTGGTGGTACAACGTTGGGAAACCCGCACGGTCGACCATAATTAGGTTGTGGAGGATAGTACACTGATGAATTATAAGGAGAAGCAACATACGGCTGGGCTTCTGTTTGGGTTACCAAAATCCCGATGGCTGTAAGTAAAGGTTGATGTCAATGTTACCATGATAGAGACAGATTTACCATCACGACTGATGATTCAGTAATCGTAAACTCTACAGTAGGTGAATCAATTTATCCGAACTTCCCTCACCAAGCAAAATTATCGCAGGCATTTTTCCCATCCGCACTGAATCGGGAATAGTTTTTTGTGAGATATCCCCGTAAGTGATTGGTTCAATTGTGTTTGATATAAATATAGTTGATACTTTAACAATGATTGCTTACTGTACTAAGTGTACAGACTACAGATCACATACGTTGCTGCTTGACTGTAGCGGTGGAACAGTCGCACAGAAATTTCCTTAATTACACAACTTCGTTGCATTGATCTATAAGCATAACGTCTCGATAGTCTTTATATTTTACACGAATTACGTAATGCGCATGCAAAAACGACTCATGTTTTGCAGTTTTGTAACAAGTTGAACGCGCGCAATTTAAAATCATTTCAGATCAGATGATAGTTTTGAGGGACATGTGATTTTGTACATGAATCATGCCGAGAACTGTTGGATGAAATATACCGGCTGTTAAACTGTTTTGTGTGTGCAATCAGTGTATTTTTATATGCGTGATGGCCAGCTTGCAGTCCAGAAGAACCGGCTGCTAGAACGCTATGGACAACAACTGCGAAAACTGGCAGTCTGAGACAGAAACATTTTCCAACATTTTAACGACTACAGGTCAAACAGGAGGTGTCCATGTCGAGCTAACACGCAAGTGTGGGACGAGTTAAGATGCAATATGACACTGCCATCGTTTCGAAATTTCTTAATGTACCCGTACTGTAGATGTATCGTAATATTTAGCTTTCACTCTTAACCAAAACAATATGTATTCAGCTGGTGCTGTATCAGAGATACTTCCCCAATTAAGCGATATAGTACTTGATTAAAAATTCCAAGCTTTTTACTGCTTAAAACAAATATTCGAAGCAGCAATATCTTGCAATTGTGACGTGATAACTGATATCAAGAAAAATAACCGTACAATGTATAGCGCGTCGCTCCTCTCTGTTTCCTTTAACATCGACAACATACACCGTAATAAGAACAGAAGTATCTTTTGAGAGTTTAAAAAAAAACTTTTTTTGCGTTAAAGGTCAGTACGATTTTTTTCGCGTTCCTTGCACCAGAGACTCCATTCTACGACGCGTCATGCCACACTGGCAGTGTGGCATGACGCGTTGTAGAATGGAGTTTGGCGTAACCCGTAAATTTGTATAGGTATTTCGCTGTAGAGGCTAGAGTAGTAATTCGTCACAAATTACCGGATAAGCTTGCACACATTGTTCTGTCTGCCGGCCTGCGGGTGACCGTTCGGTCTGCAAAGTGTTCCACAACCATGGATAGTTGCACTAATCGAACAGCTTCGCTGAATTGATCAGCCGACAAACTGCCACGACATATGACGGCATCAGCAAAACGTTTAGTCCGCGCGTCGCGCGGACTAAAGACGCCAGCTTTACCCCCGCCATAATGCTGCCAGTCTACAAAAGATCACGAGAGACAGAATGTTATTATTTTCGTGCCATGGGAAAGAGGAAAGTTACTCGCCGCGGGCCAGCGAATGTTAACCCTGCATGGACACGTTGGCGGATTCGTATCTGTACAACCATAAGTCACCCAGCGGTGAAGGCCGGATCAGCAGCAGATCGAACACGTGAAGGGAAAATTGACGAAGAACAACTGGCTGCAACCCCGGCATAACATATAACATACAGATAGCCGCCACAGCCATTGAGACGGGACCAAGGAGCTTGTGAAAAAGCTCTGAAATGGTACGTAAAAGCTCATCACCTTGGAGGAGATGGCTGCATCCGGGCATTTCATTTATCGGAGATTGCATTACGTGCTCCTAGTAACTAAATACGAATATATTGGCCCCTATTGAATGAGATCGCAATTTGTTATCCCTTTCAAGTCTTATCTAAGTAGACTTTAATATGTTAAAATAATTAGCTATTCTATCGCAAAATCGTCGAAATCATGATGGATTCATCAATGGTGCCGACACTGCAGTGGCAGTGGAGGTGCAGAAAAACCAGTGATCAGAAACTGTTCAGCTAAGTGATAACTCCCTTAGTTTTACCCTCTGTTAGTTAGCAACGCTTTGCAAAGCTTCACACACACTGTGGTGGAATGATTTAGTGGTTGTCAATTGCTCCGCCATATGACCGTATTTGAATTTTGGAGCTCTTCGGTTTCATAAATAAAGATTTATCCGCTAGGATCGTTATTTGTTGTTCAATGGTGCTGTTGATCGGTTCATGGCTGCCATTCAGAGATTGCACTAGTAGAACATTAAACAAGAATGCACCGCAACATTGACATTAGAACTGTCATACAATTTGTCAGCTTAAAAGATTTTTCAATACGCAGATACTGCATCTATTTGCCAGTGCCCGGGCCCTGTTGCTGTTGTTGGCCACCTGGTTGGCCTCCTTGTTGGCCTCCTTGTTGGCCTCCTTGTTGACCACCTTGTTGGCCACCTTGTTGACCACCTTGTTGGCCACCTTGTTGACCACCTTGTTGACCACCTTGTTGACCACCTTGTTGACCACCTTGTTGACCACCTTGTTGACCACCTTGTTGGCCTCCTTGACCACCCTGTTGTTGCTGGCCTCCTTGACCACCTTGCTGTTGCTGGCCTCCTTGGGGTTGCTGGCCACCTTGTTGGCCTTGCTGTTGGCCTTGACCACCCTGTTGTTGCTGGCCTCCTTGACCACCTTGCTGTTGCTGGCCTCCTTGGGGTTGCTGGCCACCTTGTTGGCCTTGCTGTTGGCCTTGCTGTTGTTGTTGGCCTCCCTGTTGCTGACCGCCTTGTTGACCACCCTGCTGGCCTCCTTGTTGGCCTCCCTGTTGGCCACCTTGTTGCTGACCACCTTGTTGTTGTTGCTGGCCTCCTTGTGGTTGGCCTCCTTGTTGACCACCTTGTTGGCCTCCTTGTTGACCACCTTGTTGTTGCTGACCTCCTTGACCTCCTTGTTGGCCGCCTTGTTGGCCACCTTGTTGACCACCTTGTTGGCCACCTTGTTGGCCACCTTGTTGCTGACCTCCTTGACCACCTTGTTGTTGTTGGCCTCCCTGACCCCCTTGTTGTTGTTGACCTCCTTGTGGCTGCTGACCACCTTGCTGACCGCCTTGTTGGCCTCCCTGTTGCATACCTCCTTGCTGTCCGCCTTGCTGTCCTTGCGCTTGCGGACGAGCATGCATAACAGCAATCACTCCTACAGGCAATACGGCATCAGCGGATGTTTAAAAAAATTAGCTAAATTTTAACTACAGATACGTACCGGCGAGGACGATGAATACCAGTGTAGCCTTCATTGTTGCGGAAGTGTGGAGTATTCGGTTAGTAGGAGTTCAAAAGACACCGTGGATTAGCAGACAAGGGTATGATGAATTACCGTTCTCCTTTCGGTGTGTTATATATCTCCTGTCGAGCGCACCATCAGCAGTATGTACGCGGATTTACTGCCAAGACCACTTGAAGATACGGATGTATACCAAGTATCTGGACGTCCTGCGACCAGGTATACGCTGACGCTGCAGTGGCCTTACCGACTATCAGCAAAATTTAGCATGTCTAGACCATTTTTATCCAGGCATCAATATTGTTTGAAGTACCGAGAACAACCGTTCGTGTGTAATTAATATTTCCAAGCTGAAGTTTTTTTGCGCTCAGTCATTCCCTTATGGCCCGGTATCATTTAATTTAATACGTGTACGTAAAAAGAAAATAGCACGTTCAAAGTGCCGATACTCTTACTAGCAAAGGTTTTAGTACGGTATCGATTTCACTATTCCTGTAAATGTTTTTTGTACAACGGTTTTTGGTAAACTTTAGTGGACGTTCAGTTTTTCAAAAACTTTAGTGAAAACCGATTGTTTACAACTTTACCCTGATCTGTATAATACGACGGTGCTGTAGCACTGAATACTATCGCCGTAACACTTGTGAGCACTAGAAAGGTACAGTATTATCAGCACTAGTTTAATCTGTCGTAAAAGTTTATAGCGTATTTCTGGATTAAATCTTCACGCGAAATGATGACTAATTTATGACTGATTGCTTCTCCTTTTAACTCCAGGGAGAAAAAGTTACAATGTTTTATTAATGTTTTTTCTTCAAAGGCGTGCAGTATTCTTCAACGTTTGTTACTCAGTTAGCGACTACCAACTACTGTAAAAAACCTGCAGTGCAATATTTTAATCTACATCTTTTGTATAACAAAAAATTGGGATTTTATAAGATTATTTTAAACTGCTTAAAATTAGACGGTTTCCATTTTTTATAACTTTAACTGCTCGCCATGGATAAATTATCGTAATATGTTGCAAATCTGGAATATCAGAGTCCAGTTGTAAAGAGCGCATAATTATGTGTTTTTGTAGCAGACAACTTGATGTTTTTGCAATAAAAATTTGTTTTTGGACGGAGGTACAAGTATGCATCGCTGCACTTTTACGAGTAGTATGTTACTGTATGAAATCTGTTACTGTATGAATCGCTCCACCGTTGCCGCTTTCGACATCTTATACTCTGGCATACTGCATGACATTACAGAGTACAATCACATTTTATAGAAGATTGAAGAATTGTGTTAAAAGTAATAAGTGAATCAAAAATACAGGTAATTAATGGAGCACAGGTAAAGTACTGCTGATGCTGCATCAGCTCGAACACATAAAGTGGTATACTGTGTTAACGGCTTTACGTAACGCATCTGAGCGCCGATTTTTCCATATTCGTGCTCAAATAGCAATTCATTGGTCCGCACTCAGCAATGTCGGCACAATACATAGAAAGAAAGTGTGCAATTGCACTGTTCAAGCTCTTTTGATTGTGGGACATTTTAATAAAATTTTTATGTAAAAGACGCAAGTAAGGTCGTTACGCCACAGTGGAAACGCGAACACACCGATGTCGAATAACCATAACAGCTGATAAAGCACTAAACAGTGCACACTTTATTCCGATTGATGTGAACCTTGACCAAGGAAATGTAAATGTTAACCGCTTGTTAGTTTTTTGATTCCGAAGATGAAATAGTGATTATTCCCGCAAGTTCCCTTATAGGTAGCATCAGTCCAAACCTACCGGTACAACAGCAAAAGTAAATAAAAACGTATAGTGACTGAGCAGTGTAGCCGCTGCATGCCGTACTCACCGCATAGTCCCATTTGGCCTTGATATCGAAAACAAAGTTATTCCAGACGAAATTCGGATACTTGGCCTTGATGTTATCCTGAATGTAATCGCACTGTGCCTGTCGCTCCGTCTCCTTGAACCAGTTGCAGGCGTGATTGACAAAGCCGTCCAGCGCTTCGAACATTTTCGGGTCTTTCTTCATCACGGTCGATTTTACGGTATCGGGTTGGGTGCTCTGCAGTAGTTTTCCTCCGCTCGAACCACCACCCGCATTGCCTCCGCTGGGAACCGCTCCGGGTTCATTGGATATTCCCCTGGTTTTTGCTCCGAGAACAGCGAAAATGTGGCACGCAATCTAACAGTCGCAAAGCACGGTGTTAACGTAATGTACCACGAAAATGTCGAATTATGTGCGTATAAACTCACCACAATTGCTGCAACAGACCGCATTTTCCGTTAAGTTTATTGTAACTTGTGGAAAAATGCTATCGTCCACTACGACCGAGTGAGCAAAATTGCAAACTGCAATCCGTTCGATCTAGGGGAAAATTATGCTACAAATCGCCAGGAGGATTCTTACGCAACGCGGCTATTTATTGATGGGGGTTTGACGACTGTTTAATTGCTGCAGTTGGAGCTTTCCAGTTTACACGTTAATTACTCATTACATGCATTGCCGAGATAATTGCTGTCCAGGCCCTACCGGCACCACTTACTCATCGCAAATTTTTTGCCAACCGCAAACTGCAAAGAACGCAGCTGCATAAACTACCGTAACAATTTTGTACAATCTGTATGAAAATTTTGTCGTTGACGAAAGTGGTATGAAATTCTCCTTTAAGTAATATTTGGACACCGAATTTGGTAGATGTCGTTAATTAAATATGCATCATAGAAAATAAGGAAAGGGCAATTTTTGTAGCGTATGTTTATGCATGCAGTTGCAGACAGTACTTGTACATGTTCATGCGCATCATCAGTTGGTTTGAGTTTTTTATCTTGGCATAACATTTACCAGAATATGGACGAGATCCAGTTAACTGGCAACTTTATTGCGCATTTGTTTTGACAGGAGTTAATTTGATAGACCGAATTAGCACAAATTGAGCCGCCTTTATTTTTCAAAACATTGCGCACAGATGTTGTTGGCCAGTGCAGTGGACAGTAATTACAGTGCTGTACATGAGTGTACAGTCTGTAATGTCGTAAAATAATTTATCCCCTAACGTTGGTCTTGAGTAGTCCCCAGACGTAGTAACTGTTGCCGTTGCATGTTCCCAGGTATGCTTGATTAGCAAATATCTGTAAAACGCAGAATGTCTCATTAAAAACACTCTTGGGTATTTTATATTATTGGGTCTTTATTACACGAAGATACGAGTACCAGCAGCCGTGCGATTTTACCGCATAAATCGAGCAAAACCAGTATATAAATTAAGCGCAAGTCAAAAGTTACAGCAACTTGAAACAGAAGCGGCCCTGTTACAAATGTGGTACCATGTTGGGTGAGTTAACTGCTGGCATTAATTTTGCATGCAAGGCTACCTTTGATCCATAATCATATTTCGCCTCGAACACAACAACATCCCAGTAGTACGTGTTATACTTGGCGTTGACCAGATCGTACACATATTTGGCCATGGCTTCGTAGTTATCCTGTTGGACACTGTTACACGCTCGGACCACAAAATCGTCGATGGCACCCAGTATGGGATCGGTCTTCTTTATGTTGGATTTTTTCCAATCGATCGTTGTGCCAAACTTGGCAGCTGGGAATAAATAATTGTTAGAATGAAGTGCATATTTTTAAAGAATTTTTCAGACACATCTAACTGAATTTGTGGAATTTTTTTTGGACTGGGATTTTTTTTGGAATTTTTGAAATTTACAACAGTTAGGTATTTCTGGCAGCAGGAGGCTATCAACAAGTTCATCTGAATTAAAGCGTTGTTTAAAAATTTCAGCAACGAGTAATCTCTTACCATTCACTGCCACCGCAAAGGCAATCTGTAAAAGAAGCAAAATTACTGCACTGATTATGAAGGAATATGTCATCAGAAATGATCTGAAATTTGAAGAAATATCTTTTACAAGCAGTAACGCCGATAGCGAGGTTTAAAACTTTAAATGTAAAAACTACTATGATAAACCGTAGTAATACTCTGTCGGCTACTTACCGGGAGGAGGATAACTGACCACTTCATTTTTATCAGCTTAATGATATTGCAATGAACACTTGCGGTAGTAACTGCAGCCACGTACAGTGCAACAATGACAACTGTGGCTCAGAATTCACTTTCTCACAGGCCGGAAATCACCGCCGTTAAAATTCTTACATAATAATACGAATTCTCAATAAATCATCAGCTTACAGCTGAAGCGATTTATCATGATCATATTACATTGACGGTCGTAATTACAGTGACTGGTCTGCCGGTGCTGTGGGCGTTCGGCACCTGGACCGCTTCTTTTATTTCTCGTACCTCATCTTTTTATGCCTTCCTTACGTATTTCATACGAAAAGCGCAGTCATTTCTAGTTTTTTTTATCGTTTACACATGATAAATTATAGTTTTACTTTGTGTGAATTATGTATTCATCAGGGCCTGATGAATGCATGGTTCTCGTTTTTCTTTTCCCCAAAATCTTCATCAACAGCAGATTATACAGCCAAACAAATCAAATAATATAAACAAGCACTCAAAGCCTTAACGTCGATATAAAAATGGCCACTGGTAAATCATCACAACTAGTACCATAATTCTTACTGCAATTGCAATAAAGCAGTGCATCTGTACAAGAGTACAATATGTGACAGCTTGTTAATACGTATTAACTATCACTCTGATGAGCAATCTCATCACATTTTGTAGAAGCTGCCAACGTACGTCAAAAATTCACGGTAAACCTTAATACACCGCGCTGATGCTCCTGTGCGAAAAACCAAATCAGTCGATTCCGACATTCCCGGCTCCATGCTGGAGATTGTCAAGTTGCCTCGGGTGCATTCCACTGTCACCGGGTCGTAATGCGAAGCCCGTTTTTGTCTAGTTTCACCGGCCTTCGCCACAATCCACGAATGGAGGTCATGCAAAAGCAGTCGGCAGTTCAGGGTGTTGTCTCCGTCGAAAACCGTTGTTAGCGAATCAACCAGGTCCAAATCGTTTTCGGAAAAGTTCAGTTTTCCGAGCCGACAACCGATCTTCAGCGGAGTAGTTAAGTACGATGGAACTTCAAATGAAGAACCAGTTGTCGGTGTAATTGGGCGTTGTGTCGATGTCGTTATTACTGGGACGCGGGTCGTCGTAGGTGGCGGTTGTCTGGTGGTCGAACCAGTGGGAGGTGTCCATGTCTCACGAGCAGGAGCTTTACAGAGCGGAAATTTCAGGGATGCACAGAATTCAGTGAACCACTCTCCAGGACGATAGCTGCCGGTGTTAGCGCCCTCCATTGCGACACATCTAGTCTCGATGAAACTTGTTTGTGGCTGGCCGGATGCCCAGTTGGTAAGCGATACAAATGTTCCATCAATCCAGTACTGGAACAGGCTAAGCGTCCTGTTAGATTCTCTGTAATTACAAACATTTTCCTCGTCAAACTGAATACTGAAGTACACGAAATGTCAGACAGTTTTAGCTAATTTTGTGCTTTTTTCTCCAGGGTCGTACCTTAACCCGATCCAGTAATCGCCGCTATACTTCCTTATTTTGTTGTCTATCAATGCTTCCTCTTCGCTATCCACAATCGTTGCCAAATCCGCGTTTTCGTATGTTTTGCGACAGAAATTACGCGCGTCATCGAAGGTGTGGTATGGACGGAAAGCCGAGGAATGATTCGGGTCATGGCCAAAGTAGAAGCAGCTGCTTCCCACACGATGACCCCATGGCTCGCAGCCGTCTTCCAGTGGAATAGTGATAGGCGTCCATCCAACAAAAGTCTCATATAACGCGCTTTCACATACCGCACGCATTTCTGAATCACAAGAGATCGCTGCAAGGCCCTGGTAAAGATACAATATTTTAATTCATACTCATTTGAAATGTACTGTACTCGTTTTTACTAAGGACAAGTACAGAGTAAAACATAAGACAGCGTTACAACAGACGCATTAAGTCTGTTCAAATTTTCTTACCAGCTCTCCACTGCTGGTCACACAGTCTTTGGCAGTGATATCCAAAAAGGATATTGGAAAGGGAGGATTTCTCCAAGGGAGGTAACCCGTGGCGGACCCGTCACTCCAACTAAACACTTTCGGATCGCGTGGACTGTCCAGACTATTAAGACCAATCCAGACTTCGTTTGATGTGAATGCAGCGACAGAGCGATATTCTGCTTCGTTACTAAACGATGCCAGATGGCCGCCCGTGCTTTGGCAGGAATTTTGGGCAGCTGTCCACGTGGAAAGCTCGAATATTCTATTTAGACACTTCGAGCCGACGGCGTATGAGTCTGCGCGACAGCTAAACTGGCCTAGAAACATAAAATGTTTACACTACAATGTTTGATGTCAGTCCAAACCTATAAATTTATAAAGCAGAATTTCCAGGTACGAATTACTGTATCATCAAAGGTTAAGAAACTGGGAATTATGAATTATTTTGCTTGTCGACCCCCTTTTTTTCGACGAAGTGATCAAGATTCATTTACTTTTACTAAGGTTTACATAGTTGTGAAAACTATCGTACTTGGAGTCTGAATTGGCGATGTGGTGACTGCATCATATGACGGTCGTTTACAAATGTACGCTCGATTGGTCCCGCATCCATGGTCAGCCCATTTGCCATCAGCAGCCTGAATGTAAGCACATCGCGCATTGGTGTCAGATATCGGCGCCAAGATGGACTGCCAATTGGGATGACTGTTGTCTGGTTCGCCTGCATCAACCGCAACGAAATCATGAATACGACTGCACGAGGAACAAACTAAATAGACTGATAGTCGTATAGCAGTTCGCTTGAACCCTATAATTCACCTGCAGCCCAGTTGAAAATGGCGGCAGGCAGCGCGTAAATGTCTGTCTCGTTCTGCGTTTGCCAAAACCACACGTTTAGACGGTTGGAATAGAAATTAATCCAGAAGGTTGTATCGGATCCATGTCCTCTAACGAGTTCTGCAAAAGAAGATGAACATGCGCTTCTGACATGAGTTTCTGGGAGCCCACGTAAAAGGATGCGGGTAGACCAAATTCTAGTATGAGTGAAACGTGGGGTGTGATTCACAATTTTATCGGATGTCACCTCGGATGTAGCGCTCTTCATCTTCGGTAAAAACAGAAACCAAGTCGGACTTGTCATCCAGGTTGCGACAATTCGACTTGGCGGCACGCCATGTTGTTCCTTCCAGAAATTCTTTGTAACAACTGTCGCCGTTTCGTCTCCAACCGGTGGGACAGCCGGGATGGTATATCGACGTGGGAGTCGGGCCCGGATCGTTCTTCGGCCCTAAGAACAACACTGCATAAACCTGCTAAGAAACCAAAGAAACTAAAACAACAAACCGAGGCATCTCCGGTGTTGATCATTATAATCTACGCCGAGCAAAAGAAAGCGTGTTCCCGCTAAGAACATGGTAAAACTACTTACTGCCATCGTGATAACAAAAAAATTGTTTCTTCTCGGTGCAAGAAGCAAAATTCCATTTTGCGCGATCAATGTACGAACAGTCGGTGCAATTGTAATCCATTATCGTGCAGAGCTGATCAGTCTCTGCCGATGGCCATGAGGCGTGGTCAGCGTAATTGTGGTAATTCTTCAATGAGGTGAACTGCAACACAGCAAATCCTGTACGAGGAATTACATGGAGTCAAATTATTCTATTTCGTACAACAGTTTCGTCTCCGTATTCTTGTATCCACTCGTGATCTTCATTTAAAGATGCTGCTTTGATCCCCAGCCAAATTTCCTCTTCGATTCGGCCTGCAATAATCGACAATGGATGACTGGAACAGCTTTAAAGGTCAAACGGCACTGCAGAAACGTTGACTACGTACCTCGGATGTAGATATTCTGACCAATCGACATTGGAGTGTACAGGTAAGCGCCTTCATAACGATAGCTTTTACAAAACCTCTGCGCTTCGTCCCGGTTCCGTCTCCCTTCGACAAAGTAGTAGCATCCATCATGGAAACGCGTAAAGGGAGAATAGCATTCAATATCAGCTGTAAAGTGATTGAAAACCCATAAGCTTTTTCGCACGTGCTTTGACCAGAATAAATATACAGGCCCCAACTATTGGTTTTTTGCTTAGTCGCTAGTCGCTACGTACGTACGACCAGTTTTCTAATAATGTAGCATTCGGTACGAAGTGAGCAAGCAGTACCTGTACAGTATTAACTAGCATCCTTACGATAAACTGCTGGTACAACGTTGTTGGTAATTGTTTGTGCTTCACATGCGTATGGAAAAGAAAAATCGCAGTAAGGTCGCAAATAATAGTCATGCTGATCCACGCCGCTAGACCAGGAACTCGGGCGCTCCACTATGCTGTAAATTTCTCCGCAGTATGTCCTTCCATTGGCCAATCCACTGCCAAAGCATAAAACGCAAAAGAATAAAAAAGTCAGAAATTTTGAGACTAGGCTGCTTGCATTACGCAATGTATTGCTCTAGCGTTTTTCCTTCCAAGTTCCAGTGGTCGGTTGAAGTGTTTGCGAGTAATTGTCCATCGTCAAAGTAAACATTACGAGCGTTTACGGCGCTGGTTTTGTCTGCAACGGTTTATGAAGTCAGCGTATATTAACTTTTAAGGCTAATTAAAGGCTACTTGCCTAACCGGTTATAAGCACTTAAAATACTTACTGAATAACAGAAGAATTGATTCTCGTTAACAAGAGTGTTCCAAATTTTACATACAAAAAAGATATGCATAATATGCAATATGCGCTTATACGATGTATGCGATAATGCAAATAATGCAGTGCACTGAAGGGCCACGCAAACTGTTGTTTTTTCAGCACGTTGATTCTTTTTTAAAATATAGAACTGTTCTTTCAGACAGTTCAACATTTTGGATATTAATTATACAGACGAAACTGAATTAAGCTGAATATCACGAATGTGCAAATAACACAATCGACCATCCGGTGCCGACCACCTGGTGGTAAATAAACGCGACTATACGATTACTACAAATATCACTGTTTACACCTAGAACGTAAGATACTCCATATTAAGCACCAAGATACTCGTTATTTTCGGTTTACTTGGGATGGTTATGCCAAGCCACGCAACAGTGTTCCTCAGACGATTGCGAATCCATTCCTTAATCCTTTTGTCTTCCCGAACTGTGTTTGTTCCAGAAACGGAACCGCCCTTCGATCTATAGCACAACGCCAGCACGTGTTTTGTTTATCGCATACGAGTATAGACTTCGGGCATACAAAATAACGGAGTAATTAAACCCCCGTTTACAGGGGAAACACGCGCATATGTACGTATATCCGTTATTCCTTTTCCCCCGTTAGCACACTGTAAGATCTAACTTGTGCAATCGGAACACTTTTGTAGCTACCCTTACGCTGAGTTTGCTGTCAACATTATGCCTAATAAACTGAATTCACAAATCAATAATTTTACGTTTTCTTACCGACACTGTGACTGCGCATCTGGATAGTTACTGGGCTCCGGTATGTACTGATAACAAGCCTGATCGTCATAGATCCATCCATCGTTGACACGACACGGTTGCTGCCTGCCTGTGGTCATATGTCAAATTAATTTCATCGTCTGCTTAACTTTATTCATGCCTGCGCGGTACATTAGGCCTTCATTATCCACCACGTACTGAAGCTGCCGGAACAAATAAATCCATTTGTCTGGTTCTTGAGGACTGCATCCAGGTAGAACATGTCATCAAAATCGACGAATCGAATAGTGCCTCGGAATTCAGTTGCTGGTCTTGACAACTCATTGGGTCGGAACCATCCGCTGTAACCCGAAACTCCCACAATTCAGAATAATGAATGGGAACACAAGGGTTCGTAGATAACTTGTCGGATCAGAGTTGATAAGAGAGTTTACTAACTTAACCTTTTCGTCACACTTACAAATCATATGGCGGAAACAGGCTTGGATTGAAAATCGCACCCGGGGTGCCGTTATCGTCCAACCACCGCCACTGACCGGACTGATAGGTCAGCCCGATCCAGTAATGATCCTCTGCCGACGTTAACTTATTCATGACGAATTCCTAGACAAAAATACACGAAGCATACGATTTGCAAATTGACCTTTTTACTTTTTGAAAGATAAAAATTCTTACCAGCTCAGTTTTGTCTTTAGGAGCAAACAGTTTCCCACCGCGATAGTTGCATTCTTCGACAGCTTCGGCAAACGTTATCTGGGTGGACAATGGTCCTGATGTGGCGCCGGTGTCAAGCGCAGCGAACGCATAGTAGCAGTCAGATGATCCGGGCCTGGCGAACCACTCCGGACCTGGCGCAAATTAGCATCGTTCAGCAGTTTCAATGTCAGCAAATAGGTTATTCTATTTTGCAACTACCTGGACATCCGGAAGTGTCTACCATCAAATCTATAAAGGGAAAAATACACAATAATAACAGGATGGGATCTGGTATTTTTAATAAAGTTGCTCGCGTACGAACAAAAAAGTTTCTTGTTAAAAGCGCGAAGTCAACAAACAGCAGTAACAGCAAGGACTGTTTTCAATGTCATTAGTTACCGCAGCGATGGTGTCGTTCAAGTGCCGGGTCCATATCGTAGATAGAGTTGTTATAGTTTTCAGGACAGTTGACGCGGTCATTGTACTGATCGCAGATGAGATCGTCGTAGACGTAACCGCCCAGAGCGCCGCAGTATGAGTTGTGATTCTCGGCGCTTTCTACAAGATAACATCATACATGTACCCGTCTTACCTTTACAGTAAGATCGAACAGTTTATAACTATAACAGCAATTAGTCACCCTCGACTATGACGTAATCGAAGAAAACCTGATGCGGCGCGCCTGGTGGATAGGAACTGGAGGGCGTGAATTCTATGGAAATCTCTGGCTGTTCGTCGTAATGCGAAAGATACTGCCCGGCTGAAGTGGGGTTGAAGTGCTGCGACTGTACACCACCGCCCCACGATTTTCCTAGCGTTCGAGTACGGCCTGATGTATCGTATATTTCCATCAGCGAATTTGTCGGCATGTTGGACTTTCTGCAAAACGGTACTTCTTTAGTGCTGAATTACTGTATTTCAACGATCCGGAAAAAAATTCGGCCAGCGATGTGTTTTATATGCACATAGGCGACCACACAGCAAACGGATTATGCAGGGTGTAGCACAAAGATGAAATTCCTAGTTTAGCAGGACAATACTCAGCGTCAGACATCAACAGAGTATGCATGTTCAACACGTATCATCGGAATTTTTCAGCAAACTAATTGGTGTTTCAAGCGGCAGTTTTACTCGCTTGATGCGCTACATATACAGCAGGAACAGAAGTTTTGTCGAAGCACGGTTATGCGGCTAGATTAAGGTTACGTACCACGCAGTTTCGCTGGAACCTAGACGGTACTGGCTCAATGTAACACGTAACTGCTGTCATAAAATTACCTAATATTCAGGTAGATACTGTAACGAGGGAAAGTTTCGGTCCAGGAATAATAGTACCAGGAAAAGGTGTCCAGGACCACCCTCACTTTGCAGAAGTCCCTTGGCAAGATGGGGAACACGAGTGATCCGGCTTTTCCGGAAGCCGGCAGGTCAATCGTCTGATTGCAGCGGTTGTCCAGAATAACTAGCGTAAAAAATGTACGCTATTTTTTATGTCCATTCTATCGTTAAAGCGTTTCACCTACCTTCTGGCCAGTATGACGCTGCATTTATGCCAGTTCCGACAAGCAGGATTGCAATATAAACAAAAACATGGAACTCCATGGTTCTTTCAGAGGATAACAAGGTGCTGCAGGTACTAACTAAATGTCGTAACCCATAGCAGAGGTACGAGTAATAAGGAAATATCCAAAGGAAATGTACAAAACACCCTCTCTGATAACCAAATAAGTGGCACAAGTGGGCATTTGTTCAATAAGATGGATAACACAACAATTTCAACGTGAACAGGTGCAACTGATACCGCTATCAAACAAATGCAATGTTGTAATAGGTGAACAATGCGAATCATAACAAAATAAAAATTGATACGCCGCCATAATGCAAGCTGGGTAAGCTGGGTAAGCTGTATTCACATGGTATACTCTATTCACATGGCACAGAACATTTTGTGGTCATTTTGATTCTGCTTGCAATACAATACAACCTGCAGCCGTCAACACAGACTCTGCAACACTACAGTAGTGGTCGTAATATAACTGGCAACTGCTTCAAGAATAAAACAGCAAGTACAGAAATTTTAGGCTTCGTGTAGTAGCGGTAGGCAGGAATAGTGCTAGCCGCTTGCCTAACTTATTTGACGATTGCTTAGCGTCCATTTACAGGATGTCGTTTGAATCAGCTTTCCAAAATTCCTGCCTGGTTTTTAAAATTTGTTTTATTCGTGAATGTTTTTGTGGATCCTACGTACAAGTAACATATGAAACACATACGGTGATTCGAGTGCGTAGACCTGCATGTTTAAGAACCGCAAATCAGTTCAGTATTGGCACTGAACGAAAACGTAACCGGAAGCATTAGGTAGGTATCCGTTTTTGTTTTGGAATGACTGAATCAAAAGATGCGGTGTTATACTTACAAAAGCGCGCAGTGGCCAATTTAAATTCCCGAGCCGTATCGATATCCGTCGAAAGAGTAACAATTCTCGACAACGTCACAACTCGCTGTTATGAGAACTGAGTTCTAAAGTCCTGTTTGGTCTCTCCGGTTAGGGACAACCGGTGTTGCTACTAGATCACCGGTGCTCTCGTTTCCTAGGCAAAACATACTGCAGATCATCGCCGAGCTGGACAAAGGAGCTCAACTGGAGTGTGCTGTGGAAAACGGCAATTTTCATTTTAATAAAGTAGCAACCACTGTTTTTTCGAAGTCTTCCTGCATCCCTTTTTCACGACCAAATGTGAGATATGACACACAGTAAACCGAAAAGTCTACTCTCCGCCGGCCCAGCTGATCAACTCAGCGCCAACATGTGTACCCTTTTCCCTTACCCTGCTACCTAGACACAAGCGCCGCCGTTTCAACCCTAATTCTTTCGAACAAAGCCGAATGCTCTTGTCTGCCAAATAAGCGACCTGAACGTTGATATGCTGCAACAGAGTGGCTGGTGACGTCACGTTAGATAATGCCGCTTTCTTTATTATCAAGTTCTATAAAATGCCGGCAGAGAATCTAAGTCCACACACCGACACAATCCTGTCTAGGTTATTTGATCAACAAATGGGTTTAGCATAATATTGCAGTGATCTTAGTGACAAATGGACCGTAAAATCAACAACTGATTTCTAGTGATGTGCTACTACAGCTTCAGGCTACCTTACTTACTATTTACTAATCTTCCAAAACTTTTACTTACTATTACTTACTATTAACCCAAAAATTTTTGAAATACTATTACTTACTATTCACATTTTTCCTAACCAATTACTTACTAATTATACTAAATAAATTTAATTTAATTACTAATTTAATGTTATTATCATTTTTGGGACGCTTGTGCATTTCATGAAGGAATCAAAATATACTGTATTTTATGCGAATCTATGGTGTAAAGGCAGAATCTAACAGAACAACTATGCTGCACAATCTGCTTGGCAGGCTGCTGCTGCATTGCAATGTTTCAAATCCTATAATTATAAGTACTTTACGTAACCGCAGTTTCGGGTCGGCGGTACATTGCGTTTACGTGAACAGCAATACCACCGTATGTTAAGGCACCAACTTTAATTTAGACTACGAGGAGGATTGTAGTTGAGTCGGTAGTTGAGTCGATACCTTAAATTTATTGAATTAAATCGAATGTCTTTAATCATATACGTCCATACAGAAGCACTTTCTAATACGAATAAATGTATTTATTAAATTACAATGTCATCATAGAACTTGACCGTTATGCTGTGTAAAAGAACACCCTTTGGACAGGTTGCAGTTTGGAGCTGGTGCCTTTGGGAGATTTCGCTCGGGGTACATATGAGAAAAACCGGCTGATAAATGAAATTATTTTAATCACAATAACATTTTGTTCTTTACAGAGATGAATTTACCCTTATTAGCAAGGTATTCAAAACGAAATACATTCTATATTCAGCAAATTAGAAATTAACAGGAGTTAGTTGACTGCACAGTACGTCGACGGATGCCATGTTTGCCAATACACAACGTTATTCCACATTTTTATCTTTTGGATCCACGGGTCAAGGAGGTCACGCACCAGCCATCAAAGCCTTTTTAGATTATTACAACTGGACGACACTTACGTTATTTTGCGATGCCCTTTCGGCTGTGCCGACGGTCGCCGCTAATCTAGGATCGCAGTGCCGCTCCGCAACGGCTTTACTGAATGTCGCAGGACGGTATAACTACTATTCGGAATTCTTTGACTCAAAAATTCCACAGGATTACGAAGCGCGGTTACGACGTGTGAAACGGCAAAGCAGAGGTAAAGCGTGGTGTTCTATCCCGCATACATGTTTTTAAAAGAATTCTTGTAATGGGTTTTTCAATGCAGTTATTATTATCCTGGCACGCTTCGATGAACTCCGAAAAATCATGGTAATGATACAGCAGAAGTAAATTACGTAAATATGCCATATCTGTGGAAGCCCGCAGCAATTAAAAATTCTGCTATTGACAGCTGGCTGCGCACAGCTTGAACATGACAAACAACGAATACGTAAGGACTCGACAATTTCAAGTTTTGCAAGGAAGATGATCCATTATTGATGTTGGCTTTCCAGATCTTCCTGAATGTCGTTCCAGTTCAAGGCCCCGATTACATCCCTATACAAATTACCACTGGTTCAGTTGACAATGAGGTTTGTATGTCATCATGTTGTTGTCCCATGAGGTTGTTTATTTAGTTGAGGTGTACTAGTGCCAAACAAACGAAACACCTGTTGTACATTACACTCCTGCAAAGAATTTGCTTGATTCGCATGATAAAACGTGACTGCAGTGCGTAACTTTGTAAAGATATATCCAAGGGGACAATTACTTATTTACCAGATGCAAGCAAATTTCCTTGCATCGGTAAACAACTGTTCGTATATAATTTGAACTTTACTCACGGTGCACGATTAAAGATTCTCCTGGAAGCGTACAAGTATCTCATCACGCTAACATACCCATTGCCAGATTATGGCAAGTTGGCGCCCTTTATCGAATCGGTAGCTCTTGAGTCGCTGACAAAGTTTGATCACAGCTACAGCCGGGAGGAAAAGGTCAGCATAGGATTTGCACTAATGAATTTACGGTTGCTGAAGTTGCTTTATTACTGAATTCGTCGATTCTCAGGTTAACGAGATCACGCTTGCAATACCCGAAATGATAATGGCCATGGCTCAGGTAATGGCGTAATTCTATGCCGGTCGTATTTTTTCTGCTTGAGGCGATCGTGCTTACTGTGCTTTAAATTTTGCAGGTTCTGAATGAGTTCAAGACAAATGCCATCCCATTAACTACTGCAGCATTCCGCAGTGCATTTCTGAATCGGACTTTCCAGACCGGCATCCGACCCGTCGTCATGGGTGGGATGGGGATGCGTCTGTGCGATTCTGTCTTCTCCAGATTTAACGAGACAAGCCGGCATTTTGAGGTTAGGCAGTAGGTTAGCTTAGGCCGGCATTTTCATTTTTCAGGTTAGGTTGATATTGATTAACATCTACAGTATGCTTGATACTGCAGAAAAACATTACAAGCGTTGAATGCTTTTTCGCAGGCAGCGTGGTATTATAACTTTGTCGCCGAGACGTTGAACAAAACCTCAGAACTGGCGGATGACTGGAACGGCGCCCACGAAGCACCGCTTAACGAGCCAATCTGTGGATATCGCGGTGACCGCTGCTTTGCTGTGGGCGGTACGTCGTTGAAGTGAAAATTACGGCGCGATTTCCATAACCAAAAGTCTTTTAAAACGGCAGTATTATTGCCCGTTGACCCTAAGCGTTGGTTTTTGTACGAAGCAGATCTGACAACGATCATTGCCGTTTCGATCTTCGGGGTGGGGATCATCGCCTTTGGTGTTTCTATTGCGTTGTGTCGCGTGTACGTGAGTTGGCCACTGTTAATTTATGGACTATGTGACAAACTGTGTTGTATCACGTGGGTAAGTGGGTTTACTGCTACTTTGTATAACTGTTGCGGTGAATTGCAGCAGACGTTCAGTTAATAAGGATCAGATCGACTGGTTTCTGTTTCATCCACTGCAATACCAGCTGAAACCCAATGATTTGGCGCGGGATGCTGGCATTCAGGTGATTCGTCGGAACAGTGACTCATTATGGATCCGCACTGAAAAGCTTACTGTCAGCGAAGAAGCAGTTTTATCGATGCCACAAATTCGAGTTCTGTGCATCCAGGTAAAAGTCTTTAAGCGTCTGGTCAAGTGTGGGATTCCACTTTCCAGATGCTATATTGCACTGGTCACAACGCGCAACAGTTACAGATAAAGTATGCACCTAATGCATCGTATTGTATAAGTGCCGTCTGCAGTCCACAGCTTACTAAGCAAAAAACATACGTAGTCAATTATGATGTAAAAAGGAAGCTGATTTTAGCTGCGAAGTGCTCAGCACGACAACATCGCCCACTTCCGTGGCATCGTCAGTTTCACCGACAGCAGCACTTCCTTAGTTTGGGATGGCGGTCGTGGTACACTGCGGTCACTGTTTTCCAGGAGAGCAATGATAACCGACGGGATGGTTCAGATCTATTTCATTTTCAACATAGTCCAAGTACAAGCAATTTTAAGGTCAGTAATTCGACATTGTAACTGTCATGCTTTTAGGGTCTTTGCTACATCCAAACGCAAACACCAGTGCGGTGTCATGGAAGTCTATCGAGTTTGGCAATAGTTCTCGATAGCCGGTTTACCGCTAAAATATGCGATATCGCGTCAAAGAATATTTATCAACTTCTCGCTAAATCTCCTTTTGTGATTACGGAAAGTGACATGCTAGCTGCTCCGGAAAGGAGAACTACCGGGTCTCAGGAAATGGACATATTCTCGCTTGGTGTGGTCATGTATGAAATTATGAAAGGCGCTAAGGCTGGTCCAGAAGAAATAGTGGACACAAGTTAGTTGCCGTTGAAAGCTTGTACAGATACCATCCTGTCGCACCATTTTCGGATAATTGCGTTATAACCACATACAGACTGTAGTTATCTGATTTTCAGCTTCTATTAAGCACGCAAGCGCGAATTTTCAAATCGCCATAGCGGCGGTTATTGGCCAGTGTGTCGCTAGTGATCCGTTACTACGGCCAACCATACGGCAGATTCTCGAGCGTCTGGACTCATTTCAACCCCAAGGAACAGTAGTCGGCAACATGCTGAGTCGTCTGGGAAAACATGCTGAACAGCTGGAATACATTGTTTCCCTTCGAACTCGCGAGCTCATAACTGAACAACAGAAAGTTGATGCTCTACTGAGAGAAATTATTCCACCGTAAGTTACACATTTTAAAGGAATTATGCGTTATCATATGTGCAGCGCAATTGTTGCGCTAATTACAGATCAATAGTGGTCAAGCTGCGGAATAAAATAGCGATTCCCCCGGAAAGTTTCGAAGCGGTGACGATCCTTTTTAGCAGTATGGTGGGGTTTGACCTGTACTGCAAGACTAAATCTCCCATGGAAGTTGGAGTGTTTCTTAATGAGCTATACAGTGTCATTGATGGGTATCTTGCCTCCTTCGACGTGTACAAAGTCGAAACAATCAAAGACGGTTACGTTGTACGTACGTCCGTATTGTTGGATCCAACGTGTGACATTCACCTGTTAATGAACGAAATCAGGTAGCCAGCGGTGTGCCTATCAGGAATGGATCACAACATGCCAGAGAAATTGCTCAGTTTGCGCTACTGGTTCTTCGCCACTGCAGTGAGAAGAACCTGAAAAATTATTTGCCGATACGAATAGGAATACACACCGGTAAATTTTAACCTTCTACGGTGATCAACACAAATCTATAAATATTTGAGCGCTTTTAAGGTCCGATCGCCGCGGGAGTTGTGGGTGCAGTGATGCCTCGTTACTGCTTGTAATTCTGACATTCTTACTCATATTCGTTAGTTCAATATACTGTATTAGCTACCGGGTTTATATTGTAGGTTTGGTGACACCATGAATACAGCCAGCCGCATGGAAAGCCACGGAGAAGGTTAGTTTCCACAAGTTTTCCACGTTATCATGGCTAACACAACGTAAAGCTTCCACTTTATTTTGGTAGCATCCAAAGTTCACGTCAGCCCAACGACAAGCTATTTATTAGCTGGCGACAAGCAGTTCAGCTTAGCTCCACGGGGAACGATAAATGTCAAGGTGCTCCTCCACATTTCATCGCTGCTAGCATTTAATACGTATGAGACGCTTGACGAGAGCTTGCATTTCAGGGCAAAGGCAGCCTTGAAACCTTTTGGCTACAACACAGTGACCCAAACGACTCTCCTTATCTGTATTAATGGATTCGATATACAAAATGCCATGAAGCTAAACAGCACGCGTTAAGAACTCTCTAGATATCACATGAATTCTCCTTGGTGTCGTAATGTTGGAAAAATGCTGTGATTTGGCTATCAGTCCAACTGAAGTGTTTGTGTCAATGTAAAAGCGCACTTTTACTTTGTTTATGTAGCGCAGTTTTTAGAAAGGGATTACTGTACATCGGCAAATAAAATGTAGTTGCTGTCGCTGTAATTGTTTCACACTGTAAAAATATTTTTTAATGTTTCATGAAACGCTATCGCAAGAATCCGTTACCTGATGAAAGCAAAATTACAAATTACCACCTTATACAGATCGTACAAGAGCAACAGTTGTACTTTCGGCGGAACTCCTGGTGTTCGTGTAAGGCTCTCTCAAAGGAAATCAATGGACCGATTTCGTGCATTTCTCAACTAAGCAGTAGTATGGGTGCTCTTGCATTTATGCAGCAAACTCAGCAAAGCGCACCTTTGAAAACCATGCCCTGGTTCATTAACATTAAATAGCTTTATGGTGGATTCTGCATGCATCGTCGATTAAGTAAACCAGGCAGCAGTTCAAAATTTCCATGCTGGCCGGATGCTGTACAGCATCCGGCCGGCATGGAATTTTGAACTACTGCCGGCTTTACCTTATCTTCAAACCAGATCGACGTACCGACTTCCTGCCTTTATGACAGTATGATGCTAACCTTTATACAATACGCAGCATCGTTTCTTGCTGGTTGAAATAAAATATACATTGTCGCCTTGTTATCTCCTGCGGTGCTGGTAATCCTGGGGACTTAGCAGAGTCGATCCTTTACGCCTACCATTCCAGGCAGGGCATTCAAATCTGCATTGGTAGCGTCGGGGCGGTAAATATCAATAGTTTATACGAGTATAATCTGCAACCGAAAATTTTGTTAAATTCAAACAGCAGAACCTTTCACGTTTCCCACAAACTGCTCTTATCAAAACTTCGGGATGATCGACAAATTCAGCTTGGGTTTTTGCCTAGCATTTGTGTTATGTCGCATTTACAGCCTTGATGTGAATTTCGTGGTGGTGGTTATTGGAGAAAATCCAGCGTATGGCTATTTCGCATCTCTGCCGTATTTTGAAGCATCATTTCAAGAGGTGGCCAAGTTATACCCAACGGTCTTTGCGAACATGACCCGCCAAGTAATATATAAGCCAAACATCTCTGATTGCGTTGACAGCGCAGCGGCTATGAACGTCCTAACCGGGAAAATTTATCAAGCTATTGAACGGTCATCAGCATTCAATATTATTATCGCTCCAGGTAAACATAGTGACTTTACAGTTTACACATAATTATGTTCAAAGAATGCGTTGTTCAAATTTTAAACGCACAGGATGCAGCCTGGAATTGGTTCCATTGGGAGATTTTGCTCGTGGTATGTCAGACTGCGTATATCGATTCTCAGTAAAAATTTCAAAGATTTCACGTTTACAGAGATGAATGTGCCTTTATTAGCAAGGTAAACTAAAACGCTTACGCTATCCGCCATGGTAATTAAGCTGATATAATTGGTTTTAACTGGTGATGCAGTACATCAACGGACGCGATGTTTGCCAACGCACAGCGTTATTCAACGTTTTTGTCTTTCGGATCCACTGGCCAAGGAGGTCACGGGCCAGCCATTAAAGCATTTTTAGATTACTACAACTGGACGACTCTTACGTTGTTTTGCGATGCCGTTTCCGCTGTGCCTCCAATTGCGCCTAATTTGGGCTCACAGTGCCGGTCCGCGACGGCTTTACTAAACGTTGTAGGAAAGTACGATTTCTACACGGAATTCTATGATTCGAAAGTTCCACAAGACTATGTGGCACGCCTGCGAAGAGCGAAGCGTCAAAGCAGAGGTGCAGTTCGATGATTTAACGCATAATTATTATTTAGCGCAATCATGCAAAAACGTTTTCCATGCAGTAATAATTATCCTGGCTTGCGCCGATGAGCTGCGTAAAATCCTGGTAGGAAAAGCTCATGAATTTGTTTACTTGTTGGGATGTTCATGTTGAAGAAATGATGTTTCAACAGATCGCCGCGCACAGCTTGAACATGACCAACAATGAATACGTAAGAAAAGCGATCGCTAGGAGGTGTTCTTAAGAAACCTATTGGTTTCCTATTCCAGGTTTTCCTCAACGTTTTGCCGGTTCAAGGCCCTGGTTTCATTCCCTTAGAGATTGAAACCGGCTCAGAGGATGACAAGGTGTGTGGGCAGCAACGTGTTGCTACATGAGACTTAATTTCTCACTTAATTTTTACTGGTATCTGTTAGTCACGTCGAATACCCTTTAGCGATCTGCAGTATGTAGAAATTGTGGATACGTAATTACGTAACTGCGTTACGTAGTTTCCTCATGTACTTATCTGGTTGAAATACCGCGTACTGCGTTTAAAAAATCACCAATCGCTAAGGTCGTATTTTTTTCAATAAAGCACGCGCCTTCTACTTTCCGATTACCTGGTCTGGTTTCTGGATGTCAGATGCTGCAGATCTGGTGGAGCGCAAATTAGGTGCATAAACGTTAATGAAAGGTTTTTGGGAACTTTGCCCAATAGCACTTTTATCGTGGCGGCTTTGTGCTTAGAAATCATTTAGTGTGTAAACATACTAATATCATCGCCAAAAAAGGCGTGTACTTGGATCGGAGCCCCCCAGCCGAACGCGGAAATTAAATTTGTAAGGTTTTCCGCAGAGACGGCTTGAGCGACACGGTGCATCATTACAGGTTCTTCTGGAAGCGTGGAGGTATCTCATCACATTGAACTACCGGCTGCCAGATTATGTCACGTTGGCGCCCTTTATCGACTCTGTGGCTCTTGAAGCGCTGACCAAGTTCCATTACAACTATAGCCTGGAAGAAAAGGTTCGTATAACAGAAAATAAGCGCGCGTGTAAAAGTTATGTACGAACAATGAAATCTTATAATTTATAGAATAGTGAGATCATGCTAGCGATTCCGGAAATGATGATGGCTGTGGCCGAGGTAAATAAAATGATATGCCTTGTACGTAAAGATCATGAATATTAGAATATTCATTCTGTAGCGCCAGCTATTAAAGCAAAACCGGTGTGTTTGCCACAAAAACTGGATACAACATTTTCGGATTCATGTATCAATTTTTAGTAGTGATTTCAATGTTTAGCAAGTGGTCAGGTGTGACCATAGTCAAGTATAAGTGCACATGTACATAAAAGACATTTATCATGATTCCAATTTACTGTGGTCAGGTTCTGGATGAATTCGACACAAGCGCCGCTCCACTGACCACTAGCGTGTTCCGCAACGCGTTATTGAACCGAAGCTTCCAGACAGACATACGTCCTGTCGTAATGGGCGGGTTTGGAATGCGTTTATGTGATTCTGTTTTCTCGCGATTTGATACGACGAGCCAAAAGCTCGAGGTCAGTACAGACGCTAAAAATATATGCGATACAATGAGGTATATAGTCGATCCTGTTTTCATATTTTTTACAGGCTGCATGGTATTATAACTTTGCCATGAAATTATTGAGTAAAACATCGCAGTTGGCGAATGACTGGAACGGCGCCCGTAAGCCTCCTCGCAGTGTGCCTGAATGCGGATACCAGGGTGACCGCTGCACCGATGGGAACGGTATTTCTTCCGCCTTGACTCATGGAAATCTAAAAACAGTTAATAACGACGCATCCTGAATGAACGTAGATACCACTGCGGTCTTTGCTGGATCAGTTTGCGGAGTGGTGGTTATCGCAGTTATTATCTTACTGGTAGCATGTCGCATGTAAGCCTTCTAACTGCTTTTTGTCTGATCACAAAATACTCGCAAATTTTGTAGCAAGCGTGCGGTGACATTGGATAAAAGCGATTGGTTCCTCCTCGATCCACAACCATACGAATCCATTGCCGATGAATTAGCGCGTGAATCCGGTATTCGATTGGTCCGTCTGGGCAATCAGTCTCTTTGCATCCGCATAGAAAAGATACCTGTTCGCAAAGAGACAGCCTTGCTGATGCCAAACCTTCGTATCCTTTGCTCGCAAGTACAAAAACTCATCATGCAGAGAATTCTCTCGCATTTTTGTCATTTTACTCGTACATTATATTCCTTTGGGAATGTTCCTGATTCTAGCTAAGGAATATTCATCACGACAATATTGCGGATTTTCTTGGCATCGTCATCGTAACTGCTAATATCACAGCCGTGGTTTGGGACGGTGGACGGGATACACTGCGGTCGTTGTTATCCAGGGATATCGTAATACCTGACGGAACTGTACAGTTATGCTTCATCTTCAACATAGTCCAAGTAGAGTCTACCCATGAAATTCTAGAAAGTTATTTTAAAAGCGAAAAAACTTACTGTTTTTAGGGACTGTCTTATATTCACAGCCATACTTCACTACGATATCACGGAAGTCTATCTAGCTTGTCCATAGTCCTAGATAGCCGGTTCACAGCCAAAATTTGCGATATTGGCTCAAAAAGTGTCTGCCACATTCTGTATAAATGCCCCTTTATTATCACGGAATGGGGTGTCTTGACTGCCCCCGAAAGAAAAGTTAGCGGTTCACAGGGAATGGATATCTTTGCACTGGGCGTCATTATGTATGAAATCCTCAAAGGCAGAAAGGTCACTCCGCGAGAACCAATCGATATAAGTCAGCATCTGCGCATTATTTCTTACAAATCAAAGATTAAGTTGACCTTCATTCTGTTTACAGCGTCAGTTACATACACGAAGAAAAGCTTCCAGAAGGCCGTAGTTCCTGTCATTCTTCAGTGTCTGGCTGCTGACCCTTTATTGCGACCAACCGTTCGCCAAGTTAAAGACCATCTCCGGCGTTTTCGACCAAAGGGAACTGTGGTTGGAAATATGCTTGAACGTCTAGAAGAACATGCTGAAAATCTTGAGAACCTGGTTATTCTCCGAACTCGTGAACTCATAGAGGAACAACAAAAAGTTGACCTCTTACTCAAAGAAATTCTTCCATCGTGAGTTTTAAATTTTATAGCAGTTCCCTTTTTAATCTTCTTTTTGCAACACGGTTTTTCCGCATTTCTAGGTCGATAGTGGTAAAGCTGCGGAACAAAGTAGCGATTCCACCAGAGAGTTTCGATGCGGTAACCATACTCTTCAGCAGTATGGTTGGGTTTGACATTTACTGCAAGACGAAATCTCCTGTGGAGGTGGAGCTGTTTTTGAATGGATTGTACACTTTAATTGATGGGTGTCTTGCCTCGTTCGACGTGTATAAAGTCGAAACGATTAAAGATGGATACGTTGTAAGTACTTCCGTTTTGGTACAGGTTCTTGTACGAACATACGCAATAGAGTAACAGAACACATTTTCAACGGCTAATTTATGCTTGTATGCGTTATTTTCTTTGCTAGCCGATTTCACCGAATTTCTACACATTAAGCTGGAAAACACCACTGTTTAATTTTCGTCGTTAATTTACACAGTGGTGGTTTCCAGCAGCTGTAGTGTATCAGCTGTCCTTATGTCGTTAATCTTCTCAAATCGGGAACTCTAAACTAAACTTATAGGTCGCCAGCGGTGTACCAGTTAGAAACGGAAAACAACATGCTAAGGAAGTTGCTCGATTTGCTCTGTTAATGCTGCAGAACTGCAGTGAGGGTAATCTGAAGAGTTATTTGCCGATACGGATTGGAATACATACCGGTATAACTGCGTAATTAACGAACTGACTGGTGGGTACTGTAATTTCCAACTGTAATGCTTTTCAACGTCCTTTTTGTAGGCTCCATTGCGGCAGGCGTTGTTGGATCGGTTATGCCCCGCTACTGCCTGTAATTTTAGTTTAGCAAAAGTTGCACTAGCCGTTGTCTCTTGGGTACGGTATGGCTCTGTTTCCAGATTTGGTGACACGATGAATACGGCGAGCCGAATGGAAAGCCATGGCAAAGGTAAAATGGTTGAGTGCAAATACTTTAACATCCGAACGATTGCCGAAGTATTTAGTCGACTTTGCAGCGTCAAGAATTCACGTCAGTCCGATAACAGTGGGTTTATTAGACGGAGATGACGAGTTCAGCTTGGAGCCACGTGGCGCGATAGATGTTAAGGTATTGCCTTACTCCAGAAAGCTCCTTTGAAAAAATTGTGACTTTGCGAGTTTTGATTATTTTAGGGCAAAGGGATAATCAAAACGTTTTGGCTTCTGAGACCATGATGATGGACAGCTGTTATTACGATGTGATTCGTCTGAAATAAGATGGCACTAGTAACCTAATAAGTAAAACATCGCCCCAACGGCGTGTTTTCCTCAAAGTAAAATAGCTTGCACTTTGACGCACGGTCTTTAACTCGAAAGCCCTTACTTATCGGAATTGCTATCCTGCACCATTCCCACCGCATGGTGGGCATTAATTGTTAAAATAATAAACAAAGCAAACCTTTTAAATGTTTTTATGGACATAAAAGTGATAGAAAAGTATCTTGTCCAGAGTTAATTACCCCGATTCCTCCCAGTACTACCCTAGTACTTCAAGGCAGCCTATGCAATGGTGCATTCCCTAAGTCGAGAATTATGTCAAAATGCTGTACAATACAGTGTATAAAGTGACTGGTGACCGAAACATGAGGAAAAGCGAAGTACCCATCGTACGTACGGTCAATGGCTAAATTTGATTTATTTAGAGGCCTTCTCAGTTCGCTCTGTGCCAAAATCTTGCAGGCTATTACGTATTGGTAGACCAGTAATATCTGATTCGTAGTCTTTTATCCAGAAAAGTAATGTTGTACACTGGTGCACCAAGTACGAACGCATGCGTTTGCACTTCCTTATTCCAGAAGTGTGAAGTTGTGCTTTGCGACGGTCACCCACCATTTTGTCGACCGTCACTAACAGTACTTAAGTCAGCCTACAAGATGCCGGCCCGTCACGTCACGAAGTTGAGCTAATATTCGGCTAAACAGTTCTAGTTTTCTTATGGATTCTTCGTTTTTCTTATTTTATAATTTCACAGTATTCGTCAACAAAGTGTCAGTGAGTCGCTTTGTGACAATGGCGACATTTACTGACAATGGCGGCTTTGTGAGAATGGCGACAGTAAAACGGGTGAAGCGTTGCTAATTCTATGGCATACGTACTCGTATACATCCCAGGTAACGGTTGCTTCGGTGCAACGGTATTAGGGTAAAAATTTGTAGTTACTGTTGCTTCAGTTGTTAGCGGGTAAAAACAAATTGTTGACCAACAAACACAGGTCGTTTTGTACTTGCAAACAATAATACCAGACGCCAACTGGCACAACTCAAAACTTGTAAAACCCGGTCACATAGTTCAAAAACTCTATATATCGTAATTAATTTTATAATGCAGTTTCGTCTTTAATGCAGTGAAGTACGTTTCTGTATGCGATAGACGATCTTGTCGGATTATAATTGGATAATTCCGACAATTAAATGTACACCGTTCGATACTGTACTGCAGACAAAGCTAGCAACTTTTCAAGAGACCTTAAGGACAATCAATTAAGCACGTTACTGGGAAGTTAAGCCAGCACAGCACTGAAATTTATTTCTAGTTTCAGCTTTGCATGCAGTTTTGCAAATACTCATCAAGCGGGCGAGCGAAGCGAGCCCGCGTTTCTTTTAAGGTGATGCAAAGTGCAAAGTTCCTCACGGGGAGAGCCAACACAAAGGTGACCTTTCGGGTACTTGACACCTCAAAAGACGTGAGTTCCTCACGCGGCGAACCCGGAAGGTCACAATAGTGCCCTTTAGTGACCTTTCGGGTACTTGACACCTCAAAAGACCTGAGTTCCTCACGCGGCGAACCCAAAAGGTCACAGTGGTGACCTTTCGGGTTCTTGACACCCTCAAAGACGTGAGTTCCTCACGCGGCGAACCCAAAAGGTCACAATGGTGACCATTGTTGACCTTTCGGGTTCTTGACACCCTCAAAGACGTGAGTTCCTCACGCGGCGAACCCAAAAGGTCACAATGGTGACCTTTGTTGACCTTTCGGGTTCTTGACACCCTCAAAGACGTGAGTTCCTCACGCGGCGAACCGGAAAGGTCATATGGTTACTTTTAGTGACCTTTAAAGTCTCAACACCCTCAAAGACGAGAGTGAACCTCAAAGGTCCCTGTGGTGACCTTTAGCACCTATGGCTCACTGCGTACCTTATAAAATCGGCCGCTTTTTTGTTCACTTTGTGCAAGCCACGCATAGTGCCGTACAGCAGAGATTTGGCGCACATCAAAAATAGTGCCAACTTGAGTCGACGATACAGTATCTAGCTATAGATATGACTGTTGCTTCCTTTATTGTGTCAGGGTATTCTCCGTATTCCGCATGTATTTACAAGTGTGTTCTCATAATTAAAAACTTATGAAACGCCTTGAATGCGGACAGATTGCCTGTGGAATACGTGAAAATACCTCGATACAATAAAGGAGACTGCAGCAATACATAAATGTTAAATATTTAAAAAGTTGTTACAGTGAAACTTCTCTATAACATACACCCTCCATTCCAGGCTTTCTGAATGTTACAGAGAGGTGTATGTTATACAGGAGCACTGCCCCTAGGGGCACTGCCCGCAAGGGCTCAGGGTCGTAGCCTCCGGGGGTTTTACTTTACCAAAAAATTAAAAAAATACCAGAGTGTGGATATTATTCAGTCTGAATGTTGGGTTTGCTGCCCTTTTGTAAGCCTGGAGTTGGAAGTCCGGTACTGAACGGATTACAAATAGAAGCGGAACTTTGTTTTAAAGTCACCGAAATGGTTTTTTTACTAGCCTAGCCAACTGTATGTTATGCTGCGGTTGAATAAGCTGTAAAACTGCTACCGGTTCCATAAAATATGTATGTTGTCGCTGTAAAGGGGTGAATATTATTCAGAGAACTGCCCCTGTGTTATAGTCCACCGGACGGTTCGGTTCCCAGCCTCGTGTATGCAGTAAAGGAGTGAATGTTATAGGAAGTTGAATGTTCACAGGAGTTTCACTGTAATACGGTAGGAATACAAGCGGAAGAGGTATTAGGTAGGAATACCAGCTGATTGGCAGCGAACACTGAAATCAGATCTCATCAAAAGTAAGAATACAGTAAGAAAACTACCGAAACACTTATAGATACACGGAAGACAGTAACAAAAAATGGTATCTGTTTTCTACTGTGGTACGAACTGGGTCATATCTAACCTTTTGTGATCTTTAAGATTTTTTACACCCCCAAAGAGGTGACTGCTTTACGCGGCGAACCTAAAGGTCGCTGTGGTGACCCTTAATAACCTTAATGTCTTGACCTCCTCGAAGCCTTGAAATCAACCCGAATAATGTGGTCTGCACCATGAGACTCTCGGGCTTCTGACACCGTAAATCCGGGAGGTCACTGAGCTTTTTTTTCGATCAACGCCGAATTCGCAGCGAAAGCAGTTTCTAAGCGTAGCTTGCTTTATTTACTACCTCTCCATATATATTATAACATTTCGCTGTACTTTTCTTTTGCAACAGGTTTGTTTGATCGCACAAGGAATATGGAGTAATTCAACCTAAACCTCAACTGTCGATAAATTTGTTTACAGTCCATGGAGGTATAATTGTTGGCTGTCGCAGTGTTGTGTCGGAGCCGTAGGTTCTATCTAAACTGCTTACTGCTGTGCACTTTGGGTTACCTGGGTGTCGCCTTAATGGCACTTTATAGACTTTATTGACAAAGCACTGAATTGCGACTAGTACCTTTTCTTGTTTGTTCCAACTCTGGGATAAAATTTAATTTAAAGGTGAAATTTCTACAACTTAGTTACCTGCTAATCATATTTTGTGATGGCAGCATAATGTTAAACTATCGCCTTTAAAGAATTGAACATTTAAAATGCGTATTTACGGTTTTTAGTGAGACAGCTTCTCTGGTTCTTTATGTAATGTTTTCTAGAATATGGGGTTTCCTTCGTAATCTTATCATCGGGTGATTTCAAGCATAACAATGCTTTGCTGCATCTTGATGAAGTATTAAGTGCATCTACTCTTCAAATACAAGTAAAAAAGAAAAAACTTTGGGGAGCAAGAAAAACTTAAACTTTAGGGCGTTTTGTTCGTACCAATAATATCTTTTTCGTTAAGGAATTTGGCCCGGTACATAGCATCAAATTCGTGTACATACACGGGAATATTCGCTTTCGCGCACTTCCAAACACTTTTTTAGGTTGCTTTTTGACACTGTGTAGTCAAATGATTTGTATACATAGGCGTGAAATCCGTTTTTGCGCGCAACATCTGGTTCGGGAGTTATGGCGGTTAGAAAATTCTAAGAAGTGTTAATGCATTCAGGTGTACCAAAAGTCTCATTATGGACCGATCCCTTTCAAATTTTGCACGTAAATGCACATATGTAACCATGAAGATCGTTCTTACACGGATCCAAACTTTCACGATTTTTTTCGAATTTTAAAATAAATTTTAAAATTTCTGAAATTCATTTTAAAATTTGAAAAGCATGCTTGAACAGTGGATCGGTGAAAGAACGACCTTCATGGTTATGCGCATTTACCTGCAAAATTTGAAAGGGATCGGTGTGGTAATGAGACTTTTGGTACACTTTTTTGCATTTAAACTTTTTGGAATTTTCTAACAGCCATAACTCCCGAACCGGATGTTGCGCGCAAAAACGGATTTGACACCTTTGTATACAAATCTTTTGGCTACAAAATACCATTAAGTAATGCAAAAACGCGTTTGGGAGCGCGCGACAGCGAAAGTTCCCGTGTATGTACACGAATTTGGTGCTATGTACCGGGCCAAATCCCTTAAAGCTGGGATATCTTAGGCGCGTCACTTAAATATGTGCTCGCTCTCCCCTCGTAGAAAACGCCCATCGCGGGTTTAAGCACCTTTCCCGAAACTCGTAAAAAAATAAAAATCCAAAGCGTTTAATTTGAAATTTACAGCAACTCGAATCTTTGGTATAATAAACTGCGTTCGCCTTACTCGCTGTTAAGATACGAGTACTCTCAACGCAGAGAATGACGCGCCTACCTACTGAGTTACGATTTTACCAAAAATCCGCTGGTTTTTTAGGTTTAAAAATCTAGCCGCGATTTGTAAGGTACAGTAATGTATAACATGAGATTGTAACGAGAAAACAATATAAAAAGTGTTATCAATACAACGGTACTTTATAGACAAACTCGCCAAGTCTGACTGAGCCTAGGTCTTACTCCAGTTTTTGAAAGAGGGGTTGTTCCCTGTTGTTTTTATCAGAAATGCAACTTTCAGTGGCCCTATTTGACCAGGACAGCGGTCAATCAGACCCTAGCCATCAAATTTTCATGAAATCCATAGAGATCCGTTTAAAAATAAATTTTCTTTTGTGCATTAAGAATTTATTTGGATCAAACTGGTTTCTGTAAGGATAATACCTTGGCTACATTTTTCAGTTAAACCGGCATCCGTGTTGCCGCCTGTTGCCCAGCAAAAAATTGTAACAAAAATAGCGAAAAACGAAGTAGATAAAAAACTGTATTCTTACAGTAAGCTCTCAAAATTTGCTGACCATATAGCTCAATCGGCGAAAGCACTGTGCCAGCTAACATTTTCTGTTGGAAATAATGGCTATTTTCTTGCTGAACCAGTTAAAGATACTCGAGCATGACGTACGTAAAAGAATTGCGAAGAGATTCTGACTCCATCGAGCTGGGACACAATAATTACTTACACAATTTCAATTCGCATTACTTTTATCAAGCACGGCTTGTTTTCCTGAAACAAGGTTTATTGTTTTGGTTAGTCACAAAGACAGTCTATCGAAGGAGTCTGAACAATCCGCGATAAGCGATTCAGGAGAAATAAACCGAAAATGGGGGTGAGATTTTGTTCAGCCACCCGTTCAAATCACTTTCCTTAATCGGCTAACTTATAAAACAGCATCTGGAGACCAAGGATTTCAATTTCTCTTCTTTACACATCCAAACCTTAACACCGCCGCCCGCTTGCCCTAAGGGCGGTTACGACCTTATACTGGTAGTGTCGTAGTATACAGACGTAGTAATACGACATACTTGTACGTGAGTTCTACGAATAGAACAGAATACTTTTATACAGCAAGTGGCTGCAAGTGACCTAGAGGTGGGAACTGAACGGCTATATTGCCCTGAACTTGTACTTTTTCAATTTTTCTCCTCCCTGAACCTGTCCTGTCCCTGAAATTTACCGTGTCGACCAACCTGAACCTGTCCTGAGCCTGACAGTACTCACCCTGAGCCTGACCTGAAACTCTGACCGCATTAAACTTTAGATATAATTTTTTTATTTCTTACGCACTTGCGAACTTGTAAGGCGAAAAATAGCTGGTAACGTAACGAGCTAGCGCGCATTTTTGGGTTTAGCGTAACGAGGTAACGTGAACGTTTTCACCTTAAGGCGCTTAATGTACTTCTTGGGGGTCTTGACCCCCGAGTTTTAACTTACGGGCACCATGATTGTCTCTGGTACCTCTGTGGAGTTTCGGTAGCCTAACTAGCCTTAGTTTTTCAAATAAATTCAGGATTCCTGCGGAAATGAGTTGCGCCCTGTCCCTGAACTGTCAGGGAGTTTAACTGCCCTGAGCCTGAACCTGAACCAAATTTCAGGCCAGCATTTTACCCGGAACCTGTCCTGCAGGGACAGGATCCTGCAGGTTCAGGACAGGATCCCTGCCCTGCGCCCACCTCTAGCTGCAACGTACAGTTATAGAGAAGGCAAGTAATTTCAGACGCCGGCCAGTTGGGCGTAGACGTGGATGGCGGTGTGCTTGACCGAGTAGAGGTGCCCTGGCTGTCGGGGCTGCCGGAGAAGAGGAAGTCGAACGCAGAACTGCCGCTTGTTGATTTTGCCCTTCCCGTGGTCGCCGCCCTGTATTGTACAAAAGACGCCATTCAGTTAGTGAGCAACGATCAGGTACAGTATTGTTGGGCCAGTCGCTATGGCAGCCTACGAGTAGGCAGCCAGCGACAGTCCCGCTTCCGGTGTGCTGACTCACACCGAGTCGCACTCGCTGTCGAGCGCTAGATCGGCCTCGACTCAGGCAGCTTTCCGCCCAGCCTTTCGTCTCGGCCAATCATCGGCCTCGATGTAGGCGGAGCCACGCCCCCTTTCCACATCTCGGCCTATCAGCGTTCGTTCGCTCGTGTTGGATCTGCCCAGTGCCGCATTAGGCTTTTTCCCATGCTTTCGGCTCGATGTGCCGTTCATTTTCATTCACTAGCTGACATTCGGTGATTTTCATTCCACAGCTCACATCGAGCCTTTGTGTTTTTGGTTCTCTGTACTTTATTGCTATCCACAATAAAGCCTTCTCTCACTATCGTGAGCCTTTGTTCGCCAGCTGTCACATGATAGCATATCGTTGAGTTTTTCCTTCTGCGAACCTCTCGAGACCACGGTGTAGACCTACATCCGTACGGCCGACGTGAAGAAAGGGGAGAACCAACGGTTCCCATCCCCATCTGATCGCCGCCAGCCAGAACGGTCTGGTCTCTTCTCTCTCTCTTGCGGGCAGAAAGCCTCGGCAGACCCTTTTCCCTGCGCGTGGACGGAACGTTCCTCGCGGAAGCAACCCTTGGACGGACTTTGCCCGGGCTGATTAGCGGTTTCCGCGGATCCCCGGACAGAACGTACGGCACGGACCCAGCGGACCCTCGCAGCCTCATCAATCGGGGTCGCCTTTGCCTTAAGTGGCACCCGCAACTTTAACAGCGCGGGATTCACCGGATCAACGAGCGGACTAACGTGGATTTACCCGGTAAATAGGGTCGACTGACCCTCGGTAAGCCTCGTAGAGCCTCGTAAGACCCGATATAGCCGGGCAATTTTCATTTTCACCGGACCAAAAGTAGTTTTGGCCGGCTAAAACTTATTTTCACCCGGATAAAACGGGCTTAAAACATCTTTTTACGGGTTAAAATAGGGTTAGCCAGCCTTACTAGGCCGGACCCTCGAGCCTCGGTGTAAACCCTCTGAGCCTCGGTTAACGACCTTTCTGAACCTTCTAAAAACTAAGGGAATAACTTTCCCCCGGCTAAATTAATTTTTGGCCGGCTAGAAAATTTTTCCTGAATTTTTCTAGATTTTTCCGAATTTCTCCATCTCGGAAATTAATTAATTCAAAAATTTAAATAATTGTGACGTCACGACGGCCGATTTACCATACTAAAATCTGACCAATCAGGATAACGGGGAGATTCCCTATGTTATAAGTCCGTAGTGAGTCACTGTTTTTTGGAATTTTGCACGCGGCGCGCAGAATCGTGACGTAGGCAGTAATCTGCAAGACCACTTAACGGTGTGTGACGTCATAGCGGTCAGTGCTGTAGTATAGGACGTACGTAAGCTGTACCCTGTATTGACAACAGTACTGAGTTGCAAGTAGTACAAGCACACCTACACCATCACCCCACACCCCACCGGACCTCTGCCCCCACCGGACCCTCGGACCTTCAACAGGCAAAAAGCCTCATTAACTTCGGACAAGTCCCCAATAGGGATAGTCCGACTTCTTGGCTGAAGGGTCAACCCGGAGGCTACTTCAAGGCTCCAATAGAGCCACCACCGAAGATGTCCGGTCGAGAGAACCCGTATGAACGGAAGTTCGACCAAGGCTACGCCCGACGGGACAACGCAGGCAAGTACACCTTCCGCCATGCCGGCCCGGGTAGTGAGCCTCACTCGTCGGATTCCAACCGATCGAGTAAGTCCGGCAAGTCGAACCAGTCGACCAAGTCGGCCAAGGAGAAGCGGGACGCGCGGATCCTGGCGAACGACTTCACTCAATCGCCGGAGGATAGCTTCGAGGACGCCCACGACCGGACGTTCCTCGAGCTACCACAGGCTGAACCGGAGGTTCTGCACGGCCCAATAGGTCGAGATGCAAACTCCGAGCCTGCGGCTGGACTTGCGCACCCAATAGGTGCCTCGCCAGTCTTCTTTCCGACCATCACCCCGGACCATGGAGCCTCGAGCCCGGCGCTAAGTAGCTCCGAGGTGTCACCAGACATGGGTGACCCTGTGCTGCCCCAACAGGGCGGCATGGCTGGACCAAAGTCGAGGCAAGGCCAGATGAGCCCGAGCCAAATGAAGGGTATGGCACCACCGATACGGGGGGTGACCCACAAGGCGGGTTCACCGACTAAGTCCCCACCGACCCCGGCTCAAAGCCCCAAACCAACGGGCAATAACCCAAAATCTTCGGACAACAGCCGGAAATCGACGTCGCCGGACCCGAAGCGACCCTCGGGGACTCCGAAGGCGACCACACCGGACCCGAGGACCCTCACCGGGACTCCAACTCGGACTTCGAACCCGTCGAAGCCGACCTCGGGAACTTCAAAATCCTCAACGGGAAGGTTGCAGTCGGCTGGAACCTCGAACACCGAGGCTCGAGCCTCGGACACCGAGGCTCGGACCCCCAACACCGGGGCCCGGACTCCGACCCAACAGGTCGGAACACCCAAGACCCGGCCGGCAACCCCCACTTCCTCGGCTAAAAAAGCCGTTTCCCCGGTCAAATTCCGGATTTCGTCGGTTGCAACCTCCACGGGCGAGGTTGAGGGTTCGGTTACCGAGGTTAACTTAACCTCGGCTGGCGGACCGTCATCCCCGAAACCCAAAACCCCCGGCAGTGAACCTATGCTGACCCGAGCCAGCCGGATTGAAGCCTCACAGGCCGCACGTAAGTCGAAATCGGCTTCACCGAAGGTCGCGAAGCTAACCTCGGACCTTCCGGCCACACCACCGATGTTCGAACCCTCGAACCCCGGGGCTGATAAAACTCCATCACCGACCGACGACGTCTTCGACGCAACCGTGTTACCCAATAAGGTGACCGAGCGTCCGGACAGCAGAAAAGGCTTCAGGTTTCCGTCACCGAAGCAATACCCAGGCTCACACATCGGAGCCTCGGACTACACACCCCGGCGGTACCTAACAAAGACCCCTCCGGAGAAGATCGACAACCCACAGATCCTCCGCCAACGGATATACGAGCTGCAAAACCAGCTCTTGGCCGGACAAAACATCGTCGAATCGACGGAGAACGTCTTGTCCCAGACGGTAGCATCGCACAAGCAGGAGCGCAAGAGGCTCACTGATGAACTCGAACGTGCGAACACCGTCATTGATGACCTAAACCAGGAGATCGAACGGTTAGAGGCCCAGTTACAAGTAACTGAAGAGCCCTGCCGTCATGAACAAGCCGAAGTCACTAGACTCCAGGACATGCTGGAGCAGTCTCGGGCTGAAGTGGCCACCCTGCGCCAAGACTTGGAGCAGCGGTTACAGGCCCTAGGCTACTCCGAGGCTGGCTCGGCGGAACTCCACAAGATGTTCGACCGGGTGGATGAATACCGACAGGAGAACCACCACCTTAAACAAGGCATTATCGGCCTGGAGGGGGAGATCGACGAGCTCAACTCGGAACTCGACTTCCTTCGGACGGCCTACGCGAACCTCCGGGAGAACCAGAACGACCCGGAGGGTATAGCCGTAGACCTTCGGCTATGCCAGGCTCAACTTGGCCAGCAGATCCTTGCCCTCACCACCCATCTCCAGAACGAGACAGCCCGGTTCGAACAGGCTCGTACCGAGAGCCTCGCAGTCATCGAGGCTCAACGAGCCCGGATCACACAGCTCGAGTCCGAGAAGACCCAGTGGGAAATGGACAAGGACCGTCTCCTGAAGTACCAACAGGAGCTTTACAACTTCGGCATCGACCTATCTAACCGGTACAACGACCTTGGTGATAAGTACAACCAGATGTACCAAGAACGAGAAAACCTGGGCATCGAGGTCGCATGCCTGAAGGAAGAGAAGACATATCTCGAGGACTCCATAACCGAGCAACCCCCGTCCTACCGGACTACCCAAGAGCAGGATAAATGTCAGCAGATTGATGACTACCTGCGACGAGATAACCCCCTGTTGAACGCAACAGGTCAGATGGGGGCTCTCGAGAGTCAGATCTACCAGGTCGGAATGCTTAGGGCTGAACCATCGGTGGGACCCGTACCGAGGGCGCCGGCGGTACCGTCAGCCCCGGAGCCGGAGCGAAACACTTCGACGGCCACTCCCAACGCACCGACCCAGTCAACTACCACAACGACTACGGCCTACGGAGGAACATCCACAACGACGATGTTCTCAACCGGAACAAGGCCTGTAGTATCGACTTCAACCGGACAGGACGACCCCCGAGCCTCGAACCTCCGAGGCTCGGACCCCCGAGGCTCGAACCCTCGAGCCCCGGTAAACGGATCTGGCATGGGACTCCGACCGCCGACAAATGCTTCGGCGGGAGCCTCACAGCCTAATTCGGGGAATTCCAACCGGGACCGACAACGTTCGGGCTCCCAGAACACGTACCCGCCGAGGATTGAAGTCCAACCCGTATCGGCAGGGCAGCGCAATTGGGCTGACCCGGTACGCCCCGGATATCCGGATAACGCATCACAGCAGCCTCGGCCATACAACCGTGACCCAATAGGTCTGGTTGGCCCCGGCGCTGCCGGCAATGGACCCTCCCAGCCTCGGCAAGGCAACATGGACCCAATAGGTCCGGTGCCCCAGGCTGACCAATATGTGGTTATACCACCAGGGATGTGGCTCGACCACAACAGAGTCCTTCAGAGGATGCCGGGTTATGTGGCACCAAACCCGCCACCGAACCAGGGGTATGGAGTGCAGAATCCTCCGCCTGGACCTGGACAGCCCCAGCCAGCACCCCCTGGTAACCCGTACCCGCAACCTCAACCACAACCGTACCCACCTCAACCCGCCCCGGCTGCGCAGAACCAGCAAGCGGCCTACCCGGTGGCCTGGAACCCTCCGGTAGCCTGGCGATGCCGGCGGTCCAACACCGTCAGACCCCACCACCCGATGAGCAGGACATTGCTCAAGCCCGGATCTTGGCCCGGAAGAATCGGGCAGAGTTGCCGAAGTTCAACGGCGACGGGGCCAAGGTGGAGGGCTGGATCACAAAGATCCGGCAAATCTATCGCTCGGAGGCTGACGGTGTCGCAATGACGGACGTAGCCTTTATGACGGAGCTAGAGGGCGCCCTTACTGGACAAGCCCTGGAATGGTACCAGAACCAGTCAACTCTAGAACCTGAAGAGAATGGATGGACCGTCGAGTACTGGTTGCAACAATTTGCGGCCCGGTTTATGGACCCAGACAAACAGGTCACAGCAGTCGCGGACATCACCACCAGAAAGTACATGCTGGGGCAAGAGACCCCCGAGCAGTACTACGATGCCATCATAAACCTCAAGCAACGAGGCAACCTCACCGACGAACTGGCAGTCTTCTACCTGCGGACGAACGTCACGGAGCCAATCCTTCGGGCAGCCCTGGACGTCCGAATGCCGAAGACGACGCGTGAGTTCCGGGACTACGTACGGGACTTCACCCGGGGTAAGCCGATGTATCAGGTAGTTAAAGGTGGCAATTCCACCAACTACATCACCGTCAGGACGGCGACTCCCGTTCCTGTGACCCAACCGGCTCCCGGATACATCCAACCCAACTCGCCAGGTTACCAGAACGTGCAACCGGGGCTTCACCGACAGAGCCCTCCGGCGACACCACCACCTCAGGCCCGTGGTCAAATTGAACAGACTTGGGCGGCAATGGCGGCGATGAACCTGAATGGAGCCCCAACAGGGACCATGGTCACGCCGCCAGCCTATGGAAATAGCGGCCAACCGAGTCAGCCTCGGAGCCCCGGCTACGGCCAATCACAGAGCCAGGGTTACTCCGGCTACGGCCAGCCCCAACAGGGCTACAGCCAGCCTCGGAGCCCCGGCTATGGCCAGCCCCAACAGGGCTACGGCCAGAACTCCGGCTACGGCCAACCTCAGAACCAGGGGTATGGCTTCGGAGGCGGATATGGACGCGGTGGAGCCTCACAATATGGTGGCTCCGGCGGAAGACGTGGCGGCGGGAATCGCGGCCGCGGAAACTTCGGCAACCGCGCGGGTGGAGGCGGACAGCCCCAGAACGTGCAGCGGCAGCCTCGGACACCACAGCAGGAGGCTCGCCAGCAGGCAACCTACGTCGATCGGATGGAAGCCAAGTTCTTCCAGTGGACCCAGGATGGAATATTTTCCTGTGGTCACTGCCTATGGGGCAACCACAACCAAACGAGTTGTGGCTACGCCAACCTCCGGCTGGAAGACAACCCAAACCGGAGATGGTACCTGGACTGGAGGTACCGGTACGATAACGGATGGCCGTTAGGCTCCGCGAATCAGAACTACCCGAACATCGTACCACCCCCACGCCCCCGTCAGCAGAATGCCGGCGGATTCGGCGGCCAAGGCAGCCCTAACCGGCAGCCCGGCCAGGGAAACGGAGGGAACCCCCAGAATGGTGGTCGACCCCCATTGGCAACCCCGCCACCAGCCCAACGGCCGCAACTGCCGCCGTCCCCGGCCCCTAATAGGGGCCCGGGCGGATACCAACCGGCAATTGGCGGGCCTGTCCCGGGTACATCCCAGGGAAACGCCTAAGGTCGATGAGCTCCGGTGACTCATTCGACCTCTGTCATCCAACGGAACCACCGGATAAGGATAACCCTACTAACCGGAATAACCCTTTGGACACAACTCGGAACCTCAATGAGGATTTAGCCTCCGCAACGGTCAGCGAGTCCGCTAGAATCTTAGCGGCGGGGACGGCAGCCCAACTAGGCGCCGAACATCCCCGGTTCGGATACTCGGAGAATCGACCCGAACCTCGCCACGCCGAAAATGCGGCTCCCGGCCCAGAACAGGTACCTGGGAGGATCGGCCAAGGAACTTCGATCCGATCGGCAGCCGGGACACAGAACGTGCCCGGACCCCCAGGCCCAGATGGTGAAGCCGGGGATGTCGGCCGGAGAAACCGGACCCGACCAGCCGGGACGAGAAACGTCACCAGGCTGCCCGGACGGCTCGGTGCCCAATTAGGCTTTACGAGCCACGGGCTAAGCGGAGAATCGGGACGCCGACCCGCAACCTCGCAGGACGTCAGAATGACGCCTGAACCGTCCTTGGTAGGCCAACCAGGTAGACGGCCGGAGGCTACGACCGACGAAGTAACGGAGTACTTCGAAGACTGGGAAGCAGTACCTTTGGAGGCACAGGTACCCGCCTACTGTCTGCAGCAGGAAGCGGACCTCTTCCAGCGACAACCGGCACGAACTGTAACCGGATCGCGGACGTTCTTCAACATGCAATACAACCTCTCAACTTTACGAGAAGGTCAACCATCCATGGAAGAACGGATAGCAAGCCGGATATACCCGGTGGAAACCGCCGAATCGTTAATGGACGGAGTAGCTAACCGTCCGGAGACGAGTCACTCGGTTATGGAAGTTCCATCCGGGCTACCAGGCTTACAAGCCCCGGCAGAACGACTAAGTCCACACCGACCCTCGGAGGTCAACCCACAAGACGGAGTAGACCTACCGAGACGGGACAGAATCTCATCACCGCCGTGCGTAGGCACCAATAGTGTCCCCGGCGGATCAACGACAACCCTAATTCCGATCGAAGTGACCATCCGGGAAGTAACGATCCAACCGTTACAGTCCACCGAACGACCGAAGGTGGTCCGGGCATGGACACATGAAGTTCAAATTGGACCGGTAACAACCACGGCCATGTTGGACACCGGAGCCGAAACATCCCTAATAGAGGAGCGTTTCTGCCGGGCCAACAATCTTAAACTCGAATCCCTGGGGTACTTCACCAAAATACGCGGTGTTGGCGGACAAATCGCCTTTATGGTGACCCATTGCTGTACCGTACCGGTAACCTTGCAAGGATTCACCAGCCCCCATACCTTCCACGTCCAGCCCAACGACTCGGACGTTCCCGTACTTGGATGCGACTACTTGCATTCCAAGTTTGTCTTCATCCGGGCGCCAACGACCCCCAATGAGGGTCAGCGGAACCCATCTTCGGGTATAGTGCAGCCTATCCCGATACCAGAGGCATCGGGCACGGCAGCGAATGAGGCTCGGATAAGTCGGCTTGATCACCCGATGAACCCCGGACCCCCGGTCTGCCCGCAATGCTCGGATACCGAACGAAGCCTCGTAACGGAGCTGCAGATCCATAACGCCATCGAACAATACTTGGCGAAAGTACGGACGACCCGATTGGAACCAGTCCGAGGGATACTAAAGTCTATCCCGATACCAGAGGCATCGGCCTCTGGTATACTTAACCAAAGGTACCGAACCTGGTTTTCCGGCATTCGACATCTCCTTGAAACCCGGACGATCGGCATAAGACTCGCACTCGATCGAGTCGGCGCAAGGACGGATGATCAGATCCGAGCTGCAAGGGAGGAATGCCAGGAGGTAATTAACCTAACCGAAGCCTTAGAAGAGGAGATCATCGAATGGGAAGAAGAGCGGATCGTACTCCACGCACAATTTGTGGAACATCAGCTCCCCATACCGGCACTACTGGAGATCCAGTCCCATGAACTGGGCCGACGCCTTATGTGGTACTTCCGGGACCCTTACCACTTCGGTACCCTGGATACTGCTTCCTTTTGGAGTCGATACGGCGAAGACACCCGTATAACTAGGGTCGTACCGGACTCTGAACCTCCGATCGAGCCTTGTAACTGGCACCAGGCCAAGAAAGTAAGGTTAGCCGAGGCTGTGCACCCACAAAACGGGGGCCGCCTAGCTAATACACGGGCACAAGCCCCGGATCAAGAATATATGGCCCTGGAATGCCCGATCTGCCACGAAAACAATGGAGCGATCGTCCAAGCCCTCAGAACTCGGAATGAAGAAGTCTGGGAGCATGGTAGGCCACCATCCCCTGGACCTCCCGAACCGGGAAGGTGGGAAGGACCGTCTCAGCAGACCCCAATTAGGGTTACTGACGGTCTACTTGGACCATCCGCCGGAATAGCGGAGGAAGGCGAAGCTGAAGAATTTGGAGACTGGGACTCGGAAGCCTCGGATGTACAGAGCACAAGCGACTCACCGGACACTGACTCCGATAATGAGCCATCCGACCCTTCAGACAACAACTCATCGGATACTTCCGATGACGACGACGATAATGATATCGGCTTCGACCCTTCGGTTCAATGGGTAGGAATCGATACACCCCCGGACGAACCCCCAAAAGGTGGATCGTCCGGTAACGAACCCCCAAAAGAAGCCCAGCAACCCCAGAACGGAGGCTCGGGCCAACAACGGGCTGAGTTAACCGCAATTACGGTCTCTCACCCGGCGGACAGCCCTTCAACCTCGGCTACGTCCAGCGATACAAGCCTAGAACAGGACCCTAACACCTCCGAAGTTGAATCCTCGGAAGGCAGCCCCACGTATGACGTCCGTGCGGCGGGACAACGGGTATCTCAGACCGACGACGAACAGATTGCCCAACAGGCGACATTCGTCGGAGGTAACCCGGTCGAACCCGACAAAAATACAAGTCCGGACGGAGCCTCGGCTAAACCGAAGGCAGCCTCGGTACGACAGACTAAGTCCGAGAAGACCGTCTATAACCCATGGAAACGGGTACGGAGGCCGAAGCCAATAGCTACAGGCCCAACCGTCAATCGTCTTCAGCTCCATACCGAGGATAAGGATGAAGACCGACAACCCGTGTTCGTTGAGAACAAGTGTACCTTACCACCCTTTTCAACATGTGCCATTGTGCCGTACTGGTGCGAACCCTTAAGAGCATGGCCCTCACCGGGATATCCAATTCGAGTCTTTCCGGCGGAAGCACTCCGGAGTTCGGCCGATCGAAGACACCATTGAGATCCGACCAACTTGCGATACCGCATGGATCAAGATCCAAAACGCGACTGAGTACAACCAGGTACTCCGAAGGGGTGCGAAGATCGGATACATGCACTACAGCGACACTTACGGATTCGAGCCCGACAATGAAGGGATCGAATGGGAAATCCCGATGGGAGTAGCCCGGGTCTCACAACATGGGGACCGGCCATACAGCTTACCGAGGACGACACAATATGACGCCACTACGGTACGGACCCAGCAGAAGGTCCAGCTACTACCCAGGGCTATCGTCGAAGTTACGGTGACCCTCGACATAGAAGTCGATCCCGCTAAGAATAAGTACCTGATGTACCTCGGCTCGGAAGAAGCCTTAGCGGAAGGTATCGAGATGAAGGATGGTCCGACCCCACATGACGGGAAGAAGTTCACCATCCTCGTGGCTAACCATACTAATAAGGATATAACCATCCGGAAAGGAACCCCAATGGGTCGAGTCGAGCCGTACGAACATATGACGGACGACCAAAAGGCCCGGGTCCGACTTACCCAAGAAGGTGACGAAGACCCGGCAACCGTCGAAGAACAAAAGAAAGCCATTAACTCCATGAAGCTCGGCGAAAACTTAACCGACGAGCAGCGACAAGTTCTACGGGACATCGCATGGGAGTATCGGCTTGTTTTTCCAACCTCAAAACGACCCTACGGTGACGTCAAGGGAGTCACTCACGTCATCGACGTCCAAGGTGCAAAGCCTATAAAGATGAACCCAACTAGAACCAGTTGGAAGGGTCGTGAATTCATCTCCAAACATGTCCAAGAGATGCTGGACCAAGGAGTGATCGAACCCTCCGACGCAGCATGGAGCTTCCCCGTGGTCTTGGCAGCCAAGAAAAACCCGGACGGCTCCGTCGGAACCAGGTTCTGCATCAACTACATTAAGTTGAATGCAGTAACCAAAAAGAACAACTACCCCCTTCCGAACCCGGATGAACTACTGGACAAGTGCGCCGGGATGGAATATTACGGCAAGGTAGATTGCCAATCCGGTTTTGGCAGATCCCAATGGACGAAGCCTCGAAGGACATGACAACCTTCGTTACGCCAGAAGGCATGTACAGGTTTAACCGGATGCCGTTCGGAGTCTGTAACGGACCCGCAACCTTCCAGATGCATGTCGATAAGATAACTGCAAAAGCCCGCAAGAAAGGTGTTTTTGCGTACATCGATGACATCATCTTCTTCGGCCGGACCTTTGAAGAATTCAAGGAAGCCTTCCGAGCCACCCTGGACTGCCTACTTGAGGCCGGGTTCACCATCAAACCCTCGAAGTGCGAGGTTGGAACGGATAAGTTACCCTTCCTCGGACATGTCCTCAGCAAAGCCGGAGTCCAAACCGACGACGAAAAGGTAGCGGCTATTGCGCAACACCAACCCCGCGAACAGAACGCCAATTGCGGTCGTTCCTCGGGTTGGCCAACTACTACCGGAAATTCATCCGTAATTATGCCCAACGGACATCGAAGATGTACGAACTCCTTCGGAAGACTAATTCCATCCGGACAGACTGGACGGACGACCATACAGCGGAGTTCAACGGCATCAAAGAGGCTCTAACCACAGCCCCGGTACTCGCAAAGTTCGACCCGACCAAGAAGACAGTAATCGAATGTGATGCCAGTGGAGCCGGACTTGGCGCGGTGTTGTCACAAGAAGACCACCCCGTAGCATTTGCCAGCCGAGTTCTCCATGGAGCCGAGAAGAACTACGGAGTCACCGAATGGGAATGCCTAGCCGTAGTTTGGGCCGTCCAGAAGTTCAAACACTTCATTGACCACGGACCCTTCACCGTCAGAACGGATCACCGAGCCTTACAGAACCTGATGCGCTGTGAGTCCAATAGACCCGGCATCAACCCCCGGTTAACACGGTGGGCTTTGGCTCTGCAAGGCAAGGACATTACCATCGAGTACAAACCTGGAGTTTTCTGCGATAATGCGGATGCTCTGTCTCGGTGGCCCCTTGAACGACCCGACGATAACGACCCCCATGAAGAATTGGACCAGGTACCTAATTTTGAGGACTTCAAGGATGAGATCAAAATAAGGTCTCTCCGGGTACAAAGACACGAAATCAAGGAAAAGAGCCGAAGACATCCGGACCTCATACTCGAGCCCGGAGGCTGGACGGACGAGGCTAAAATAAGGTCTCTCCGAGTGGCAGCTGAATGGAGGCAGACCACAAATATGCGTCGCCCCGTTCCAAAAGCAACTCCGCTGCCCGGATGTAAGGTCATCTCGGACTGGAACGACCTGTCTACCCCATATGTAAGGGTAATCAACGTAGTCGTACCGGACGACCCGGGCTCACAAGGCGAGTCTAGGGTCGAAACCGCAAAGGTACGGACTACCGAGGTTAACGGACCGGAGGTCCCGGGCTCACAAGGCGAACCCGAGGACGAAGAAGAAGAAAAGCCGATGGAGTCCAATAAGGAGTTACGCAGACTGCAACTCCGGGACCCTCACCTCCGGAAAAAGATCGATGAGCTGGAAAACCAGGACCAGCTGGACCACAAGTCCCCATTGTTAGAACATTACCAAATGAGCGGAGGCCTATTGTACCGGCTGACCACCCACCACAAACATAGGGCCATAGTTAACTTAGAATAAGTTAGGGCTTAGCTAGGACATAGTTAAGAATGGACCTTTGGTGTCGGAATGGGACCTCTTCAGTTGTGCATGGAATCTTCAGTTGGACTTATTTGGCCTTATCAGAATGCTAACGAGCCGTATCTCCTTTATCCCAATAGCCTCTCATAACGATGTCTGACCGACGACGAGACCCTCCATCGAGTGGATCGAACAGCAGCCGACGCGACAATCGACGATCTCAGCCGTACCCGCACGACCGATCGGGCTCCCGAGCTGAAACGCGTTCGGCCACCCAAACCCCAATCCCACAGGTAACAAATCCGCATGCGAACGTAGCGGCTGATTCTTTGGCAGGTTTAACGGTCGGGTCACGGATGGTCACTCAACCCCGGACGATCCCCCTCCAGACCTTGCCACCGGGCACTATGCTCGACGAAACCGGACTTTTGGTGAATGTGAGCGCGGCCACCGGTCAGAACGTACCGGCAGTACCGATCGACCCAATAGGTCAGATTAGCCCGCCACTTCTACCGGGACCATTCATCCCCAGACCAGTCATGCCACCGACGCTACCATACATCCCGATTACGGTAACGAGCATCCAGCCGGCCCCAATAGGGCCGCTGATGACTCAAGCCGGGATGAACCCCATGCCGAACCAAATGTTCGCTATGTTCACCCAATGGTGCAACCAGATGGGTATGAACCAGCCACAAGGCGGCGCGGTCAACCCTCTGTTGGGATACCCCATAGTAACCGGACCCATGGGAGCCTCGCAGCAGCCGACTTTACCGGCGGCGCCACGACAGGACGGCACAAATATGCCTCCGGTGGTATCAGCGACGGCTCGGCAGGAACGTCAACGGACACCATCCCCATTCACCCGATACTATGAGGACGGAACGAAAGCCTTCTCGGTCCACATGCTGGAGCGACCAAAGCCTCCGACATCGACAGCAGAGGCACCCCCAGCCCAACCGACAGCCGAACCCTTGACACCCGGACCTTCCATAGCCAGACCTTCGGCAACCGCAATTACGGTTGAACCGATCTCGGCCGCATCTTCGGCCGGATCGCGAAGGCAGATCCGACCCTCGGAAGAACTCACACTGGGTCTTATGGAAGCTGAGAGTGAATGGACTCTCGTCCAGCGCAAGATAGAAGCTCTCAAGTTGAGCGACCCTAACTTCGCGCAAGAAATGACCCGACTGAACTCGGAGATGAAGGAGCTGGAACAATATATCCAGGATACCCGAGCCATACTTAGAGCCCGGAAGTCAACCTCCGAGACTCCAGCCTCAGAAAGAGGGCCAGCCTTAGCAACCGCAACTACGGGGGCTTCGGCTGGATCGACCAACTCTCCTCCTCACCCTTCAATAGCCGAAGTACACGCATTGCTCGGACAGACCGAAGCTCTCGTGAAAAGGATGAGAGGCCAGATACAAGCCGAAGGACTGGAAAATCCGGCATCCGAGCGCACGTGGCTCAGCTCCTTGAACCTTGGAGTAGAAATACTCCGGAAACTGCTGTCACGAACCCCTCTAACAGGACAACAACTGCAATTGATCCACACCCACTATTGGCTTCTGAAGGCCCAGATAGAAGAGGCTCGAGACGAACACCCTCTGGCACCCCCGAGAACAGTGGATAATATGCCCGGATTGACGCGCCAGGGGTCAGAACGGGGATCAGCCGTCGCAACCACAAGTACGGGGGCTTCGGCTGGTACAACAAGGACCCCGGAAGATAGAGAAGCGAGCCCAAGCCGGCTACAAGTTTACGCGACCTTGAGGGAGTCGGACGACTTAGCGGTGAGACTTAACCGCGAACATCAGGAAACCTCACCGACCGACCCTCGGTACCTGGATCAAGAATTGACCATCAACCGTATCATCCATGATTCCTACATGCTCCGACGGTCAACTGAAGTTACTAACTTTACCCCGCAGCAGATTCAGCAGTCCCGGCAAGCGTTCCGGAACCTGCGTAGGGTCATCGATGACAACCAAAACCCGGCATCACCAACCCCACGCGACGTAGCCAAGTCAGACGCGTTCGTGGCTATCCGCAGAACTCGGCAACAAGGACTCGTACTCCTAACGGAACTACGCCGGCGCCGAGACCGATACCCCTTTAACTCCGAACAATGGGCGGAAACAGAGAAACTCAACATCGAGATCCAATTGAAGCTCGGTGAAATTGAGCGTCTCAGCCACGACAGAATTCCAGCGGACGTCCGTGACAGATGGCTCCTGGAAGGCGCGGTGGCCTATGTGGACCAACAGATAGCGGCCTTCAACCTAACCGAGGGAGCCGGACCGGAAGGACAACAACCAAGCCCCACCACCCGCCAGGCGTACGACCGAGCCAGAGACAGAATGGCACTCTGGGAAAGAGTCAACCGAGTAAGGAGGCTCAGCGACAACATCATAACGATGTTGATAAGACGCCGTGAACAGGCCTACAGCCTCAACGGACAAGAAGCCGCCCGACGAGTTACTGACCTAATTGTCGAAGTTAACCGAGAATCTGCAGACATTGCAGGCTTAGTCTGGGAAGGGATCCCAACAGGACCCTGGGAAACCCGTGAGCTCCCGAGACTTCTGTCCTCCATCGAACGACGTGCCGACAATTACGGCATAGTCCTCTCCGACGACTCATCAAACCGGCCCGACGAAGCCGAAGCCAGACTTTGCAAGTGGCAGGAGATTAGGAAGACCTTAGAAAAGGGCCATACGCTCCTATCCACCTTAGAACAAAGAAACAAGCCGGAGGACAAGCCTCACTTCGACAAGGACCGTGAACAATCCAGTGAACAATCCAAGCTGCTGAATGATCGGTGCAACTTGGAGAGAAACCTCCGTCAAGTGGCTAGGCTCACCGAGGCCGGAATGCCAACAGCACCAGCAGACGTTCGGGAATTGGATGCGTCACTCGGATACCTCGGGAGACGCATCGCCGAAGAGGGCGACCTGGACTCGGATGAATACTCGGAATATAGTCCGAGTCGGAGCCGTAGCCGTGATGGGGAACCAACAGTGACCCCCGGCCCAGGCTCACACCGAAGCGCATCACCAATGTCAGAACCTCCGTCACCGATACCCTCACCGGACATCGAGATGTTCGATGACAACCGGAAATGGACTTCGGTATCACCATAACAACCGAAGAATTGAGGAGGGACTTAGCCGAAACCGAGCTAACGGCGGACCTTTTGACCCAGCGGATTGCTACGCTGCAGCCGGGCGATGCGACTCTAAGGACCATCACCGAACAGCGCGACATGGCTCGTGGACATGCCGAGAAACTCCGGAGGAAGTTAGAGGAAAGAAGCCACAAGGAGGCCCAACCTCGGACCCCCGGACCCTCCAGGGTCAACCCACTAGAGCCACCTCAACCCCAACCAGCCCCGACAGAACAGGAGATTCAAACTCTCCGCGACGACATAGCCCTTAACGAAGGCTATGTCCGGGACTTAGCCGCTCAGGCTAACCAATTGGAGGATCGGACCCCGGCCCAAAAGAAACTGAAGGAGCGGATCCGAGACCAACACCGGGTAGCCACAATGGACCTGGAGAGCCTAAAGGCCGATCTAGAAGTGGCACTTGCGAAAAGGAAGCATGAGGAAGAGAGCCGCAAAACGGTTCCACCTCAGCCTCCGGCCACTCAGCCGACCCAATCCTCGGCAACCCGGGCAACTCAGCCCCCGGCTACTCCGCCGACCCAAGCCTCCGCGAACCTACCGCAGCAACCGGAACGGCCGGTAGCGACCCAACAGGTTGCACCGACCCAGCGCCTTTCGCCCCGCTCAATGGTACGGGCGATGGAAAACATACCGGACCCGGGAGTTCTGCCGCCCGACGCTCAACCCTACATAGTTGAAGCCATGACTCGGGCTAATAATATTTTGACTGAGATGCGGACTCGCCGAGGCTTCTGCGACCGTCATAGCGCAGAATTCTTCAAACTGGATGGTGACATCATCGGAGTTGAAAACCATACCCGGGCAACTCGGATACTTCTACACCCGGAAACCCCGAAACACCAGTACAGCCAGGCTCAGCTGCAATCATGCGTGCTTTGGCTCTCGGGCTTCATCCGGGATTATGAGGAAGAAAAGCAGGCCAAGGAACGGCGAGAGGCAGACCGAGCCTCCGAGGATCAGTCTCGGATTAGGCAGATCGAACCCCCAGAGCAGGGGTACATCTGACCAATCAACCCGGAGACCGACCATCAAGCCACCCTCGACGGCTACTCCACCGTCAGGAAATTGGCCACTGGCAGTACCCGGAATGGAGGAAACCATCCGGCGAGCACTTCAGCGAGCCGAGGATGCCAGCCATGAGATGCATGCCCAACTGCATGCTATGAACGCCTGGGACCCTAGGGCGGCAAGGCTCGACGTTGACACCAATACTTTGGATACGAGCCGGAAGACCAACGCCACCATATTAACCCTATCGGCAGCGAGATCTTCGGACACCGAGGAGACCCTAATACAGGCGCTGCAAGACATAAAGCGGATCACCGAGGGTTACTACCGTAACAAGCGACGTGAAGCCGCGGAGCGTAAAGCCCAACAGGCTAAGCCACCCGCACGACCAGCTACGCCGCCCGGTGAACCTATGGATGTTCCACCCTTAGAAGGTGAAGAAGAGACCCTTGAGCACTCCACAGCGGAACGGGAAGCTTACGCTCGGACGCGGGACTTAACCCCGGACCCACCGAGTACAAGCAAGGCACCAAGGCCAACAACACTGCCGGTACCCCCAATAGGTGGTTCGGCTCGGCCAAAACGAACGGAACAGGTGCTCGTCATCCGACGTCCGACCGAACAGTCCGGTGACCCGGAGAGAACCCCGGATGGCAGGGCTATTCATCAGCCCGGAGGCCCGGACTCGCCCAAGTTCGCGAGGAAGCCTCGGTCTAAGGACAGGGATGAGGATAAAGGCCCGAAACGGAAGCTGTTCTCATCACCACCGAGACAAGTCCGGACCCTCGAACAGGTCCGAGAAATTGTGATGCGGGAAACTGCTTCAGACCCATCGAAGCCCCATCAGAAGATACGACCGACGCCGGGTGAGAGCCACAAGACGGCCTCCCAGCCCCAGGTAGTACTACAGGCCATCCAACCGGACTTAACTGCAACGGAACGGGAGGCCTTGGCTTACCACAACCAGCTGGTGGACCAGATTAAGCAGGCCGAATTCTACCGGGTCATCCAAGAAGGTGAGCTTACCGGTGGACAGCTCGAACATAAGATGTCGTCAAGAGATCGGAACCGCATAACCCAGAAAATCTTGGACTTTGCGACCGACCGCGACGCTATTATACGAAGACTCATGACCCTCCGGAGCAGCATGCAGGTACTTCGGACACAGAGGTTACCGAGGGTGGTTTTGGACTATGTCCAGCTGTTACGGAACCCGAGGATTAACCCGGCCGTATACATCCGTGAACCACCCCTGGAGGAAGGCCAGCTTAAAACCGACCTTATTCCTGAAATCGACCCCGACAACTCGGGAGGTAACGATGAGGACCCTAATGTCTACGGTGCGGAGGATAGTGAAGAGGAACGACAGTGGCAACAAGCCCTGTTAAACGACCTTCGGTCAACATCAAGGCTCTCGACCGAGCCTCGGTCAACTAGTGGACGAAGCAGGTCCCCGGTGAAACAGGTGTCCCCAACTAGGGCTCTGTCTCAGCCGAACCGGATGCCTAGTATGACCCCTCTCCAGCCTCCACCACCGAGGTTTTCCCCGAAACGGACACCTCGGCAAGCCTCCCAAGAACGGATGGACACTTCGTCCCCGGCAAAACTGCAGATAGCGGCAAAGGAGCCAGGCAGCACAGCATCGATGTCAACCTCGGTGCCGGACATAGCCGCCGAAGTGACGGTTGAAAGTCAGGTACAACCGGCTGTGCAGCCCCAATTAGGGCCCGCGGTTAGTAACCAGACCCACCGTCAGTACCACAACGACCCGGGCATGGATTCCATAAAGGACTTGACCATGACCGAGAGGGACGACTGCATCAATAGGGCCGCGAGCGCGGAGCGTAACTACTATAACGCTCTCAAGAGTCGCCGCGATAACTTGCCCGACAACGACTCCAACGAAACCATCCGTGAGTACCATAACCTGACCCAACGGATGAAGGAGATCGTGCAGCAGATGGGCGACGACTATCGTAAGAAGCGAGCCTCCGGAGAAATCCCGGCGCCACACCCCATTGCACCTTCCCCAATTAGCGGACAAGAAGCCTCGAAGGCCACGGTACCCCAAAAGGCGTCCGTGGTCCCCTCAAAACGGATGGTTGACCCTAAACGGCGGCCATCGGTGGAGATCGAGGATGAGGAAATGCCGACATTTAGCGGCTCCGTGGTCCACTCAGCCAACTCCACCACTATGCGGAAGAAGCGCGAGGCCAAAAAGTCGACCTCAAAGAAGGAGTCTCCTAACCGACTGCCCAAGAAACCTCGCGGCGGCGGAGACACTGACGTCTCGGACGTAGAAGTTCGCCGTAACAAGGGCCGAAGAAAGGTCCGACCCGAGCAACCGTCCTCGGATAGTGAACCAGAGTCAACATCAAGCCGACAGGAACCCGACAAGAATCGAGGGCCTAGGCCTGAGTTGAAACCCGGTCAAAGCATCGAGAGTTGGATCAACGAGATCCGAAACTGGGCCGAGGAGAAGCCTCCAAAAGAGGCACCCAAGGTCAAGAAGGAGAAAAAGGAGTCACAAGGAGACTCCTCGCTCCCACCATACCTCCAGCGGATGGTTGACAACATCCAGCAAAGAGACCGGGATTTAGAACGCTCGGCATCCCCGGAGATTGAAATGGAGGATACCCCAGTCAAGCGGAAGCTTAACGAATCGGACCAGCTGGAACCAAGCTCGGCCAAACATCTGGCCGAGGGTCCCCATGAAGAGATGTGGGACTACCATGCTGACACCGACGAGTCTGATCTCCCAGCCCCGGACAACATCCGCAACAGGCTACCGGACAGACAGCCTGGGGAACCGGAACCGACCTTCTCCAAGGCGATCTTTAAGGAAGATGTCCGGCGGATCATCACCACAGCTGACGCGGAACGCAGAGACGTTTACCAGGCCCTAGTGGAGAAGCTCACCGAAGAATACCGGGTAGAGCGAGGCCATTTCCTTACCGCACAATTCATGCGGAAGATAGTCAGCTGGATCCAGGATGAATGCATGGCCTTTATACTCCACCGATCTTGGGACCGAATGGGCGAACTGGTGCTCCCGAAACCACCGGCTAAGTTAAGCCAGACGGAAACACCGGAACAGCGGATAGTCAGAGCCATTGGCTATTACCGGAACCCAAGAGGTACCACTCGCCTCCAGATCGCACGGTTCCTCAACAAGATGTACACCTACGGCGATAAACCGAAAGGTGAGGCCGAGATCGAGGATATCATGAGGGAAGCAAACCCTACCCTCGAGAAGATGGTGCAACGAAGGGAGCTGCAGACCACTAACGCGCAGCGCAGAGTCCACCTTCGGTATACCGTACCGAACTTCATCCCCGAAAAGAACCGGAGGGAACAGAAGCTTCGGATGTCGTACCTCCACACAAAGAAGTATAGCCCAGAGGAAGACCCTGCACCCCAAGCCAAAGTATGGTTGGAGCTGGCCAGATCAACGGCAGCCTCCTCAGGTAGCAGATTTCCTCCAGAACGACCAAGAGCCCCGGGCGGCTTGCAAAGGTCCGCCTCAGCCGACCAAGACTCCGGCAGTAAACCCATTAAGCATTCGGCCCGAGACAGAAGGGGTAAATTTGTCAAGGACACACATTCAGCCCCTCCGGGATCCCAACCCCCGTCACCCATGGACTTGTCGTCTTCGCAGGCTGGAACCTCAACAAGGGGCCAGTCTTTGACTAAGAAGCGCAAGAACAAGGGTAGGACTTCGCGGAATGCTCAGTCCCTCGAGGAGGAAGAAGAACCCTCTTCGGAGGATGATGATGACAAGGACGCCAAGTCAGACCAAGACTCTGACAAATCCGACGATTCGGATGGCGACGACGACGATAACGAAGATGGCAAAGGGCAGCCGCCAACAGCGGCACCCGAACATCCAGAACCGGAGGATGAGCCTGACAATCGGGAACAACCTCCGGCAGATGACCCGGACGATCCGATGGAAGATGCGGGATCGACGGTCCCATCCGGACAACAAGCCTCGGGCTTTTTCGACCAAAGGACCCCGAGCCCTCCGGCCGACCAGCTACTTATGAAGTGGCATGAAGACACAGCGCAAGTCCTGCCTCGGGAGATCCCATCGAAGCCCATCATTCGGCTTCCCCGGCCAAAACAGCCGGCAACCATGCGGGCATCCAGACCGAAGCCTCGGATCTCCGACACCGACCCCGGATGGGTGCATGTTCACGCTGCACTCAAGGCGCTGTCATGGTCGGGCCCCACCTACGCAACCCCGGAGTTGGCTTACCAGCTGCTGAAGCATTGGCGCGTCGACAAGGACGGAAGCTGGTTCGACCTTAGCCTCGACAGAGTGAAGATCTACTGTCGGATGGCATACGAGACTGGTGCCATCCTTCGGGTATATACCAAAACGGAACGACCGTACTACGTCTTTCCGAGGGAAGAACAAGACCCAGCGCCGAAGACTTACCTCGGATGGCGGGACGCAGTGATCGCCTGCCTGCGGACGGATCGACACCCGGAAGGATTAACTCGCCGGGAGATTTTGAACCACCTAATAGGTCGGTTCGAGTTCATCCTGATGTCCGCTTACCCTCAATTGGAAGATGCACGGTACCGACCGGTCCGAAGAAAGGAAACCAACCTGTACTACCTGGCCGATGAGCTGGAGTACGTCTTGGAGCAAGCCTGCCGACAGAAAGTCCTCGGATCGAGTGAGGTTTACAAGACCCACGGGCAGCGCTTCTCCGTCTTCTACCTACCTGAAGACTTCGGGCAGCACCTGCCTAAGACGCGGGCAAGCTCGGCGAGCCCGGCGAAGGCTCCTACTTCGGCCGAAACGGAAGCCCAGAAGCGGTTGGCACGGGCCAAGTCAACTAACCCGGCTGACCTGCCGAAGAAGAAAAGCTAAACGGAAGTACATCATCGGAGGTTCCTTGCCCAATAGACGAGACCCTATAACCTCCGTAACGGGGATGTTTCTCTTGCCCAATAGGCGAGAAGGGAAAGGATCGGACAAGACCTGACCGTACCCGACCGTCTAAGCTTACATCTAACCATAGAACGTTTAACCCAATAGGTTTACGTAATGACCCAAAAGGTTTAAAAACAAAAATAACTTAACAATATTAAGTTAAGTGTTTTGACCATAGCCTTCCCAGCCCCGAACGGAAGCCTATGACCCGGATTGCCAGGCGTGCAAGGCCAATAACAACTCTCCTCGGACACGCCAACCCTGCGCAGAATGCCTGTTACGACACTTGGACAGACAAGCCGGGGATCACAGAGTCACACGACGGGACCAGGCCAATGCCCTGTACGTCCAGGTCGTCACCGGGAACTTGAGTGCCTACATGCACGCCGTCCATAACAGCCGCATCCTTGATGAGTTGGACGGTCGACAACTGCTCTACATGTGGGACATGCAGCGCTACCGCAGACGTACCCACGAGCCCGGCTGGGATAACACCCCAGCAGTCCCGGACAACGCCCGATTGGTCCATGCCCGTGAACAACGTCGGGAGCAGGAGCGCGAGGACGACCGCCGAGAAATAGCGGCAGCTGACCGGAGAATCGCTAAGGCCCAGCGCGAGCGCGACGAGCGAGCACGCCAGAAGGAGAACAAGAATCCAATCTTAGGCGTAGCCGGCGATTCACAGGCTAGGCTCATGGCGGAACCCAAAAGGTTCCCGGATGAGCCCTCGGCACCCCTTAATATGGACGTGCTCAATCCGGATCGGACCCTAAAAACGTCCAGCCTCCAGGATGCCTTCCAGGTCGGCCCCGCCCCACTTACCGGGTTGACGGTAACGCTCACTGGACCTGACGGCCAACAATATAAGGCCCAAATCCTCGATCCCCAACAAACGGAGCCTCTGCCGGCAATCCAGCGGAGCCAGGTGGAACAGCAGCTGGTAGCCCCACAAGAAGGTGGCTCCCTCCAGCAAATGGACAGCGCACCCTCGCAGCCCCCGGCCCAACCAGTGGTCCGATCGGCAGAACCACCAGCGACGGCAGCAGTGACCCCAACAGGGTCCACTCCGTCTAACCGCAGAACCCAGAGCGTGTCGGACTTGGCACCCGGTGACCTGCGTCATAGGCTGGGAAGGGATCTACGACATAAGCTGGAGGCTCAACATAGGCCCGCGACCGCGCGACAACCAGATGAGCACCCTTCGAAGGTTCGGACCCGACCCTCCCCCGGCAAGCGATCCGGTTCGGAGGATACTGGGCTCGTCGTGGACTCCAATAGCAAGTCCCGGCGTAACTTCACTCAGCCTGTGGCCCGACACCAGACGGCTCGACACCCAGCCCTGCGACCACCCCCACCTTTGGAGCAGCTGGACGAGCTGCCAGTGCCACAGCGCCCATTACCAGACCCGGAACCGGTAGTGCCTAGCCAGCATGACCCTCGGTACGACCATGCACGCCGACAGGGTATTGCAGTGGAAATTCCACACCGGACGGAACGGACGAACTACATCATGGGCACTATGCAGTACCGGGAGGATCGACGAAACCAAATCTGGCACCTGGTCAATGACCTTCGGATCTTCCTCGACCATTCCGGATACCAACAGATGTTCGAACATCGGCAATGGTCCGAGGACTTCGAGATGCATGATCGGCTGTCCTATGGCATCGGATTCCCATACTACCGGACGAACGGTTTGCCTAGCACAACCGACCCAGCGAATTTGGGATTGCCACTTGACCACCTGGATTGGTCTCAACTGAGCCAGCTCCCGCTGTTCTCTTCGGAACGGGAGATCACGGACCATACAGAATGGGTGGCGCAGTTCGTACTCACCGAGGCACAAGCAGCCATGGTGATTACTGCAGCCAGAGCGGCCCAGGGTTTGCCCGAATACCTTGGCAACATCGAACCAGAAGCCCGGGGAGACGCTCCGTTGGCCTTCCAGACAGCTTTGCGACTGATCTTCGCGGCCCGACTTGGCCACCATCACAGCCATTACACCCTGTACTGCGCGTACCGGAATAACAACATTCCGCCCCGACTTCGGACGGCGGTGGCCCAGCTGAGCGCGCCGATGCGAGACACAGTGGTAGGATTATGGCTGCGTGACTTCTTGATGACGGCAGAGCGATGGTACAAGGAATATCAGTACCATCCGGACGAGGAAAAGGACGTTGACGAAGCCTCGACCCTCTCGGAATGGTGCCGGACCCATCGCCACTTGCCGCCCGGGTTCACATCACCACCGATGCCCGAGGGCAAGTCATCCTACCGGTATAACATGTGGCCAGGTTCATCATCCTCGGGCAGGAACCGCCGAAGACGCGAAGCCCGCCGAACCAAAGCTGAAAAGCCCGGACAGGAAGCCTCGGAATCGCAGTCAACCTGTACCCAGGAGGCTACATCCTCGAACCACCCAAGCCGACGGGAACGGGATAAGGACGATGACTCGGAAGGTTCCCACTTTGGTGGTGGAGCCCCGGTCAACGTGGACTTGGAATGAAAGGGACCGGTAGCTGGACCCCAATAGGGTTAGGCTAACCGCAAAACCGGTCAAATGGACATGACGACGCCTCCAATAGAGACGTATCCCATAGATGGAACCCAGCTCGTGGAGCCACAGATCGTTGGCCAACCACCCTACAGCAGTGTAGATCGCATTAACCACGATTAGCTACCTAAACCGGACCCTCAATAAGGGATACGGCGGTAGATCTGACCTTGTATTACGTCCAACCTTCATCACCCCGCAGATTACAGCCTTAACCATGACCTTATCCTCCTGCAGATCGCAGTCCCAACCACATCTGCTACCATTAAGAAGTTACGGAGTCAGCCACAAGTACGGCTGTCCGTGGTGATCTCAGCGAGGAAGGCAACCTGCAGACTGCACCTAACCACGACAGACCAACTTGTCTTTCGATCCGAGCAGATTGCTCGATACCTCACCGGACCCTAAAGGCCCCGGGTTATGAGGCCCAATAGGCCTCCATCTGCGGCAGGATCCAGACATCGGTATCATATAGGAACTCCCGTTCCTATATCTTACATAGCTCCAATCCATTGCTGAACAACGGCAGCGGAAGCAGAATGCGAACCGTCTTCGATCCGAGCAGATTGCTCGATACCTCACCGGACCCTAAAGGCTCCGGGGTATGAGGTCTAATAGGCCTCCACCTGTGGATGAACATTCTAAAGTTCCGTCCCTCCGACGCGGGAAGCGATATCACCTACATCGCGGGAACGGAAATACCTCGGATCAAAAGACAGAGTCCGAAAGAAGTGGACCTAACCGGACTTAACCTCACGAAAGGCTAGACAACTACCTTGTGAACCCAATAGGTTCTGAGGCAAGTGCCCAGCCAGGCCTGACGAACCTTTAGGCCCTGGCAAGGGTGGGTTTGGCCGATAGGGAACCTGACCGCTCTTGCCAGGACCACCGAAACATGGATCTCACCTCACCCTCCGGAAATGGACGGTTTGAAGCAAAGTCGGACATGGCACATGAACCCTCGATAGCTTCCCCGTGAACCCAATAGGTTCCAGGGAAGGTGCCCAATAGGCCGCCAGAAGTTAGCGGAGCCTGATCCCCCACGGACGACTAAGGCAGAATTTAGACCTCGTCGTCAGTAGAGGAGAACCGAACCGGCAACCCTCGGACTACCGTAGTTCTGGAAGAGAGGCCTCCTAAACCACGCTAGTCCGGACCTTCGCACGAAAGGCGGTTTCTCCGCGCAGATCAGGATGACCTGCTGTTCTGCACGGATAATCCACCCCGGCAGAAGACTCTGGAATCGAACCTCGGATGGATCCCTCGGATAGACCCGATAAGTACGAGTTCAACTTGGACCGTACCGGACGTCTCCCCAGGCTTCCCCTGGATGAACCGGACGGAATGTTCCGGTCTCCGGCGACAATGACAGGAGGCGAACCGAGCCAAAAAGCGAGGGGATGCAACCGAACTAAAGGGTTAGCCGACCCCCGACGGTTAGCTGGCTCCAGCTGGATCAGCGACCCCGCCGACCTGCTATCCCCGGAGCTAAAAGGGAACATCATAGGGCGTGGTAGAATCCCGACCCACCATCGACTCAGGGAGTAGACCCCAATAGGGATACCCCGACGTCCAACTCTCCGACCCTCGGACTAGAAGGGTCGAACCTGGAAGAAAACCTCAGTTCACCGGGATAAATCGCACGAATAGCGGCTGACCAGAGGCGAGACGGGTACAACACGGCTCGTCATTGGCCATCCCCTCCGGCAGAAGGACCCTGGAGGCTGACCTTGGAAGAAAGCGTGAACCATGGAACGTCATATCGGGACGAATCGTACGAATAGCGACTGGACAAGCACAACTGCGCACAACACAGTTGTCCCTGTTCAGGTCCCTCCGACAGAGGACTCCCGGCGGATCAGCTCCGTAACTTGGACCGTAGAGCCCAATAGGCTCTTACCCTTGAACCTTACTAGCCGGGACCTCGTGGACATAGGCAGCGAAAAACGTCCTATATCAGCAAGGCCCTGGTGACAGCCTCAGTATCGGACCCTTCGCACGTAAGGAGGTTATCCAGGGGCTCCCAGCATGACTTGCTGGGCACTCCTGCCCAAACCCAGCCGGCAGAAGGACCCGGTGGACATACAGTTCCATAACTCTGACCTCTCGAGCCCAATAGGCTCCTATTTCTCAACCGAATGCGGACCGTGTGGTACAGGAAGCCATACTTCCTGACAACCCGATCCGCACGACTCGAACCTTTAACGGAGTACGGATTACGCCGACCTAGGAAGAAATACCCCTCGGTCAGCGAACCCGTATGACTAATTTCCGGAACCTAATCCAGGAGGATTCCGCTAACATGTTCCCGAAGAAGCCACTGCAATCTTCAGCAACGTGTTTGCCAACAGACCCATGGACACCCCGGGAATCGGAGTAATAGCTGACTGACCTCCACTTGAAGTCAGCACGAGAGCCCAATAGGCCTCGGCAGTATAACTCCGGCGGAATCCGTCGTACGAAAAGCGACGGGACGGTGCTGCGCGGCGCGATCCGCTTCGCTCCACCGGCCTGTCCCTCCGGCAGAAGGACCATCGGAGGATGCAAGCCTTCGCAGATCGCGTACAACCACGACCTGATACCATATCAAGCGACGCAAATCCACCATGATCCTTACCTTACCGTGGATGCCCATCGAAGAATAAAAGGCCTCCCTTCCACCCCGGAACGGAGGAAGTGGGACATTAGGGCATACTCATGCCCTTACCCCTACTCACAACGCTGTGTTGGAGTAATGGTATGAGTGACCGGCATGACCATTTCACCGTGAATCGGACTGTGGTCACCGGAAGGATGTACCAGGACGTTAGGGCACTCATGAATCCCCTGAAGAGCTATAACAGCCCGGCAGAGGATTCATGAGTCCGGCACGACTGCACGCTCAGAAGGAGGCCACGGACGTCCATAACTACGCCAACAGGCCCAATAGGCCTTTAGCCCCATATTCCGGCATCCCGGGTGTTTCCGCCTAAGTGGAAGCACGGGATCAGCCGAGGAACGGACCAGCTTGGACTCCGTCTTTAAAACTTAGAGTGCCTACCTCGTGGCTTAGACCCAATTAGGTCCTATGCAGCCGCCGAGGAGCCTCTTCTGCATGATTTTCGCTAGTCACCCGGTGGACATCTCCAGCATCAAGCGGACTCCCACCAGAGCATGTTGGGCCAGTCTCGTTACCGAGGCTCGGAGTCCCGGACACTGAGGCCAATTGACCCTCGGATACTTGTTCGGACCCTGTCCAGCGACATTGACCCTCTCCATGTTACCCAATAGGTGACGAGAGACGTTAAAAAGGGTTTTTGCCCGGGCAGAATGCCTTTGGACCAGCCCTAGCGGATGCTGACTACCTCACCACCGAGGCTACCCCAGACACGGAGGCTGCCCCGGATAGCGACTTCATCTCACCGGTAAGACCCTCGGTAGAGTTGCCCAATAGGCGACCTATACCGCGAATAAGGGTTTTGCCGGGATGGAATGACCATCGGACCCTCGGACCCTTCGAACCCCGGCGATCATCCTCTCCGAGTTACCCAATAGGTGACAGGAGACGAATTTAGGATTTTTAGCCGAGCCGAACATCACCGTATCCATTTGCCAGCGCAGCCGAGGGTACAACCCGGACTCTAACTCGAGTACCGAGGCTGCCAGTGGACTTAGACTCAGCAACCGAGGCTGAGCTTGGACTCTGATTTTACAACCGGAGCTGACCTCGGTTACCGAGCCTACCATCGGACTTCAAAACCTTGGAGCCAACCGGATACAGGGTCGGACTCCCGTACAGAGGCCATACCATCATTCAGACCAGAACGTGGTTTACACTGCACAAGTGCAGTGTAAACCACGTCCATCGACCATTCAACCCTATGGAGACCAGGCGTTAACCGGTCCTTGTTGCCCAATAGGCGACAGGATACAAAATTACGGTTTTTGCCCGGATGGAACCTCGGATCACCGGACTTCCCCGGAGGATCTACCGCTCAATAGACCCAATAGGTCTTATCCTGCACCTAGAGAGGGTACCTTACGGTATTCGCGACTGCGACAGTGCCTCTCCATTAACCTTACCCGATGAACCTCGGCTGGACGTGAGTACGACTTGCCTTACCCGGCTGAGAAGGTTCCAATCAACCTTTTACCGGAGGATCCCGGTCGGAAAGTGTGTTTTACGCCCGTTTCACACCCGACAATGGAGATCCATACCCTTTACCCGAAGTTGATAGGGTCGAACCTTTGACCCTCGAGGGTCGAACCCCTGACCCTCGGTGAAATGAACCGGTACCACTTGGTATCCCGAGAACCGATGCCTCGGACCTAGATGGCCGGATATCCTGTGGACTGGAGCCCCCGTGAGCGGATCAGCTCTAGTCGGAATGAGCACCCGGACCAAAGCCCCGGACCAAAGACTTTGAGTTTACTTTTCTAATCTCGAAATGATGTTCTCAATTTTATTGATCTTTTCACTAACCTGCTCACCAGGAATTGTGATGTTATTTTTACTAGAGAGAGAGAGAAATGGAATAATACTTTATTTTTTTTTACTTTTTCGCCGTTACGGACACGACCAACAGATGCCTACACCGGTCCAACAACCACCGACCGACCTTCGGATTTCGGCCGTGAGTTGTATCGCCACCACGGGTCCGGAGGAGAACGCGGCACCGAGAGACCTTCGTCATCGGACACCCCCGAGGCGCAGCCACCGACCCCAATAGGGTCGTGTGCGGAGCGGGCACTGGAGCGGTACGAGGCCGGTCCTTCGCAGGGGCTCGGACTCCCGCCCAGAGGCATGTTGGGCCAGTCGCTATGGCAGCCTACGAGTAGGCAGCCAGCGACAGTCCCGCTTCCGGTGTGCTGACTCACACCGAGTCGCACTCGCTGTCGAGCGCTAGATCGGCCTCGACTCAGGCAGCTTTCCGCCCAGCCTTTCGTCTCGGCCAATCATCGGCCTCGATGTAGGCGGAGCCACGCCCCCTTTCCACATCTCGGCCTATCAGCGTTCGTTCGCTCGTGTTGGATCTGCCCAGTGCCGCATTAGGCTTTTTCCCATGCTTTCGGCTCGATGTGCCGTTCATTTTCATTCACTAGCTGACATTCGGTGATTTTCATTCCACAGCTCACATCGAGCCTTTGTGTTTTTGGTTCTCTGTACTTTATTGCTATCCACAATAAAGCCTTCTCTCACTATCGTGAGCCTTTGTTCGCCAGCTGTCACAGTATCCGCTCGAATTCCTGGTAGGTATGCGGTAGAGGGGCGGTGCCGGTGCAAACACGCGCATTGGATGCACGTTTCCTTGTAGAGCACAATTTTCTGTACATTTTGGTTGTGGACGTGGTGTTGCTAACAGATCATTAGCTGAATGAGCAGTACGAGTATATAACATCGCTGTTTCGAACATAGATCATGCTGAAGTTGAAAAAATGAAGAAGTACAGCTTCCTGTCAGGACAATATGAGTTTGCCGCTGTCGGATTTGAAACCTTTGGTAGTTTTGGTACATCGGCAAAGAAGCTGCTCAAAGAAGTCGGAAAGAGGATCGAGCTACAAACCGGCGAGATAAAAAGCCACGAGTTTTTAAGGCAGAATATTTCATTAGCAATTCAAAGGGGTAATGCCGCTTCTGTTACTGGTACGGTTGAAAATGTTGTTTTCTTCAACCGAAACTGATTCTTGATATTGGTATCGCGGTTTTGGAAATAAAATTACATATGCTTAGCGACAGAAACAGCGACTTCCAAGTTCCGACCACTCGCCGGTTTTCACGAACTGCCGTCCGTGCGCGGCTGCCCTCTCGCATACCGTAAATTACCTGGACTGTCATTTATTACAGTCTCAACTAATGTGGCAGCAAAATGACTGAAAACTTGTACATTTAGCTTATACACAACAGTTAACATCACAACGCAGTACACTTAATCAGCAGAAAACAGCCTCGGGAGGTCTAAGAACAGAGAACAACTGATCTAAATTTGCTCCCTGGTACAGTAATATTTTTGTGCAGCACGTAATTAAGGGAAGCGGCCCGGTACATTGTACCAAATTCGGTCCGGTACATGCGGAATTCGGTCCATATGCGCAGCGTCTTACGTAACTATAGGTACCGTATAATTATCTATACAGATACGTATATAAATACGAGGGGATAACAGTAGCGCATTTCAGTAATCGTTGTATTGCTGCAGTCATGCGCCTGGAGTGTGACGCTACGGCTGTACATATGGTTAAATTGGCGCGGTACATAAGGACCATGTTCAGCCACAACGTCATACTTCAGTCGGCTTACGGCACCAGGTAACAGGGAGTGCTTTAACGCTACCCTCATCCCTCTCACACGGCCAGCAGGGCGTCGAAGCAAACACCGACCATCTTGACGTCCATGTTGCGGCCGCACAGGTACAGTCGTTACTCGTTGGCGTCCACTTGTCCGACCCCTGTTAGACGCATATGTATTACGTGTAAAGGTCACATTCAAATTCATATGCACATTCAAAACACCGTGCAGCTGGGGTTGGCTAATTTGAGCAAACTGTAACCCGACAGCTTCAACCGGCGCGGGCAAAATAAAATAACAGTTTTATGGGGTTTTTTATTTGGTATTCATAATGCAAATTTGAGTACAACGTAGCCCAATTGATATACAGAGCACATAGTGGCTGAAGTTATGTAAAGAGTCGATGCAGTCGCTGGGAAAAGTGTTTTAATTGGACAATCGCTAAAGGCCACTTTTTGGTGTATCTGTACTCTACTTAGTGAATGAAGTAAAATTATGAAGCTGTACGTACTGTTCATGTCGTTCGTGTTGAAGTGATGTTCGATGAAGTCGCGGAGGTAGGCCGGCAGCTCCTCGAAGGAGCGCACCCCGTCACGAAATAATAAGAACGCCCCCCCCCCCCGAAACTATCTCCCCGGGGCGTCTAATAAGTTCCGGCGCCGCGCTTTTTTGGCCAGCTATCGGTACCGTCTTAATGGTACAAGGTAAGCCTCGCGCATTCGAGCTCGGCACGTGTGTATTGGATAGGTCAGGTTTGAGTTTATTGACTGTTCCGGCAGTCGTACGGCAGTTCAAAAATTGAATTATTATAAATCTATCCTTACTTAATTACTTACTGTCTTACAAATCTATCCGTGGTTACAGTATCCACGTAGGTATGTACTTTTTTTTACATACTCTATTTCACACTGCTAAAGTACTATTAAGTATTCTTAGTATGGCAATTGCGTTTCGCCATACTTAAGACCAACTCCTAAAATTTTCTAACCAGAACGCTTTAAAAAAAAATCAAAATTCAGGATAAGTTGGAGTCTCGTGAGTGCCTCTGTACACTCACGCACAGCACCCGGCAGCAGTCTCCCCGCGTGGAGGCCACTGCACTCTCCAGTCCAGTGGCTGTGCGGGCTGCCGACCGGACCACCTCCTACTCCGCCATCCCCGCATCCATTCCCATTGATTACTTATTTGATTGAGCCTGGGTACATGTCGGGACGATTAGATATCTAGCGATCCGACGCAGATGACAAATTATCTCTAACAAATGATATAATTAACTAAATGCACCGTGGTCTGCCTTTGCTGTCTGTCTGCCTCTCCTCTTTCTCCCTCTTTTTCTTTCGTTTTCCGCTGGTGGCCCCTCCGTAATTCCTGTCACAGTGTATCAGCTGCAGCATCGCTAGCAATATTGTCTTGTCAATTTGTCCTTTATGTGCGGAAATCTGCACTTGTTTCGTTGCACTTGTGTGCGATCTGGTTTTTCTCTGTGCATGTGCTGTGTTTCTGTAAAGCTTAAGGGAAGTGGCCCGGTACATGGTACCAAAATCGTGTTCATGCACGAAAACTTTTACTTTCGCGCACTCCCAAACCCTTTTTTCTTTTGTTTTATGACATTCTGTAGTCAGATGATTTGTATACACAGGCGAGAAAACCGTTTGTGCGCGCAGCATCCGGTTCGGGAGTTATGGCACTTAGAAAATTCCAAAAAGTTTAAATGCATTCAGGTGTACCAAAAGTCTCATTATGGACCGATCTCCTTCAAATTTTGGACGTAAATTCACATGGCCATGAAGATCGTTTTTACACCGATCCAGAGTTCCATGATTTTTTCAAATTTTAAAATGGATTTTAAAATTTTTGAAATTTATTTTAAAATTTGACAACGTGCTAGAACAGTGAACAAGCTTTATGGAGGATACAACCGCGCATGGTGATTTCGACGTGGCGCCGGCCAGTCTACACTATTTGGACGAACTGTCCGATGGCGTGCGGTCGTTCTCGCAGCTGATGCCTACGCGACAGGTCGTCGCGGGACATTTGGTTTTACGGACATTTCGTCTAAGACAATTCGATTTTGTGGCAAAAAGTCATATGACAGTTCGTTGCCATAAACCAGTCGATAATTTTTCGATTCCCCAAATGTCGCGCGATCAAATGCCCCACAACAAAACAGCTGCGGAAGCAGTTGTCCCAAAAAAACTAGCCGCTGTGACGGAAAACGTGTGGCGAAATGTCCCACGACGAAATGCTGCGCGACCACTTAGGCTGTAACGGGGCCGATCGAGAAATTGAATAATGAGCGTTGAAATGTGCCGTCTCGGGATGAGGTACGCCAGCAATGGCTGAATAGTGCCCTTAATCAACTGAAAGCTCTGAATTCCCAGTTGTTGAATAATTTGGAGGTAGGCAGTTTGTCCCAGTCTATCTTTCTCCGTATTATCGCAGATAATATGAGGTTCCTGCGGGAAATTCTGCCGATGAGTGACGAGACACTAGAAGATTTGCAAGAGCAAGTAACTCAGAGCGTTACACACCATCGGCCGATGCAGCGGCGCTGTTGAAAAATCTACACGGTCTACTGTTACGTAGCTGAAGGTAGCTGTGGATTACGGTGGATAATGACCTTTACTAGACTACTAGCTTTAGCGGCAATGACCTGACCGACCCGATGACCTTTTATTCAGATTAGCAGACAACAACTCGAATGCTAAATACAACAGGCATGCAATGCCAAACAGATTAGTTAGTCCAGTAGAAGTTGATCCGAGGCTGGTTGGTGGTGTACTAAATCAATTCCACAACTTCATCGCACACTACTTTTTTTAGCCAGGCACTTAATACGTGTTACGAGAGATAAAATACTGCAGACAACAAAGACTATTGGTTTGGTTTATTGATTCATTCCTTTCTTCACGCACAATCATTTGCTTGGTATCGTTAAGCCACAACCTCTGGCTTGCATACCACAAAAAGCTGTTGTGCATCCATAAATGTATCCATTTTAGGCACGCTCGTTATGGCTATGAAAATGTACGTGATTCATGATGCATGCCGCTCATGACAGAACACGCTTGCGCTATACACTCGCGCAACACCACTAAAATCCATGTCTGATATAGTCCTTAATGTGGATTTGCGAGTGACAACCAATCAACAAGCTCTACGGGAATTCGGGAAGAAATTTGTGGATTGTATAAAAAAGTATGCTGTGTATGGAAGCAACTGGCGCCTTCCATTACCCACGTCGATGAAACGGTTAAGAAAGATGTGCACCGGCCACCCGTGCACGGATGTGCTGAAGAAAGCGGCCAAGACGAATGTATTCGGATGGGAAGCGTTTTCCAAAGCGTGTCGCGCAGCGGCCGACCAAGACCAGCTATGTACTGCAGTTGCTGCGTGTGTTGGACTGTGATACGCAGTCTCTGCAGCGCGCCCTTTCCACGATTGACGGAATGGAAGAAGAGCTAGAAACTTCGATGACCTTGTTAAATTTATGTAATCGTAGACTTCTGTACCTGAATTCGACAATAAATTTAGTAATTCTGCCTTTAAATCTCATCAAAATTGTTAACCATGTCAGTGTGATGTGATGAAATTAATATCTAACTGTAAGCGGGATGCGCGCGGGCTCCAAGCAACTGAAACGGTTGAAAAACTTAATATGTCCAATTCTTATATTTCAGTACTTAATTTCTTGAGGAGAAACTAATCACAATGACCATTGCAGTTTGGAACGAGTGATATGTAAAACATAAGACAAAAAGTACTAAAAAGGCAAACATATAAAACCATAAGAAAGCATAAGGAAACCAAAAACTAGGAAAAAAATTTGAGTGGTCAGAGTCTGAGTCAGAGCTTGAGCGTGGGCCAGAAAACAAGACGGTTTAGCTAAGTACCAGCTCAACATCGTGACGATTCAGCATCGTGTCTGTTGGACGAAGTGGCGGTCGACGAATTTCCATCAACGAAATGGCGGGCCCCCTATGCTACAGGCTCGCGACTAGTTAAAATTAGTTAACTAGTCGTGAGTCAATAGCAATATTCATTCGTTATTATCTTAAGAGGCGTTTCTTGGTTTTCGGTCGTGCGCAGGCGAATAATTACTTAAATAATCACACTTTGAACATCCCATAGATGCCCCATAGGGCCAGCTTGCTGAGCTGGCTGAGATCAAGATTTCTTAGGTCGACATGGTCCCACGCGTGCGGACTGCCATCCGGATGGAATCCACTGAACCTACAGTACACAAGAATAACATGGACACTGAACACCGTCGTCCATAGCCCAAACCTAGTGACGGGCCTGACGGCTCGGCGCTTGCGTATTTCCACTAACTAGTACATGTGTACTACATTTCTACTCCGACTGCATAACATGAGTCACAAAACTAGGACTAGTAAGTACTTGCTTGTTGAGGAAGTAGCGGATGGGCTTCCATTCCTGCGGGTAAGCCAGAGTGCTGCACCAGCGAGCGTGCACGGCGGCTACGTGGGAGTACCCCTCGGCGCTGACTGGGGGTAGCGGCCGGTCCAAGGCCCAGGTGATCAGTCTTTTGACTTCCGCATAGCCGTCCCCCCACCGACATACTACTCGGGGGAAGGACATAATCGTCCCCTTCAAAACCAACTCCGCAGAAAAGTGCCAATCGAAGAAGCGTCTTTCGACATCCGGTAAGTCGTCTAGGTCTAGGTTGGCGTCCGCACACATGTCATAATTAAAATCGCGTACTTCCCCTTTATCAACGATCAATCGTTCGCAGTGTGGATGAAACCATCCCTGGACGTAGGGATAGTCCCAATTTCGCAGGCAGAAGGACTTGATGATGAGGAAGGGCAGCATGATGCGCATATTCTCCAATAGTTCCCGCACAAAACTTTCGACGTGCCAGTTGAACTCCTCCGCCTCCCAGTCGTGGGCGCGTGCTGTGATGGTGAGGCTCTTCGTGGCCGCAGTGATGCTCCTGCTCAACACCATCGCGATGCGGCAACAGCTATAGTGAGGGTCACCGTCCTGCGTTTGGGGGAAGTTTTCCGTTAAGATGCTGATGTGGTGCGCCGCGCGGGGCTGCTGCAGAATCTCTTGCCACAACGCACACACTCTGCAGAAGAAATTTGCTAAAGTGTATCTATCTATATTAACACGATTATTCCCGTGTCAATTACTGTAACCTACCGTCTGGCTTGGGCCTGTGTGTGCAGGTCCAGAACTTCCAGGATCTCCGTCAAGAGTATCAGTGGCAAATGGCACATATCTGTAAATGAACAAGCGACCGCACAAGTGTAGCTCCCAGTTCCGGCATCCCACTTCGCCACTCTCTTGCCATTACTTCCCACACATCGGCTAAATCCTTAGAAATACAACCGGTTAAATAACAGCGAGAACAAATCTGCATGGCAACGTTGACATTCATTCACTTGCGATTAGGGCAGCACTTTCCTATACTTATTGTAATCTTCGATTGGAATTGTCAAATGACGGAAATGAGTGCTTCTATCTGTACGCATCTGTGATTCTGTACATTAACTTGTAAGTACTTAACTTCACAACTGCCCGTTAATTGGCAGCTACACTAAATTCGATATCAGTGCGACGGTGTCCGTGTAGACGGTGTAGTTAAGCGTCTTGTGCACTTACGGTACAGCGTATCGTTAAATTAATTAACTGGTTAAAGTACAGTGAAATACAGTATAATTATAGATATAGTAGTACTGTTTAAATAGTGTTCGGATGTATGTACAGACGCAAGGTACTCAATGTCAGTACTACGAGTACGTACTTCTAGTGGTAAATACTATAGTACATATTATTATTTTATAAAATTTATATCTATATACATACGATAATTACATATACCGTATGATATACGTCATATACCTATGTATCTATATACTGTATCATTTGTATGTATAATGTACGTTTAAAATATATATGTCTATAAATTGAAGAAATGTGCACCCTCGATGCAGCGAGATGTCTGCTTCGTATGATCAGGAACAGTTACTGTCGCCCGACTGGCACGCAACGTGGCATGCGTCTCCAGTAGCTGCAGTAGTAATCCGGTCGTCCAGTCCATTGCTGCGAGGTCGTTCTGGCTGTCAACGACAACAAGCGTACAGTCATCCGAACCGATGCGCATGTGAAAACGGCAGCTGTCTTCCCTGTCGCCCATGGCCAACGGGTACGCCCTGTAGACTTGACGAAGAGCGTCAACAAACTGACGCGCGTCCGTTCTTGTGTCGAAGAGCGACTGCGTCGTGATCGCGGCCGTACGCTTGACGAATTCGTGCTGTGTGTAGAGGATGCCGCTGGTCCTGGTCAGCAGCGGTGCTTCGTTGAAGGGCAGCCGGCCCATCAACTGACACCGATCCACAACGGCAATCACATTACGCTCTCCACCTCCCGACGCGTTAGCAGCTTCTTTCGTGCTGACGAAGTACATTCGGCATTTGGAGATGAAACGCAGCACCGTGGCCGGACGGAAGCGGAAGGGGCCGTCGGGAGCGTCGCGGAGGGCCGCCACCACTGACATGCCGCAACACTTTGGGTATGTCTCGTGGCCGGATGCCGATGCCGACGGGTTAACCGGACTGTGCGACGCGATGGCTTGCGGCCACACTCTTGAAGCATGGATGTAGCGCGCCGGTGCGGCGGCGCAGTCGAAATCTACCAGCACGTGGTCACCGCGCAGGTCCTGAATGTAGCCCAGCCAGCACTCATCTGTCGCCGGATCCACCCGCACCGCTACGGTGTTCTGGTAATTGATGGTCTCTGCGCCAACCAAAAGCCGTCGAAATCCTGCCATCCGCATCCATGTAACGTTGCGCTGCAAATTGGCAACATCTGTGTTAAGCCGATCATTACACCGCCTTCAGTACAGTAATTGCTGTACTGTACTTGTACAGTAATTCGTTGTTACCTAGCTTCTTATCGTTATTAATACGGAAAGTGCTGTACTGACTACTGTACTAAGTCTTATAGTTACTGTATTCAATAATTATTCGCTACAATGCATAGTACACTTTAAGGGATTTGGCCCGGTACATAGCACCAAATTCGTGTACATCCACGAAAACTTTCGCTGTCGCCCACTCCTAAACACTTTTTTGCATGGCTTTATGGTGTTCTGTAGAGAAAAGAGTTGTACACGTAGGTGTGAAATCCGTTTGCGCGCGCAACATCCGGTTCGGCAGTTATGGCTGTTAAAAAATTCCAAAAAGTTTAAATGCATTCAGGTGTACCAAAAGTCTCATTATGGACCGATCCCTTTCAAATTTTGCACGTAAATGCACATAAGCATGAAGAGCGTTGTTACACGGATCCAGACTTCCACGATTTTTTTCGAATTTTAAACTGAATTTTAAAATTTTTGAAATTCATTTTAAAATTTGAAAAACATGCTAGAACAGTGGATCGGTGTAAGAACGATCTTCATGGTTATGTGCATTTACGTACAAAATTTGAAAGGGATCGGTCCATAATGAGACTTTTGGTACACCTGAAGGCATTTAAACTTTTTGGAATTTTCTAACAGCCATAGCTACCGAACCGGATGTTGCGCGCGAAAACGGACTTCACGCCTCTGTATACAAATCATTTGGCTAGAAAATACCATAAAGCAATGGAAAAAAGTGTTTGGGAGTGCGCGGCAGCGAAAGTTCCCGTGGATGTACACGAATTTAATGCTATGTACCGGGCCAAATCCCTTAATACACGTACAACGACATTCATTTCACTTTTGCCGCATCGTATAATGCTAATTTTTATAATAAAGTACTGTATTGTGTTGCAATAATATTACAGCGAGCGTAGGACGGTAGGAGTACTGCAAAGAATAATAATTATTATGAGTGTGCAATTTTGGCGAATCACATAAAATTTCACACAGTGCCACATGCAGTCTACCTGTATACAATATGTCAGTCTGCCTGCCCTGCAGTAATCGAACATTTTCTGTACAAGCATGCGTAATTAACAGTAACTTTAACGCCCTGGGCCGACGGGAAAGACTTCGAAGGGACGAAAGCCTCAGTCGTTGCAGCGCTGGAGAACTCAGTCGCTTCTGCATCGGGAAACACGTAGCGATCAAGTACCAGTTGTCAACTTAACCAATAGACATGCAATTAGATACTTGATATTGTTATCGCGTTATTGAAATAATAAAGTACAGTACACCCAATTAGATACATACAATACTTGTACGAAACTACTAGTACTAATATGGATACTCGCAATTGGGCATGCGATGTGATGTAGGTATCTATTTCGCAAAATAACTCCAAAAGTGTGCTCGTAAAATTTTTCTATGAGCACATACAGAATTTATTATAAAGATATATGCAGACGCCGAAGCGTTAACAAATTAGTGCGTCCAGACCATCAAAACGCGATAAACCTGGTGTAAGATGGATTATCGGCCAACAATTCCCTGCTATAAAGATCAGTTTACAGATGGCAAAAAAACAATTCGCAAAAACTAGAAGAGCGTGCCCGTAGTTGCAAGTTAACACTCAACAACATCGATGGGCCCAATCTGGCAACGGCGTGATAATGCCGTCAGCGACTGTAAGTGTCTGTAACTAGCCTATTTCAGATTGCATACGGTAGAGGCTCCGTACACAGAATCGCACGGCGTCAGATAAGCAGTACGTTGGCAGGATGAAAACTGCTTCAGATCTTTGTGCGGTTACACTTTGGTCACGTACAGCAACGAAAAAATAAATCGAGTCGAGTGCGCGCAAGGACGTGACCACCCTGCTAACGGTCGGCGGTCTGAGTGCTCAAAAAAGATCCACGGGCAGCATACGCTGGCCTGCCATTCACTGATGTGTCTGAGCCGTTGCAAGCATCCGCGTAAGGCAGATAGTTTTTACGCGTCACCGCACGACGCTAGGTTACAGCTGCTAACGTCGCGAACGGACGTAAAACAACCCGGAACCGAAGGTTCCACATGGAACCGGAGCCGAAACTAGCACAAACCGTGCAATCTGAAATAGGCTACTGTATAGACATGCACTTACGTTTCCAGCATGCTGATTTTGTTAGGTATTGAGTGGGCGAGCCGCTATTCAGTGGGCAAGCCGAGCCTACCGCGAACGTAATAATAGAAGTAAAAGCAGACTGATTCGACACTGATAAAAACGCTAAACGTTCATAGGATCCGGACCTAGAGTCTAATTCACACCACCGACTGGGCCGTATCTGTGTTATTTGTGCGCTGCTTCCGGGGTGCAGCTTTCGGATCTGCAGCGATTTTGAAAATTCTGAGTCTTCTTGGAGTGCGAAGCAAACAGCAAGATCATTCGGACTGTTTTTTTCTCACTGTATTTCACCTGTGCATTTGATCACTTCCTCATAATGCGATGCGATGAAGTTGCAAAAATGTTGATGCAGTTTCTACGGCAATTAGATGACCGTCTTTTGGGTTCTCGGGTTCTCAGTGCCCCTCCCGCCCAAGCGAGTTAATTCGCCTATGTGCTCACCCACAATTTAAGTACAATAATGCTCAAAATGCTGTAATTACTTTAGTTAGTACCCCCATATAGCTCTATGTGCTCAGTGAAGTAAATAAAATTATTTATTAACGACAACATTCATTCATTTTATTGCCAGTTCCTTATGTTGAAATGTTTCAGCACACGGCAAGAATGCTTTTTAATGCCAGATTAATAATAATATTGTTTGTGTGTACAACGCGAAAACAACAAAACACCATCTGATCAGGATCAATACAACACGCCAAATGAAAGGTTTGCTGACCACGGAGTTGAATTCCCATTTCCGCCCAGGTCCGCTCGGGTCGGGTTGGATGCCGAATAAAACTCTTCAAAATACCAACCGTAAAATGAATCTAATCCAATTAATCAACCATCTCCGCCCTCTTTCCACTACAGCGTTCCTCATAACGCGCCGCTCATCACCAGAAAACAAAAAAAATTAAAGAATAATTCTCATCCGCTCAGGCGTCCTTCTTCCGTTTGCGCAGCGGGCCGGAGGCGTTAGCGTTGGCTTGGACATTGGCCACCAACACGAACGCGTGATGATGCTGCTGGCCGCCGACGTGTACCGTCTGTTTACTGCTGCTCAGCGCCTGGATGACACTGGGCCCGGCCAACGCCGCCCGGAACACCTCGCACTGCCGGGCGGCTTCGTCGCGGCGAGCGGTGGCCAGCGACAGCTCCTGCCGCAGATTGTAGATCTCCCGCTCCAGGTGACTCATGTCGTCGATCTGTCCAAAAACGCTACGTTACTCAAACAAAAATAAATGATAGAATTAAAAATAAAATAACAAAGAATTCAACAGCAAAACACAACAAATATGGAAATAAGGAAAAGATTTTTTATGAACAAATTAGCAAGAGAATTAACAGCGAAACTGACAAGACACAGTGATAAAAAAGACAGAATTAATAATAAAACAAATTCAAAATAAGAACAGGGTTATTACTGAAATTACTAATAGAACGGGCTGATAATAGGACAACACTAAGTAACACTAAAATAAAACAACGAGACCAATATGCGGGGCGTCGCCGTGCCTACCTTCCTCTGGCGGCAGTGCTGCGCGGCCACCTTGTCCGTGCCGCGGCGGCGGATATCCTTCATGAGCTGGATCTGCTCCTGGCTAAGCGTCAGGCTCAGGCCGAGGCCCGTGCTCTGGCCGCTGACGAGGCTGTTGAGCTCCTCACCGGCATGTTGACGATCTCCTCCGCCGACACCGGCAGGCCCAGCTCCGATGCCGCCCGGTCGTCGCGGTTCGGCCGGCTGCACAGCTCCCCCGTAATGGACACCGAACCGCCGCAGCTGTGCCTGTGTCGAGCCGGAGCTCTCGGCGGCGCTGGAGCTCTCCATCTCCTCGCTGCTTTCCCGACTCTGCATAAGACATTCACAAAATTATATAACATCAAGTTATCAACTAATAACGACACGCTGTCATTATTCGTTGCAATTAGCAAAAACAATTCTTTCTAAAATATAAACGCTTTCACTATTGAATGAAGTGCAGTTTCTGTAATAATGTGTGCAAAAGTGTTTTTGCAAAAAAATTATTTAATTCACTACAACCGGAAGCGCGGTTTCAGCCGTGAATTAAATGATTATCAGTCTGTAAAAAAAATACCACAATATTTACTGCAACCGGAATAACAGTTTAACCAACTCTGGAGCGAATCACCGACGCCATCAGCGGCGCGTCCGTCACCGTGAGCAAGGACAAGACCGTTCGCGTGCCGGCGCCGGAGCGCGGGACCGACACCGCCGTCTGTCCGGCCCCCGCCAGCGACTGGATGCCCACCGGCGTGTCCAACAGAATGTTGTAGTGGGCCGTGTTGCTGCATAAGCATTGCATTCAGTTATCAAATAAATTAAAAAATCTGCTTCATAATACAACTATCAATTGCATTGTAGTGAAATCGAAATTATTACGAGTATAAATTAATTCAACGTTAAAAATTTAACTTTCAAATTGGCAACGCAAATTCTTGCTATAGCTACAAGAAGTATGCATGGAGCATGCTCTCAGCAATTGAAGAAGTGAAGGAACACTGACTATCTGCGTGCAAGTTAAAACGGTTTGAACTGCAGAGTCTGTTTAGGTGTACCTGGGTCTGAAGTCCATGGGGCGATTATCGGAGTGCACCTGGAAGTTGATGAGGCCCCACTGCTCCAGGACGGCCTGGATGCGCACGATGCCGCACACGTCGCGTAACGTTGCGGCGGAACGAGGTGGAGATGAGGTACTCGGTGGGGTTCAGGGGGTACGAGTCGATCATGAAGTTGCGCCGTATGCCTCGGGACTCCTGGATGCGTTCTGGTAGTTAAAGTTCTCCGACAGCGAGCGCTTCGCAATGGCGTTGATGCTGCAGTTGCATAATTAATTACAACGAAACAAATTCCAATGAATTATTCCACCTGAATACAATTACAGTATTGACTTGCACAATTCGCGAAAACTGATACCGGGACAATAAATTCAACATTAAACATGAGTAAAAATACTTACATGTAAAATCAAATAATTAACCAAAATATAATTAGTAGGTTATCCAACATTTAACCTGCATGAGCATTATATTACCAAAATCACAAAATGAAGCACAAATAATAATGATGATAAATTGCATAATTGACAAATTAACAGTTTAAAATCGTTGTGCGAAGCATAGGCGCGTTCGACTTCGATCAGTTTGATGTGCGTGCCGAAATTGTCGTCAGAGCTCGCTACCCACGGGTGCTGCGTCAGATTCGAGAATTTGCTACAGACTTGCATGCTAACTGCAATTTATTAAGGCCATGGCTAGTGCCTTTTTTGGCTTTATTCAGATGAAGGTCGGTTTTTTAAGTTTTTTTAAATCGTATTTTCTTTCTTGATATACTTTATTATATCCAGTTTAAATTGGGAAAAATTCATAACTTAAAACCGGAAAGATCGGTTTAAATACACATTTTAAAATGTGGATTGAATAAATCACGCTCAAAAATTAACTAGTCTTCAGCCTTCAGGCAACCATACAGAATTTTAGATAGACCACCCAGAAAATCGTAAACATAGTCCTCCTGCACCTTGCAAGGGCTTTTTTTGAAAAAAATTTTTTAAACTTCACAAACTTAAAAAAACACATTTGGGGTTTTGATTTTCGTAAATAACTTGAGTTAAAACAATTTTTTTCAAAATCGCTCTCGCAGTTATACTTTTAAGATATTTATTTCAACACCCAGTGCATCAAGTTTTAAAAATCATATTAGATCGCCTGAATCAGGAGTTAGTTTTCAAACTTTATCTGGTGCAATTTAGCCTTCGAAAGTTCATGGCTTCATGCAAGTTTACATCAGATCACTCAATAAGTATTCTTCTCGGTCGATGGACATTTCAAACCAACACAGATGAAAACAACTGACAATTAAGATGAATTTAAAACATTCGCGAACCTAGCAAACACAGAGACCGACAAAAAAATTACAGAAGCAAGCAGCCAGAATCCACAGGTGCCACACCAACGAGCTCACTGGTTAAGGGCCAAACGCAGAGCGTTGTAAGGGCAAGTCTACATCACTCATGAGTATGTAGACTGTTTCAGCCCACCACACATATCAAACCGCCACGGGGCGCCATCCTCGCGAGAATCGTCTCAGCCATCTCGAGTCGGTGGGCGGAGCATACGCTCAAAATAGATCCATCTATTGCACAGGAAAACTGCATACATACAGTACATGTTATTTATTGGATGCGCAGTGCTGCCTGTATCGAGGCTTCGAGCCTGAGTACCTACCTATACGTTGTGCTGGAGACGCGATGTTAAACTCGATAGTTACTGCTCCGTCTCTGTACCCATTGAAACGGTGTTACTTACTTACTGCGCTAGGCATTCTCAGCAGTCTCAGATAGGCAGTCTCAGCAGGCTGCAGCTTTCAGTCTGTCAGCGCCGTTTTGCTGCATCTTTACAACCTCTCCTTCTTATCGTTTTATCATTGTTTAAAATCTTTTTGGAAGTTCTTTTGAAATTAACTGGTACCTGGATCGGGTGACGGGATCGACGAACGTGTGGGTTGTGCTGCCCTGCTGGGAAAAGCCCAAATGGCATATTGCATGCTATTTGGGCGGTTTCCGTTAGTGCTGCACTACCGCGAACCGCAGCTCGCCATTTATCATTCCGGATTTTTATTGAGAGATTTGTGGATTGTTCAGTGGATTGTGGATTGTTTACTACGTGTACAGTTTAGTTTAAACCGTATCGCAGTTTTACTTCTTTCGAAAGCAGAAATAATTGGGATTTGGCTCTGATATTTGATCGTGTGATAGCCATCAGCGCCATCAAAAAGCGCTCGCTGCCGGAGTACTTCAACTTATGCAAGAAAAATGGTTTGCATTTCTTGTAAAAATGGTTTGCATAGAAAACGGTTTGCATTTTGTTGTCGTTCCCGCCGGTGCTGATAGTGCAGTGCTTGTTATTGCAGGACACGTGTTGCTATGCAGTTCGCTTTATGATGGAGAATGTGGAACAGTCGGATTTAGCGCAGTACAACTGGTACAATGTCAACACTGTGTCTTCTGCAGCTGTCCTCGGTAGCTTGGATTTGGATGATATATTTGATAAAGACAAGGGATTCACCGTCCAGGAGCCGTGCTTTGTGCTCCGTTCAGCTCCGGAGCCGTGTGTCGTCATGAAATGCTACGCAACTGAGATGCTGATGACAGAGGCGCACGAGTAAGTGCAGTGGGAAAAAAATGAAATATTTTAAAATTTGCATTATTTCAGTTAGTCGTTTCTTTAATTTTATTTAGTCTGGTGCCTTGCCTTTTGATCCAGTGCTTATTTTGACATTCTTTATTACTCAATGCAGTCGATTGGTAAGAATTTGCATTAATTTACACTAGCGCATTTTGAGCTGGCTGCTGCCGAAACATTCACAGGCTTTTTTTGATGGAGTTTCTTACAGAGATGGAAAACAGAAGCTGAAAGGGAAAAAATATTACATCCGGCGAGCAAAGTGTGATGACGAGCAGGACTTCGAGAAAAAACTGGCAAAATACCGTGGGGAAACGCGTCCAGTGGTTCAGCAGGCTGTGCAGCACGTTCCACAGCCGTCCGTGGGCGTCGGCGAGCCCACAGCGTCCGCCTCCGCCCACCCGTCCGCTGGTCCGTTAGCGTTTCCGGTACCGATGCCGGTGGAGCAGCCACTCCCTGCGCCGTGGCCTCCGGTGCAGCACGGCAACTTCGCTGTCCCACACGCTGCCCAACTGGACATCCGCCATCCCGGACCGCCGCCAGTGCGCGGGCAAGCGCCGGTTGGATATCAAGCCGTGGCTCCTGGAGTGGCGGAGGTGCGTCAGCCACAGATGGCCAACCAGGACATGGGCGTCCAACAGCAGGAGGACATCGCCTTCTGGCAGGAGAAGTGGGAGACCAAGCGGCGCATGCGGACCGGCCACCCGGAAATACTGCAGCTCCCGCCACCGCAGCTCTTCGGCCCGCTGCAGTTTCCGCCACAGTTTCCGCCACCTTGGTTCCCACGCCCTCCGCAGCTGCCGCCACCTCCATTCAACGGTCGGCCGCAACTGCCGCAGCCCGGCGTGGCACCGGCAGCCGGGGTGGTGCAGCCGCAGGCACCGCCGGAGGACCTGCCCTTGCAGTGGCCCTATTGATTGTCTAATTTCCTCTCTGCTCTGGCCGATATAACTGTGCACCACCGATCCGACGCAGATGATTTTCGTAGCGAATTCTGATTATACTGAATGCATTTGCTGTTTGCATCTTCTCTCTCCTACTTTCCCCCGACTATTCTCCTGATTGCCTTCCGATGCTCACCAGTCTTGGCTTTTTGTACTTAGCACATTCTTGTCGCTGCTTATCAGCTGCACTGTTATTAGCACTACTGTAAGTACTTGTTTTGAGTATCGAGCGCTTGTTTTGCTCTCGTGAGCGCGCTTTTCTCTCGTTTTCATGTGCAGGCTGAATTCCTAACGAAAGCTGCTGTAGGATTTTTGTAGCGTGATTTGTAACATGATTTCTGCAATAACTCTATAATTGTAATCTCATTTCAATTTAGATTCGAAACCATGTCGGTGTGATTTGATTAAAAATTTTTGTGAGGGACGCGCGCGGGTTTTGAGAAGTGAAACGATAACAACGATACATTCGAAATACTGTACAGATAGAAGCGAACGACAGACATATCAGTAACTATTCCATATAATTATACTACTTCTATGCTAATATTTATTTCTGTGATTATGAAAAGAATACTCAAGAATAAATCTTTTTTGAATATTTGTTTTTCAAATTTCCTTTCAAATCATTTCAGAAACAACTGTTTGAGTTTCCGCACTTCAGCCCAGAATTCAACTGTTGTCCGTTACCATTGAGTCATTGACTTTCCTAATAAATAGCAATTTATTATAACCCTTAATTAACAAAAAGACTTGAGCAGAGAAATACAGCAAAGCTCAATTTGACGATTCTATCACAGGAGCAGCACCATCCAAATATCCGCAATCCAGGTTGCTTTTCCGGTCAGTTGCCGTCTTGCCGATGCCCTCGATGAGCCACACGGACTAACACAGCGGGCACTTGCTGGCCGCGCCCGAGCCGGCGTGGCTGGCGTTCTTCATCCAGGCGGACATGCAGCAGTTGCGGAAGGCGTGGTTGCACTCGCCCCACACTACTGCAATTATTTCAATTTATTTGTACAAAAAAGTAAACACCCTCAAAACTGATGCCGAGAAGCAAACACCCTCAAAACACTTCGGCTGCCGAGAATAGCCTCAGTTTATTAATTCTGAATTAAATCTGAACTAATCCTACTTAATTCAACTGTTTGATTCAAGTTAAATTCCTCTTCAGGCTGTAATTCGAATTATCTAAATTCTTGTTTAATTCAAATTAAATTCCTACTTAACTGAAATTAAATTCCTGTTTAATTCAAGTTAAATTCAGTCTGTAATTCGTATTATCTAAATTCCTGTTTAATTCAAATTACAAATTAAATTTTTTTTTAATTCAAACTAAATTTCTAATTAATTCAAATTAAATTCTTGTTTAAATTTAAATTAAATCGAGGATAAGGCGATGTCGCGATTATGCCAAACTGTGGAAAATGCTTTTAATATTGCACAGAATGCGAATTTACAGATACTGACCGATGAAGGAGGTCTTGTTGTTGACCTGGCAGTTGAGGCAGGGCTCCATGAGCATGACGCGGCAAATGGCGCAGTTGTCGGAGTGGACGTCCCAGCTCCAGAAGAAGACGGGGTTGAACTTCTTGACGATGAGAGGGAAGGAAATGGAGGCTCCCAACACTTGTTTGTCCTCCCGGGCTCGGGCATCATGGCCAGGTAGGCATCTTATTCTTCACTGCTGTCCGCGCTGCGCAGGGGGGTGGACGGGCCCCTCGTCAGCTGGGGCAGGGATCCCTCCGTCTCCGCTCCTTCCACTTCCATCGCATCCATCCTGACTCTGGATCCTGCCTTCCCTGTCAAACACAATCAGCGGATTCGCAATTAAGCTCAAGTCTCTGGGCAAATGTTTTTATTGTAAATGGAAAACGTTTTAATGGAACTGGATATTTTTAATTATTGTGTTTTATTAAGTAATTGATTTTATTTATGAATTAATTCGTCATTTAATTTACTAATTTCAAAATTTATTTCAAAGTTATTATTTTCCATTTGTGGCCGTATTTCGGTGACAGTGTAACAGCCCCGCCTACTTCAGTTACGTCATTAAAATAATAATTTGTTAAATTTATTTAAAAATTATTATTTTCCTTTTGTGGTCGAATTTTGGTGACAGTGTTGTTGGGTCAGTCGCTATGGCAGCCTACGAGCAGGCAGCCAGCGACAGTCCCGCTTCCGGTGTGCTGACTCACACCGAGTCGCACTCGCTGTCGAGCGCTAGATCGGCCTCGACTCAGGCAGCTTTCCGCCCAGCCTCACGTCTCGGCCAATCACCGGCCTCGATGTAGGCGGAGCCACGCCTCCTTTCCTCATCTCGGCCTATCAGCGTTCGTTCGCTCGTGTTGGATCTGCCCAGTGCCGCATTAGGCTTTTTCCCATGTTATGGCTCGATGTGCCGTTCATTTTCATTCACTAGCTGATATTCGGTGATTTTCATTCTCCACCTCACATCGAGCCTTTGTGTTTGGGTTTTCTGTACTTTATTGCTATCACAATAAAGCCTTCTCTCACTATCGTGAGCCTTTGTTCGCCAGCTGTCACATGATAGCATATCGTTGAGTTTTTCCTTCAACGGACCCTTTGAGACCACGGTGTAGAATTACATCCGTAACGGCCGACGTGAAGACAGGGGAGAACCAACGGTTCCTATCCCCATCTGATCGCCGCCAGCCAGAACGGTCTGGTCTCTTCTCTCTCTCTTGCGGGCAGAAAGCCTCGGCGGACCCTCTTCCTTGCGCGTGAACGGAACGTTCCTCGCGGAGACAACCCTCGGACGGACTTTGCCCGGGTTGATTGGCGGTTCCCGCGGATCCCCGGACAGAACGTACGGCACGGACCCTCGCGGACCCTCTCAGCCTCATCAGTCGGGGTCGCCTTTGTCTTAAGTGGCACCCGCAACTATAACAGCGCGGATTCACCGGATCACCAGGCGGATTCACTCGGATTTACCCGGTAAAAAGGGTCGATTGACCCTCGGTAAACCGTGTAGAGCCTCATAAGACCCGATATAGCCGGGCATTTTTCATTTTCACCGGACCAAAAGTAATTTGGCCGGCTAAAACTTATTTTCACCCGGATAAAACGGGCTTAAAACATCTTTTTACGGGTTAAAATAGGGTTAGCCAGCCTTACTAGGCCGGACCCTCGAGCCTCGGTGTAGACCCTCTGAGCCTCGGTTAACGACCTTTCTGAACCTTCCAAAAACTAAGGGAATAACTTTCCCCCGGGTAAATTAATTTTTGACCGGCTAGAAAATTTTTCCTGAATTTTTCTTGATTTTTCCGAATTTTTCCATCTCGGAAATTAATTAATTCAAAAATTTAAATAATTGTGACGTCACGACGGCCGATTTACCATACTAAAATCTGACCAATCAGGATAACGGGGAGATTCCCTATGTTATAAGTCCGTAGTGAGTCACTGTTTTTTTGGAATTTTGCACGCGGCGCGCAGAATCGTGACGTAGGCAGTAATCTGCAAGACCACTTAACGGTGTGCGACGTCATAGCGGTCAGTGCCGTAGTATAGGACGTACGCAAGCTGTACCCTGTATTGACAACAGTACTGAGTTGCAAGTAGTACAAGCACACCCACACCATCACCCCACACCCCACCGGACCTCTGCCCCCCCCACCGGACCCTCGGACCTTCAACAGGCAAAAAGCCTCATCAACTTCGGACAAGTCCCCAATAGGGATAGTCCGACTTCTTGGCTGAAGGGTCAACCCGGAGGCTACTTCAAGGCTCCAATAGAGCCACCACCGAAGATGTCCGGTCGAGAGAACCCATACGAACGGAAGTTCGACCAAGGCTACGCCCGACGTGACAATGCAGGCGGGTACACCTTCCGTCATGCAGGCCCGGGCGGCGACCCTCACTCATCGGACTCCAACCGATCGAGTAAGTCCGGCAAATCCAACAAATCGAACCAGTCGACCAAATCGGCCAAGGAGAAGCGAGATGCGCGGATCCTTGCGGACGATTTTACCCAATCGCCGGAGGATAGCTTCGAGGACGCACATGACCGGACGTTCCTCGAGCTACCACAGGCTGAGCCGGAGGTTCCGCATGACCCAATAGGTCAAACTGCGAACTCTGAGCCTGCGGCTGGACTTGGGCACCCAATAGGTGCCTCGCCAGTCTTCTTCCCGGCTACAACCCCGGACCATGGAGCCTCGAGCCCGGCGCTAAGTAGCTCCGAGGTGTCACCAGACATGGGTGACCCTGTGCTGCCCCAACAGGGCGGCATGGCTGGACCAAAGTCGAGGCAAGGCCAGATGAGCCCGAGCCAAATGAAGGGTATGGCATCACCGATACGGGGGGTGACCCACAAGGCGGGTTCACCGACTAAGTCCCCACCGACCCCGGTTCAAAGCCCCAAACCAACGGGCAATAATCCAAAATCTTCGGACAACAGTCGGAAATCGACGTCGCCGGACCCGAAACGACCCTCGGGGACTCCGAAGGCGACCACACCGGACCTGAGGACCCTCACCGGGACTCCAACTCGGACTTCGAACCTATCGAAGCCGACCTCGGGAACTTCAAAATCCTCAACGGGAAGGTTGCAGTCGGCTGGAACCTCGAACACCGAGGCTCGAGCCTCGGACACCGAGGCTCGGACCCCCAACACCGGGGCCCGGACTCCGACCCAACAGGTTGGAACACCCAAGACCCGGCTGGCAACCCCCACTTCCTCGGCTAAAAAAGCCGTCTCTCCGATCAAATTCCGGATTTCGTCGGTCGCAACCTCCACGGGCGAGGTTGAGGGTTCGGTTACCGAGGTTAACTTAACCTCGGCTGGCGGACCGTCATCCCCGAAACCCAAAACCCCCGGCAGTGAACCTACGCCAGCCCGAGCCAGCCGGATTGAAGCCTCACAGGCCGCACGTAAGTCGAAATCGGCTTCACCGAAGGTCGCGAAGCCAACCTCGGACCTTCCGGCTACACCACCGATGTTCGAACCCCCGAACCCCGGGGCTGATAAAACTCCATCACCGACCGACGACGTTTTCGACGCAACCGTGTTACCCAATAAGGTGACCGAGCGTCCGGACAGCAGAAAAGGCTTCAGGTTTCCGTCACCGAAGCAATACCCAGGCTCACACATCGGAGCCTCGGACTACACACCCCGGCGGTACCTAACAAAGACCCCCCCGGAGAAGATCGACAACCCACAGATCCTCCGCCAACGGATATACGAGCTGCAAAACCAGCTCTTGGCCGGACAAAACATCGTCGAATCGACGGAGAACGTCTTGTCCCAGACGGTAGCATCGCACAAGCAGGAGCGCAAGAGGCTCACTGACGAACTCGAACGTGCGAACACCGTCATTGACGACCTTAACCAGGAGATCGAACGGTTAGAGGCCCAGTTACAAGTAACTGAGGAGCCCTGCCGTCATGAACAAGCCGAAGTCACTAGACTCCAGGACATGCTGGAGCAGTCTCGGGCCGAAGTGGCCACCCTGCGCCAAGACTTGGAGCAGCGGTTACATGCCCTCGGCCACTCCGAGGCTGGCTCGGCGGAACTCCATAAGATGTTCGACCGGGTGGATGAGTATCGCGAGGAGAACCATCACCTTAAGCAGGGCATCATCGGCCTGGAGGGAGAGATCGACGAGCTCAACTCGGAACTCGACTTCCTCCGGACGGCCTATGCGAACCTCCGAGAGAACCAGAACGACCCGGAGGGTATAGCCGTAGACCTTCGGCTATGCCAGGCTCAACTTGGCCAGCAGATCCTTGCCCTCACCACCCATCTCCAGAACGAGACAGCCCGGTTCGAACAGGCTCGTACCGAGAGCCTCGCAGTCATCGAGGCTCAACGAGCCCGGATCACACAGCTTGAGTCCGAGAAGACCCAGTGGGAAATGGACAAGGACCGTCTCCTGAAGTACCAACAGGAGCTTTACAACTTCGGCATCGACCTATCTAACCGGTACAACGACCTTGGTGATAAGTACAACCAGATGTACCAGGAACGAGAAAACCTGGGCATCGAGGTCGCATGCCTGAAGGAAGAGAAGACATATCTCGAGGACTCCATGACCGAGCAACCCCCGTCCTACCGGACTACCCAAGAGCAGGATAAATGTCAGCAGATTGATGACTACCTGCGACGAGATAACCCCCTGTTGAACCCAACAGGTCAGATGGGGGCTCTCGAGAGTCAGTTCTACCAGGTCGGAATGCTTAGGGCTGAACCATCAGTGGGACCCGTACCGAGGGCACCGGCGGTACCGTCAGCCCCGGAGCCGGAGCGAAACACTTCGACGGCCACTCCCAACGCACCGACCTAGTCAACTACCACAACGACTACGGCCTACGGAGGAACATCCACAACGACGATGGTCTCAACCGGAACAAGGCCTGTAGTATCGACTTCAACCGGACAGGACGACCCCCGAGCCTCGAACCTCCGAGGCTCGGACCCCCGAGGCTCGAACCTCCGAGCCCCGGTAAACGGATCCGGCATGGGACTTCGACCACCGACGAACGCTTCGGCGGGAGGCTCACAGCCTAATTCGGGAAACTCCAACCGGGACCGACAACGTTCGGGTTCCCAGAACACGTACCCGCCGAGGATCGAAGTTCAACCTGTATCGGCAGGGCAGCGCAATTGGGCTGACCCGGTACGCCCCGGATATCCGGATAACGCATCACAGCAGCCTCGGCCAGACAACCGTGACCCAATAGGTCTGGTTGGCCCCGGCGCTGTTGGCAATGGACCTTGCCAGCCTCGGCAAGGCAATATGGACCCAATAGGTCCGGTGCCCCAGGCCGACCAATACGTGGTTATACCACCGGGGATGTGGCTTGACCACAACAGAGTCCTTCAAAGGATGCCTGGGTATGTGGCACCAAACCCGCCACAGAACCAGGGGTACGGAGTGCAGAATCCTCCGCCTGGACCTGGACAGCCCCAGCCGGCACCCCCTGGTAATCCATACCCCCAACCCCAACCACAGCCGTACCCACCTCAACCCGCCCCGGCTGCGCAGAACCAGCAAGCGGCCTACCCGGTAGCTTGGAACCCTCCGGTAGCCCAACAGGCAATGCCGGCGGTCCAACACCATCAGACCCCACCACCCGATGAGCAAGACATTGCTCAAGCCCGACAGGAAGGCTACGAAGAAGGCCGGCGCCGATACGAAGAGCGGAACAACCGGATCTTGGCCCGGAAGAATCGGGCAGAGTTGCCGAAGTTCAACGGCGACGGGGCCAAGGTGGAAGGCTGGATCACAAAGATCCGGCGAATCTATCGGTCGGAGGCTGACGGCGTCGCAATGACGGATGTCGCCTTTATGACGGAGCTGGAGGGCGCCCTTACTGGACAAGCCCTGGAATGGTATCAGAACCAGTCAACTCTGGAGCCCGAAGAAAACGGATGGACCGTCGACTACTGGCTGCAGCAATTTGCGGCCCGGTTTATGGACCCTGACAAGCAGGTCACGGCAGTCGCGGACATTACCACCAGAAAGTACATGCTGGGGCAAGAGACCCCCGAGCAGTACTATGATGCCATCATAAACCTCAAGCAACGAGGCAACCTCACCGAAGAACTGGCAGTCTTCTACCTACGGACGAATGTCACGGAGCCAATCCTTCGGGCAGCCCTGGACGTCCGAATGCCGAAGACGACGCGTTAGTTCCGGGACTATGTACGGGACTTCACCCGGGGCAAGCCGATGTATCAGGTAGTTAAAGGTGGCAATTCCACCAACAACATCACCGTCAGGACGGCGACTCCCGTTCCTGTGACCCAACCGGCTCCCGGATACATCCAACCCAACTCGCCAGGTTACCAGAACGTGCAACCGGGGCTTCACCGACAGAGCCCTCCGGCGACACCACCACCCCAGGCCCGTGGTCAAATTGAGCAGACTTGGGCAGCAATGGCGGCGATGAACCTGAATGGAGCCCCAACAGGGACCATGGTCACGCCGCCAGCCTATGGAAATAGCGGCCAACCGAGTCAGCCTCGGAGCCCCGGCTACGGCCAATCACAGAGCCAGGGTTACTCCGGCTATTGCCAGCCCCAACAGGGCTACAGCCAGCCTCGGAGCCCCGGCTATGGCCAGCCCCAACAGGGCTACGGCCAGAACTCCGGCTACGGCCAACCTCAGAACCAGGGGTATGGCTTCGGAGGCGGATATGGACGCGGTGGAGCCTCACAATATGGTGGCTCCGGCGGAAGACGTGGCGGCGGGAATCGCGGCCGCGGAAACTTCGGCAACCGCGCGGGTGGAGGCGGACAGCCCCAGAACGTGCAGCGGCAGCCTCGGACACCACAGCAGGAGGCTCGCCAGCAGGCAACCTACGTCGATCGGATGGAAGCCAAGTTCTTCCAGTGGACCCAGGACGGAATATTTTCCTGTGGTCACTGCCTATGGGGCAACCACAACCAAGCGAGTTGTGGCTACGCCAACCTCCGGCTGGAAGACAACCCAAACCGGAGATGGTACCTGGACTGGAGGTACCGGTACGATAACGGATGGCCATTAGGCTCGGCGAATCAGAACTACCCGAACATCGTACCACCCCACGCCCCCGTCAGCAGAATGCCGGCGGATTCGGCGGCCAAGGCAGCCCTAACCGGCAGCCCGGCCAGGAAACGGAGGAACCCCAGAATGGTGGTCGACCCCCATTGGCAACCCCGCCACCAGCCCAACGGCCGCAACTGCCGCCGTCCCCGGCCCCCAATAGGGGCCCGGGCGGATACCAACCGGCAATTGGCGGGCCTGTCCCGGGTACATCCCAGGGAAACGCCTAAGGTCGATGAGCTCCGGTGACTCATTCGACCTCTGTCATCCAACGGAACCACCGGATAAGGATAACCCTACTAACCGGATTAACCCTTCGGACATAACTCGGAACCTCAACGAGGATTTAGCCTCCGCAACGGTCAGCGAGTCCGCTAGAATCTTAGCGGCGGGGACGGCAGCCCAACTAGGCGCCGAACATCCCCGGTTCGGATACTCGGAGAATCGACCCGAACCTCGCCACGCCGAAAATGCGGCTCCCGGACCAGAACAGGTACCTGGGAGGATCGGCCAAGGAACTTGGATCCGATCGGCAGCCGGGACACAGAACGTGCCCGGACCCCCAGGCCCAGAAGGTGAAGCCGGGGATGTCGGCCGGAGAAACCGGACCCGACCAGCCGGGACGAGAAACGTCACCAGGCTGCCCGGACGGCTCGGTGCCCAATTAGGCATTACGAGCCACGGGCTAAGCGGAGAATCGGGACGCCGACCCGCAACCTCGCAGGACGTCAGAATGACGCCTGAACCGTCCTTGGTAGGCCAACCAGGTAGACGGCCGGAGGCTCCGACCGACGAAGTAACGGAGTACTTCGAAGACTGGGAAGCAGTACCTTTGGAGGCACAGGTACCCGCCTACTGTCTGCAGCAGGAAGCGGACCTCTTCCAGCGACAACCGGCACGAACTGTAACCGGATCGCGGACGTTCTTCAACATGCAATACAACCTCTCAACCTTACGAGAGGGTCAACCATCCATGGAAGAACGAATAGCAAGTCGGATACACCCGATGGAAACCGCCGAATCGTTAATGGACGGAGTAGCTAACCGTCCGGAGGCGAGTCACTCGGTTATGGAAGTTCCATCCGGGCTACCAGGCTCACAAGCCCCGGCAGAACGACTAAGTCCACACCGACCCTCGGAGGTCATCCCACAAGACGGAGTAGACCTACCGAGACGGGACAGAATTTCATCACCGCTGCGCGTAGACACCAATAGTGTCCCCGGCGGATCAACGACAACCCTAATTCCGGTCGAAGTGACCATCCGAGAAGTAACGATCCAACCGTTACAGTCCACCGGACGACCGAAGGTGGTCCGGGCATGGACACATGAAGTTCAAATTGGACCGGTAACAACCACGGCCATGTTGGACACCGGAGCCGAAACATCCCTAATAGAGGAGCGTTTCTGCCGGGCCAACAATCTTAAACTCGAATCCCTGGGGTACTTCACCAAAATACGCGGTGTTGGCGGACAAATCGCCTTCATGGTGACCCATTGCTGTACCGTACCGGTAACCTTGCAAGGATTCACCAGTCCCCATACCTTCCACGTCCAACCCAACGACTCGGACGTTCCTGTACTTCTTGGATGCGACTACTTGCATTCCAAGTTTGTCTTCATCCGGGCGCCAACGAACGACCCCCAATGAGGGTCAGCGGAACCCATCTTCGGGTGTAGTGCAGCCTATCCCGATACCAGAGGCATCGGGCACGGCAGCGAATGAGGCTCGGATAAATCGGCTTGATCACCCGATGAACCCCGGACCCCCGGTCTGCCCGCAATGCTCGGATACCGAACGAAGCCTCGTAACGGAGCTGCAGATCCATAACGCCATCGAACAATACTTGGCGAAAGTACGGACGACCCGATTGGAACCAGTCCGAGGGATACTAAAGTCTATCCCGATACCAGAGGCATCGGCCTCTGGTATACTTAACCAAAGGTACCGAACCTGGTTTTCCGGCATTCGACACCTCCTTGAAACCCGGACGATCGGCATAAGACTCGCACTCGATCGAGTCGGCGCAAGGACGGATGATCAGATCCGAGCTGCAAGGGAGGAATGCCAGGAGGTAATTAACCTAACCGAAGCCTTAGAAGAAGAGATCATCGAATGGGAAGAAGAGCGGATCGTACTCCACGCACAATTTGTGGAACATCAGCTCCCCATACCGGCGCTACTGGAGATCCAGTCCCATGAACTGGGCCGACGCCTTATGTGGCACTTCCGGGACCCTTACCACTTCGGTACCCTGGATACTGCCTCCTTTTGGAGTCGATACGGAGAAGACACCCGTATAACTAGGGTCGTACCGGACTCTGAACCTCCGATTGAGCCTTGTAACTGGCACCAGGCCAAGAAAGTAAGGTTAGCCGAGGCTGTGCACCCACAAAACGGGGGCCGCCTAGCTAATACACGGGCACAAGCCCCGGATCAGGAATACATGGCCCTAGAATGCCCGTCTGCCATGAAAACAATGGAGCGATCGTTCAAGCCCTCAGAACTCGGAATGAAGAAGTCTGGGAGCATGGTAGGCCACCATCCCCTGGACCTCCCGAACCGAGAAGGTGGGAAGGACCGACTCAGCAGACCCCAACTAGGGTTACTGACGGTCTACTTGGACCATCCGCCGGAACAGCGGTGGAAGGCGAAACCGACGAATTCGGAGATTGGGACTCGGAAGCCTCGGACGTACAGAGTACAAGTGACTCACCGGACACTGACTCTGATAATGAGCCATCCGACCCTTCAGATAACAACTCATCGGATACTTCTGATGACGACGATGATAATGACATAGGCTTCGATCCTTCGGTTCAGTGGGTAGGAATCGACACACCCCCGGACGAACCCCCAAAAGGCGGATCGTCCGGCAACGAACCCTTAAAGGAAGCCCAGCAACCTCAGAACGGAGGCTCGGGCCAACGACGGGCTGAGTTAACCGCAATTACGGTTTCCCACCCGGGTGACAGCCTAGTAACCTCGGCTACGTCCAGCGACACGGCCCTAGAACAGGACTCTAACACCTCCGAAACTGAGTCCTCGGAAGGCAGTCCCACGTATGACGTCCGTGCGGCGGGACAACGGGTATCTCAGACCGACGACGAACAGATTGCCCAACAGGCGACATTCGTCGGAGGTAACCCGGTTGAACCCGACAAAAATACAAGTCCAGACGGAGCCTCGGCTAAACCGAAGGCAGCCTCGGTACGACAGACTAAGTCCGAGACCACCGTCTATAACCCATGGAAACGGGCACGGAGGACGAAGCCAATAGCCACGGGCCCAACCGTCAATCGTCTTCAGCTCCATACCGAGGATAAGGATGAATACCGACAGCCCGTGTTCATTGAGAACAAGTGTACCTTACCACCCTTTTCAACATGTGCCGTACTGGTGCGAACCCTTAAGAGCATGGCCCCTCACCGGGATATCCATTTCGAGTCTTTCCGGCGGAAGCACTCCGGAGTTCGGCCGATCGAAGACACCATTGAGATCCGACCAACTTGCGATACCGCTTGGATCAAGATCCAAAACGCGACTGAGTACAACCAGGTACTCCGAAGGGGTGCGAAGATCGGATACATGCACTACAGCGACACCTACGGGTTCGAGCCCGACAATGAAGGGATCGAATGGGAAATCCCGATGGGAGTAGCCCGGGTCTCACAACATGGGGACCGGCCATACAGCTTATCGAGGACGACACAATATGACGCCACTACGGTACGGACCCAGCAGAAGGTCCAGCTACTTCCCAGGGCTATCGTCGAAGTTACGGTAACCCTCGACATAGAAGTCGACCCCGCTAAAAACAAGTACCTGATGTACCTCGGCTCGGAAGAAGCCTTAGCGGAAGGTATCGAGATGAAGGATGGTCCGACCCCACATGACGGGAAGAAGTTCACCATCCTCGTGGCTAACCATACTAATAAGGATATAACCATCCGGAAAGGAACCCCAATGGGTCGAGTCGAGCCGTACGAACATATGACGGACGACCAAAAGGCCCGGGTCCGACTTACCCAAGAAGGTGACGAAGACCCGGCAACCGTCGAAGAACAAAAGAAAGCCATTAACTCCATGAAGCTCGGTGACAACTTAACCGATGAGCAGCGACAAGTTCTACGGGACATCGCATGGGAGTATCGGCTTGTTTTCCAACCTCAAAACGACCCTACGGTGACGTCAAGGGAGTCACTCACGTCATCGACGTCCAAGGTGCAAAGCCTTTAAAGATGAACCCAACTAGAACCAGTTGGAAGGGTCGTGAATTCATCTCCAAACATGTCCAAGAGATGCTGGACCAAGGAGTGATCGAACCCTCCGACGCAGCATGGAGCTTCCCCGTGGTCTTGGCAGCCAAGAAAAACCCGGACGGCTCCGTCGGAACCAGGTTCTGCATCAACTACATTAAGTTGAATGCAGTAACCAAAAAGAACAACTACCCCCTTCCGAACCCGGATGAACTACTGGACAAGTGCGCCGGGATGGAATATTACGGCAAGGTAGATTGCCAATCCGGTTTTTGGCAGATCCCAATGGACGAAGCCTCGAAGGACATGACAACCTTCGTTGTCCTTCGGTAGCAATCACAGAGAGGAGTCTGTAATACATTGGAGTGTTCCTTTGGATGTGGATTTTTGATGTACCATACGGAACCATGCTCATCTCAAGCGCATAATTTCCCTGTGCACCAAATCGGGGATTGTTCCCTCTTGGTTGTAAGGGTGGCAGGGAGGATCTAACCGTGGTGCGGATCGCCTCGTAACGGGATCCCACTACCTTACGGGTCCGGCGGACCTGATCCTCCTAGCATCCCGCGTCCCCCTTATCCCAACAGGTTAGTCGCTCTTCATTTGGATCCCAGATATGGTGAAAACAAAGCCACGCGATCAGCAGTGCCCGTTCTGCCAGAATCGTTTTTCAAAAGGTATCGGGATCACCAAGCACAAAGAAGCATGCCAGCGGCGCGCATCTACCCTTCCAGTTCAAAGTGCGGCAGCGACCAATGCCGCCGGAGCTGCGCCTACGCCACCTACGACAGAAGCTCCGTTTCAGCCCTCGAAGGAGCGTGTCATGCGTCGTATCCCACACGGCGCCCGGCCGGCCGCCAGAGCCTCTCTCCAGGCAGCTCTCCAGCGGGTCGCCAGTAAAAACGACAAAACCTCGTGGCTGAAGTTGTTCGCCTTCGCCTCAACAACGTTACGCGTTCCACCAAAGGCCAAACCCGAACGAAACGAGTCACTTGCTTCCGTTGTGAAGAGGAATGTAGGGTCTTATGATCGGGATGAAGAACCCCCTCCCACACCACCCCCAAGTACCACGAAGAAACGCTCTGTCGACGAAGATCTGGCCCGTCGGGTTGGCCAAAAGATCGATGACGGCTGCATTTCCGGAGCCATGCGCCTCATCCTATCCACCGACGCCATCGCTTCCCCTTCTCCCATCGTTCTACAGGAGTTGAGAGAAAAACACCCCGAAAGTCCGCCCCCACCAACTACGGCTCAGCTCGACCCGCCAACGAACGCAGCGCCACCTGTAACCGCAGCCGAAGTTTTCTCTGCCATACATGCTTTTCCGGGGGGATCAGCAGCCGGACCAGACTCTTTGCGTCCTCAGCATTTGCTCGACATGGTGGGTCACAAACTGGACGATCATTCTAAACCTTTGTGTGAATCGCTCGCAGCCGTACTGAATCTGTTGGTCGACGGAACTCTACCAGACGATGTTCGCCCTGTGTTATTTGGTGGAAAGCTGCTTGCTTTACGCAAGAAAGATGGTGGCCTGCGCCCGATAGCGGTTGGTCTGACGCTACGGAGACTGATAGCAAAAATTATCTGCTCCAGAGTGGCCGACCGTGTAACAGCTGTCCTGTCGCCTCAGCAACTCGGCTTCAACGTTCGCGGCGGGGCTGAAGCCATTGTGCACGCCACCAGACTTTTTGCGGAGTCCTCAACAGCGACGCCCACGGCAATACTGAAAATTGATTTCAGAAATGCTTTTAATACCGTGTCACGGGAAGCTGTGTTAAACGCCGGTAAATTGCACCTCCCTGAATATGGCAAATTTCTCCAGTTAGCTTACGGAAACCACTCGTGGCTTTTTCTGGAGCAGTTCCTGCTGTCGTCTGAATCCGGGGTTCAGCAGGGTGATCCTTTGGGACCGCTATTGTTTTGTCTAGCGCTACAACCGGTTATAGCGGATCTGATAGCGGACCTGAATGCGTGGTTCTTAGATGACGGTACCTTGGGCGGTAAGCCTGCGGCAGTGGCCCATGCGTTTGATCAGATCACCGAACGTGCACGGGCTATCGGTCTGATTGTTAACGAAGCGAAATGCGAGCTTTACGTCTGCGGTGGATCAGAGGAAGCTCAGCAGGAAGTCGTGGACAGTTTTCGAGAAAAGTACCCCAGTCTGCGAATCTTAACCAGTGCGACATTTTCATTGCTAGGCGCTCCCGTTCTGGACGACGCTATCGGCCCAGCTATCGCCGAGAAGGCTACCACGTTGAAAATGGCTTGCGCGAGACTGGAGCTCCTCCCCCGGCACCAGGCATTATTCCTCTTAAAGAACTGCCTCGGTGCCCCAAAAATAATGTACATGCTGCGATGTTGCAACGCTTGGAAGCAGCCACAACAGCTTTATCAGTTGGACGAAGCGATGCGGGAGTGTTTTCAGATATTATGCAATGTGCGAACAAACCAAAACGATTACCCGTGTTGGCGGCAAGCGTCATTACCAGTGAGTAGAGGCGGTATCGGCATCCGTCGGGCGGAAGAATTATCCCTCCCAGCCTATTTGGCTTCGATTCATTCCGTATCCGAACTAATGCCGCAACTGCTTCCTCATCACCCGGCAGTGGACGCTGAAAGCGCACGGCAGTCGTGGAAAGCTAAATCCCGGCAGACGGAACTCCCGGAGGCCTCTTTCAGGAATTCACAACGCACGTGGGATTTACCGTTATGTAATGCATCGCTGTCCACATTGCTTGAGATCTTTCATGAAGATGAAATAAACAGGGCCAGACTCCTCGCACAATCAAAACCGGAAGCTGGCATTTGGTTGAATGCTTTGCCTTCAGCTCACATCGGCAACCTCCTGGACGACGACACCCTGAAGATATCAGTTGGGCTCAGGTTAGGCGCTATCATTTGCGAAGCACATCTATGCGCGAAATGTCACAAGCCCGTAGATGTATATGGCCACCACGGACTGTCATGCTCATTTTCCGCTAGACGTCATCCTAGACACGGTGGACTTAACAGCATTGTGTGCCGATCGTTGGTTTCAGCGGGCGTCCCAGCAAAACTGGAACCGCGTGGTACGTCCCATACGTCCGGTCGCCGCCCAGACGGATGCACTACGTTTGCCTGGAAACGTGGCATGTGCTTGGCATGGGACGTGACCTGCGTGGATACTGTCGCCTTGTCCCATATAAAGTCTACTTCGGCTGCCGCCGGATCCGCAGCAGCGCAGGCGGAAGATAAAAAAGCCAAGTTGTATGCTTATCTGGAGGGCCGATACATCTTTGCGCCTCTTGCATTCGAGACTTTTGGTCCCTGGGGAAAGTCGGCATCACTTTTAGTGAAGGAAATTGGCAAACGATTACAGCAGCATACTGGCGAGCTTCGCTCACTCGAATTTCTCCGTCAGCGTTTGTCGATTGAAATCCAAAGAGGCAACGCTGCTTCCGTACTCGGAACCATGGATGGAGCCGAGAAATTTAAGGAAATATTTTTACTGTAATTATTTCTGTTTTCTTTATATTCTGTGTGAGTGAAACTGGCTTGCGCTAATAAATCTCACCTTCGTTACGCCAGAAGGCATGTACAGGTTTAACCGGATGCCGTTCGGAGTCTGTAACGGACCCGCAACCTTCCAGATGCATGTCGATAAGATAACTGCAAAAGCCCGCAAGAAAGGTGTTTTGCGTACATCGATGACATCATCTTCTTCGGCCGGACCTTTGAAGAATTCAAGGAAGCCTTCCGAGCCACCCTGGACTGCCTACTTGAGGCCGGGTTCACCATCAAACCCTCGAAGTGCGAGGTTGGAACGGATAAGTTACCCTTCCTCGGACATGTCCTCAGCAAAGCCGGAGTCCAAACCGACGACGAAAAGGTAGCGGCTATTGCGCAACACCAACCCCCGCGAACAGAACGCCAATTGCGGTCGTTCCTCGGGTTGGCCAACTACTACCGGAAATTCATCCGTAATTATGCCCAACGGACATCGAAGATGTACGAACTCCTTCGGAAGACTAATTCCATCCGGACAGACTGGACGGACGACCATACAGCGGAGTTCAACGGCATCAAAGAGGCTCTAACCACAGCCCCGGTACTCGCAAAGTTCGACCCGACCAAGAAGACAGTAATCGAATGTGATGCCAGTGGAGCCGGACTTGGCGCGGTGTTGTCACAAGAAGACCACCCCGTAGCATTTGCCAGCCGAGTTCTCCATGGAGCCGAGAAGAACTACGGAGTCACCGAATGGGAATGCCTAGCCGTAGTTTGGGCCGTCCAGAAGTTCAAACACTTCATTGACCACGGAACCTTCACCGTCAAAACGGATCACCGAGCCTTACAGAACCTGATGCGCTGTGAGTCCAATAGACCCGGCATCAACCCCCGGTTAACACGGTGGGCTTTGGCTCTGCAAGGCAAGGACATTACCATCGAGTACAAACCTGGAGTTTTCTGCGATAATGCGGATGCTCTGTCTCGGTGGCCCCTTGAACGATAACGACCCCCATGAAGAATTGGACCAGGTACCTAATTTTGAGGACTTCAAGGATGAGATCAAAATAAGGTCTCTCCGGGTACAAAGACACGAAATCAAGGAAAAGAGCCGAAGACATCCGGACCTCATACTCGAGCCCGGAGGCTGGACGGACGAGGCTAAAATAAGGTCTCTCCGAGTGGCAGCTGAATGGAGGCAGACCACAAATATGCGTCGCCCCGTTCCAAAAGCAACTCCGCTGCCCGGATGTAAGGTCATCTCGGACTGGAACGACCTGTCTACCCCATATGTAAGGGTAATCAACGTAGTCGTACCGGACGACCCGGGCTCACAAGGCGAGTCTAGGGTCGAAACCGCAAAGGTACGGACTACCGAGGTTAACGGACCGGAGGTCCCGGGCTCACAAGGCGAACCCGAGGACGAAGAAGAAGAAAAGCCGATGGAGTCCAATAAGGAGTTAGGCAGACTGCAACTCCGGGACCCTCACCTCCGGAAAAAGATCGATGAGCTGGAAAACCAGGACCAGCTGGACCACAAGTCGCCATTGTTGGAACATTACCAAATGAGCGGAGGCCTATTGTACCGGCTGACCACCCACAACACCAAGTTGGAACGACGGTTCGTGGTCCCGCTCTTCATGCGAAAAGGCATCATCCGAGCACTTCACGACGGAAAAACCGGCAACCACTTCGGCCGCGTGAAGACACTGGAGGCAGCGAAGCTTCGGTACTACTGGGACCGGATGCTATCCGACATTCACGACTACGTGGATAACTGCCCCCGGTGTACCTTGGTGACCAAGCCTCGGACTAAACCACCCGGTAAACTCCAGAAGATGGAGGTCGGTGAACCATGGTTCCGAATCTACGCGGACTTTAAAGGACCTTTACCTCGGACTGAGTCGAAAGGATACCAATATATCGCGGTCGTTACCGACCAGTTCACCAAGTTCACCATAGCCCGAGCGACCAAGACTAACTCGGCAAAGGAGTTCGAAAAATTCTTCGTGGAGGATGTCGTCTTGAAATACGGCATGCCGACCCACCTCCACACCGACCAAGGATCCCACTTCACGGCTAAGACCTTCGCCAAAGTGGCCAGGATCTTCGGGATCGAGCATACCTTCGGAACAGCCTACCACCCAGAGGGTCAAGGCCAAGTCGAACGTTCCATGCAGACGATCTGGGACGGAATTCGGAAGGAATGCGACGCCAAGGATGGTCACCGATGGCACCGGAACCTACAGTACGTAGTATGCGGAATCAACCGAGCCAAACATGCGACCACCGGGTTCTCACCCTACTACATGCTGTACGGACGTGAGATGACCATACCTCAGGACGTCATCACCGGAACCAACGCACCGGAACACTACACCGACAAGGAACAATACATCAGAAGGATGAAGGAACGGCTCCGGAGGGCTCACGACATCGCGAAGACAAATATCGACGAAGCCTTCCAGAAAGCAGCCGAACTCTACAACAAGAAGAAATCCATACCGGACTTCCAGAAGAGAGACCTCGTCCTGGTAGAGTATCCCAATAAGGATCCTACCAGGAAGGAACGGTACGATGGAGTATGGACGGTACTCAACTATAAAGGACCCAACAACCTTTGGCTCCGCAACGTCGAAACCGGAAAGGAAGATGTTGTCGCCGTGGATAGATGTAAGCATCATCCAAGCAACAAGCGTCGGCGGATCACCCGATCTTACGGCCAGAAGAAATCCGAGGTATCCCCGGGTAATAACCTTGCAACGGTGCCGTACCCCCATGAGGGTCAGCCCGCTCGCAATACCCGGGCCCGAAAGGCTAACTCAACCGAAAAGAAGCCAAAGGAACCGACAAAGGAGCCTCAGAAACCGGACTTAACGTCGGTTCAGGACCCCAATAAGGGTCCGTCCGACAAACTAAGTCCAGTGGAACCCTCCAAACCAAAAGGAAAACGTGGCCGACCGAGGAAGAAGCCTCCGTCGGACTTCGAGACACCAGCCCTGCAGGAACTGCAGAAGCAGGCTGTGATAGAGGATGAACCCGAGGCCATCCCGGAGAAACCCAAGGACTTAGCCGGATCATCCGAGGCTAACCCGAAGAAGTCAGTGGACTTAGCCGCAAAACCCGAGGCTACCTTAACCAAGCCTGAGAAGCTTAAGGTACCGAAGGAGAAGCCGGTAAAAGCGACGAAACCGGTGAAGAAGCGACCCGACACACCGGTCCCGACAATCCCAACCGATAAGACAGTTGAACCCTCGGCTCCAAAGCGGAAGTACGGGACGGTTAAGAAGCCTAAGTTAACGGCTCAGGAAGTACTTGAAGAAGCTCAAGTGGCCGAAGACGAGGCACACAAGGACATCCTCGACAGGATCGCTGAAGGACGGGCAGAACCGGTCAAATCGACCAAACCCACAAAGAAGCCCAAAACATCAAAACCCACCACACCACAAACATAGGGCCATAGTTAACTTAGAATAAGTTAGGGCTTAGCTAGGACATAGTTAAGAATGGACCTTTGGTGTCGGAATGGGACCTCTTCAGTTGTGCATGGAATCTTCAGTTGAACTTATTTGGCCTTATCAGAATGCTAACGAGCCGTATCTCCTTTATCCCAATAGCCTCTCATAACGATGTCTGACCGACGACGAGACCCTCCGTCGAGTGGATCGAACAGCAGCCGACGCGACAACCGACGATCTCAGCCGTACCCGCACGACCGATCGGGCTCGAGCTGAAACGCGTTCGGCCACCCAAACCCCAATCCCACAGGTAACAAATCCGCATGCGAACGTAGCGGCTGATTCTTTGGCAGGTTTAACGGTCGGGTCACGGATGGTCACTCAACCCCGGACGATGCCCCCTCCAGACCTTGCCACCGGGCACTATGCTCGACGAAACCGGACTTTTGGTGAATGTGAGCGCGGCCACCGGTCAGAACGTACCGGCAGTACCGATCGACCCATTAGGTCAGATCCGCCCGCCACTTCTACCGGGACCATTCATCCCCGGACCAGTCATGCCACCGACGCTACCATACATCCCGATTACGGTAACGAGCATCCAGCCGGCCCCAATAGGGCCGCTGATGACTCAAGCCGGGATGAACCCCATGCCGAACCAAATGTTCGCCATGTTCACCCAATGGTGCAACCAGATGGGTATGAACCAGCCACAAGGCGGCGCGGTCAACCCTCTGATGGGATACCCCATAGTAACCGGACCCATGGGAGCCTCGCAGCAGCCGACTTTACCGGCGGCGCCACGACAGGACGGCACAAATATGCCTCCGGTGGTATCAGCGACAGCTCGGCCGGAACGTCAACGGACACCATCTTCGTTCACTCGATATTACGAAGACGGAACGAAGGCCTTTTCGGTCCATATGCTGAAAAGACCGAAGATTCCGATATCATCGGCGGAGGCAGCCCCGGCTCAACCGACAGCCGAACCCTCGATACCCGGACCTTCCACAGCCAGACCTTCGGCAACCGCAATTACGGTTGAACCGATCTCGGCCGCATCTTCGGCCGGATCGACCCTCGGAAGAACTCACACTGGGTCTTATGGAAGCTGAGAGTGAATGGACTCTCGTCCAGCGCAAGATAGAAGCTCTCAAGTTGAGCGACCCTAACTTCGCGCAAGAATTGACCCGACTGAACTCGGAGATGAAGGAGCTGGAACAATATATCCAGGATACCCGAGCCATACTTAGAGCCCGGAAGTCAACCTCCGAGACTCCAGCCTCGGAGAGAGGGCCAGCCTTAGCAACCGCAACTACGGGGGCTTCGGCCGGAGCGACCAACCCTCCTCCTGACCCTTCAATAGCCGAAGTACACGCATTGCTCGGACAGACCGAAGCTCTCGTGAAAGGGATGAGAGGCCAGATACAAGCCGAAGGACTGGAAAATCCGGCATCCGAACGCACGTGGGTCAGCTCCTTGAACCTTGGAGTAGAAATACTCCGGAAACTGCTGTCGCGAACCCCTCTAACAGGACAACAACTGCAATTGATCCACACCCATTATTGGCTTCTGAAGGCCCAGATCGAAGAGGCTCGAGACGAACACCCTCTGGCACCCCCTAGAACAGTGGATGTGCCCGGATTGACGAGCCAAGGGTCAGAACGGGGATCAGCCGTCGCAACCACAAGTACGGGGGCTTCGGCTGGAACGACAAGGACCCCGGATGACAGAGAAGCGAGCCCAAGCCGGCTACAAGTTTATGCGACTTTGAGGGAGTCGGATGACTTAGCGGTGCGACTTAACCGCGAGCATCAAGAAACTTCACCGACCGACCCTCGATACTTGGATCAGGAATTGACCATCAACCGTATCATCCATGACTCCTACATGCTCCGACGGTCAACTGAAGTTACTAACTTCACCCCGCAGCAAATCCAGCAGTCCCGGCAAGCGTTCCGGAACCTGCGTAGGGTCATCGATGACAACCAAAACCCGGTATCACCGACCCCGCGTGACGTAGCCAAGTCAGACGCGTTTGTGGCTATCCGCAGAACTCGGCAACAAGGACTCGTACTCCTAACGGAACTACGCCGGCGCCGAGACCGATACCCTTTAACTCGGAACAATGGGCGGAAACCGAGAAACTCAACATCGAGATCCAATTGAAGCTCGGTGAAATTGAGCGTCTCAGCCACGACAGAATTCCAGCGGACGTCCGTGACAGATGGCTCCTGGAAGGCGCGGTGGCCTATGTGGACCAACAGATAGCGGCCTTCAACCTAACCGAGGGAGCCGGACCGGAAGGGCAACAACCTAGCCCCGCCACCCGCCAGGCGTATGACCGAGCCAGAGACAGAATGGCACTCTGGGAAAGAGTCAACCGAGTGAGGAGGCTCAGTGACAACATCATAACGATGTTGATACGACGCCGCGAACAGGCCTACAGCCTCAACGGACAAGAAGCCGCCCGACGAGTTACTGACCTAATTGTCGAAGTTAACCGAGAATCCGCAGACATTGCAGGCCTAGTCTGGGAAGGGATCCCAACAGGACCCTGGGAAACCCGTGAGCTCCCGAGACTTCTGTCCTCCATCGAACGACGTGCCGACAATTACGGCATAGTCCTCTCCGACGACTCATCAAACCGGCCCGACGAAGCCGAAGCCAGACTTTGCAAGTGGCAGGAGATTAGGAAGACCCTAGAAAAGGGCCATACGCTCCTATCCACCTTAGAATAAAGAAACAAGCCGGAGGACAAGCCTCACTTCGACAAGGACCGTGAACAATCCAAGCTGCTGAATGATCGGTGCAACTTGGAGAGAAACCTCCGTCAAGTGGCTAGGCTCACCGAGGCCGGAATGCCAACAGCACCAGCAGACGTTCGGGAATTGGATGCGTCACTCGGATACCTCGGGAGACGCATCGCCGAAGAGGGCGACCTGGACTCGGATGAATACTCGGAATATAGTCCGAGTCGGAGCCGTAGCCGTGATGGGGAACCAACAGTGACCCCCGGCCCAGGCTCACACCGAAGCGCATCACCAATGTCAGAACCTCCGTCACCGATACCCTCACCGGACATCGAGATGTTCGATGACCCACCGGAAATGGACTTCGGTATCACCATAACTACCGAAGAATTGAGGAGGGACTTAGCCGAAACTGAGCTAACGGCGGACCTTCTGACCCAGCGGATTGCTACGCTGCAACCGGGCGATGCGACTCTACAGACCATCACCGAACAGCGCGACATGGCTCGTGGGCATGCCGAGAAACTCCGGAGGAAGTTAGAGGAAAGAAGCCACAAGGAGGCTCAACCTCGGACCCCCGGACCTCAACAGGCTCAACCATCGGGGCCTCCTCAACCTCGGACCCCCGGACCTTCGAGGGGCAACCCAACTGAGCCACCTCAACTCCAACCAGCCCCGACGGAACAAGAGATCCAAACTCTCCGTGACGACATAGCCCTTAACGAAGGCTATGTCCGGGACTTAGCCGCTCAGGCTAACCAACTGGAGGATCGGACCCCGGCTCAGAGGAAGCTGAAGGAGCGGATCCAAGATCAACACCGGGTAGCCACAATGGACCTGGAGAGCCTAAGAGCCGATTTAGAAGTGGCACTTGCGAGAAAAAGGCATGAGGAAGAGAGCCGCAAAACGGTTCCACCTCAGCCTCCGGCCACTCAGCCGACCCAACCTTCGGCTACCCGGGCAACTCAGCCCCCGGCTACTCCGCCGACTCAAGCCCCCGCGAACCTACCGCAACAACCGGAACGGCCGGTAGCGACCCAACAGGTTGCACCGACCCAGCGCCTTTCGCCCCGCTCAATGGTACGGGCGATGGAAAACATATCGGACCCGGGAGTCCTGCCGCCCGACGCTCAACCCTACATAGTTGAAGCCATGACTCGGGCTAACAACATCTTGACGGAGATGCGGACTCGCCGAGGCTTCTGCGACCGTCATAGCGCAGAGTTCTTCAAACTGGATGGTGACATCACCGGAGTTGAGAACCACACCCGGGCAACTCGGATACTTCTACACCCGGAAACCCCGAAACATCAGTACAGCCAGGCTCAGCTGCAATCATGCGTGCTTTGGCTCTCGGGTTTCATCCGGGATTATGAAGAAGAAAAGCAGGCCAAAGAACGGCGAGAGGCGGACCGAGCCTCCAAGGATCAGTCTCGGATCAGGCAGATTGAACCCCCAGAGCAGGGTACATCTGACCAATCAACCCGGAGACCGACCATCAAGCCACCCTCGACGGCTACTCCACCGTCAGGAAATTGGCCACTGGCAGTACCCGGAATGGAGGAAACGATTCGGCGAGCACTTCAGCGAGCCGAGGATGCCAGCCATGAAATGCATGCTCAACTTCATGCCATGAACGCCTGGGACCCTAGAGCGGCAAGGCTCGACGTCGATACCAACACCTTGGATACGAGCCGGAAGACCATTGCCACCATATTAACCCTATCGGCAGCGAGATCTTCGGACACCGAGGAGACCCTGATACAGGCGCTGCAAGATATTAAGCGGATCACCGAGGGTTACTACCGTAACAAGCGACGTGAAGCCGCGGAGCGTAAAGCCCAACAGGCTAAGCCACCCGCACGACCAGCTACGCCGCCCGGTGAGCCTATGGATGTCCCACCCTTAGAAGGTGAAGAAGAGACCCTCGAGCCCTCCACAGCGGAACGGGAAGCTTACGCTCGGACGCGGGACTTAACCCCGGACCCACCGAGCACAAGCAAGGCACCGAGGCCAACAACATTGCCGGTACCCCCAATAGGTGGTTCGGCTCGGCCAAAACGAACGGAACAGGTGCTCGTCATCCGACGTCCGACAGAACAGTCCGATAACCCGGAGAGCACCCCGGATGGCAGGGCTATTCATCAGCCCGGAGGCCCAGATTCGCCTAAGTTCGCGAGGAAGCCTCGGTCTAAGGACAGGGATGAGGACAAGGGCCCGAAACGGAAGCTGTTCTCATCACCACCGAGACAAGTCCGGACCCTCGAACAGGTCCGAGAGATTGTGATGCGGGAAACAGCTTCAGACCCATCGAAGCCCCGTCAGAAGGTACGACCGACGCCGGGTGAGAGCCACAAGACGGCCCCCCAGCCTCAGTTAGTACTACAGGCCATCCAACCGGACTTAACCGCAACGGAACGGGAAGCCCTGGCTTACCACAACCAGCTGGTAGACCAGATTAAACAGGCCGAATTCTACCGGGTCATCCAAGAAGGTGAACTTACCGGTGGACAGCTCGAACATAAGATGTCGTCAAGAGATCGGAACCGCATAACCCAGAAGATCTTGGACTTTGCGACCGACCGCGACACTATTATACGGAGACTTATGGCACTCCGGAGCAGCATGCAGGTACCTCGGACACAGAGGTTACCGAGGGTGGTTTTGGACTATGTCCAGCTGTTACGGAACCCGAGGATCAACCCGGCCGTATGTATCCGCGAACCACCCCTGGAGGAAGGCCAGCCTAAAACCGACCTTATCCCTGAAATCGACCCCGACAACTCGGGAGGTAACGATGAGGACCCTAATGTCTACGCCGCGGAGGATAGCGAGGAGGAGCGACAGTGGCAACAAGCCCTGCTAAATGACCTTCGGTCAACATCAAGGCTCTCGACTGAGCCTCGGTCAACTAGTGGACGAAGCAGGTCCCCGGTGAAACAGGTGTCCCCAACTAGGGCTCTGTCTCAGCCGAACCGGATGCCTAGTATGACCCCTCTCCAGCCTCCACCACCGAGGTTCTCCCCGAAGCGGACACCTCGGCAAGCCTCCCAAGAACGGATGGACACTTCGTCTCCGGCAAAACTGCAGATAGCGGCAAAAGAGCCGGGCAGCACAGCATCGATGTCAACCTCGGTGCCGGACATAGCCGCCGAAGTGACGGTTGAAAGTCAGGTACAACCGGCTGTGCAGCCCCAATTAGGGCCCGCGGTTAGTAACCAGACCCACCGTCAGTACCATGACGACCCGGCCATGGACTCCATAAAGGACCTGACCATGACCGAAAGGGATGACTGCATCAATAGGGCCGCGAGCGCGGAGCGTAACTATTATAACGCCCTCAAGAGTCGCCGCGATAACCTGCCCGACAACGACTCAAACGAAACCATCCGTGAGTACCATAACCTGACCCAACGGATGAAAGAGATTGTGCAGCAGATGGGCGATGACTATCGCAAGAAGCGAGCCTCCGGAGAAATCCCGGCGCCGCACCCCATCGCACCTTCCCCAATCAGCGGACAAGAAGCCTCGAAGGCCACGGTACCCCAAAAGGCGTCCGTGGTCCCGTCAAAACGGATGGTTGACCCTAAACGGCGGCCATCAGTGGAGATCGAAGATTAGGAAATGCCGACATTCAGCGGCTCAGTAATCCATTCGGCCAACTCCACCACTATGCGGAAGAAGCGCGAGGCCAAAAAGTCGACCTCAAAGAAGGAGTCTCCGAACCGACTGCCCAAGAAACCTCGCGGCGGCGGAGATACCGATGTCTCGGACGTAGAAGTCCGCCGTAACAAGGGCCGAAGAAAGGTCCGACCCGAGCAATCATCCTCGGATAGCGAACCAGAGTCAACATCGAGCCGACAGGAACCCGACAAGAATCGGGGGCCTAGGCCCGAGTTGAAACCCGGTCAAAGCATCGAGAGTTGGATCAACGAGATCCGAAACTGGGCCGAGGAGAAGCCTCCAAAAGAGGCACCCAAGGTCAAGAAGGAGAAAAAGGAGTCACAAGGAGACTCCTCGCTTCCACCATACCTCCAGCGGATGGTTGACAACATCCAGCAAAGGGACCGGGACTTAGAACGTTCGGCATCCCCGGAGATCTCACTGGAGAATACCCCAGTTAAACGGAAGCTTAATGACTCGGACCAGCTGGAACCAACCTCGGCCCAACATCTGGCCGAGGGTCCCCGTGAAGAGATGTGGGACTACCATGCTGACACCGATGAGTCTGACCTGCCAGCCCACAACATCCGCAACAGGCTGCCGGACAGACAACCTGGTGAACCGGAACCGACCTTCTCCAAGGCGATCTTTAAGGAAGACGTCCGGCGGATCATTACCACAGCTGACGCGGAACGCAGAGACGTCTACCAGGCCCTAGTGGAGAGGCTCACCGAAGAATACCGGGTAGAGCGAGGCCATTTCCTTACCGCACAATTCATGCGGAAGATAGTCAGCTGGATCCAGGATGAATGTATGGCCTTTATACTCCACCGATCCTGGGACCGAATGGGCGAACTGGTACTCCCGAAACCACCGGCTAAGTTAAGCCAGAAGGAAACACCGCAACAGCGGATAGTTCGAGCTATCGGTTATTATCGGAACCCAAGAGGTACCACTCGCCTTCAGATCGCCCGATTCCTCAACAAAATGTACACCTACGGCGATAAACCCGAAAGGAGAGGCCGAGATTGAAGATATCATGAGGGAAGTAAATCCTACCCTCAAGGCCATGGTGCTACGAAGGGAGCTGCAGACTACTAACGCGCAGCGCAGAGTCCACCTCCGGTACACAGTACCAAACTTCATCCCCGAAAAGAACCGGAGAGAACAGAAGCTTCGGATGTCGTACCTCCACACAAAGGAGTACGACCCAGAAGGAGCTGAGGTCCAGGTCAGACCAGACGAAGACCCTGCACCCCAGGCCAGAGTATGGCTGGAGCTGGCCAGATCAACGGCGGCCTCCTCGGGTAGTAGATTCCCTCCGGAACGACCAAGGGCCCCGGGCGGCTTGCAAAGGTCCGCCTCAGCCGACCAAGACTCCGGCAGTAAACCCATTAAGCATTCGGCCCGAGACAGAAGGGGTAAATTTGTCAAGGACACACATTCAGCCCCTCCGGGATCCCAACCCCCGTCACCCATGGACTTGTCGTCTTCGCAGGCTGGAACCTCAACAAGGGGCCAGTCTTCAACTAAGAAGCGCAAGAACAAGGGTAGGACTTCGCGGAATGCCCAGTCCCTCGAGGAGGAAGAGGAACCCTCTTCGGAGGATGATGATGATAAGGACGCCAAGTCAGACCAAGACTCTGACAAATCCGACGACTCGGATGGAGACGACGACGACAACGAAGATGGCAAAGGGAAGCCGCCAACAGCGGCACCCGAACATCCAGAACCGGAGGATGAGCCTGACAATCAGGAACAACCTCCGGCAGATGACCCGGACGATCCAATGGAGGACACGGGATCTAAGGTCCCCTCCGGACAGCAAGCCTCGGGCCTTTTCGACCAAAGGACCCCAAGCCCTCCGGCCGACCAGCTACTTATGAAGTGGCACGAAGACACAGCGCAAGTTCTGCCTCGGGAGATCCCATCGAAGCCTATCATTCGGCTTCCTTGGCCAAAACAGCCGGCAACCATGCGGGCATCTAAGCCGAAGCCTCGGATCTCCGACACCGACCCTGGATGGGTGCATGTTCACGCTGCACTCAAGGCGCTGTCATGGTCGGGCCCCACCTACGCAACCCCGGAGTTGGCTTACCAGCTGCTGAAGCATTGGCGCGTCGACAAGGACGGAAGCTGGTTCGACCTTAGCCTCGACAGAGTGAAGATCTACTGTCGGATGGCATACGAGACTGGTGCCATCCTTCGGGTATATACCAAAACGGAACGACCGTACTACGTCTTTCCGAGGGAAGAACAAGACCCAGCGCCGAAGACTTACCTCGGATGGCGGGACGCAGTGATCGCCTGCCTGCGGACGGATCGACACCCGGAAGGATTAACTCGCCGGGAGATTTTGAACCACCTAATAGGTCGGTTCGAGTTCATCTTGATGTCCGCTTACCCTCAATTGGAAGATGCACGGTACCGACCGGTCCGAAGAAAGGAAACCAACCTGTACTATCTGGCCGATGAGCTGGAGTATGTCCTCGAGCAAGCCTGCCGACAGAAAGTCCTCGGATCGAGTGAGGTGTACAAGACCCACGGGCAGCGCTTCTCCGTCTTCTACCTACCTGAAGACTTCGGACAGCACCTGCCTAAGACGCGGGCAAGCTCGGCGAGCCCGGCGAAGGCTCCTACTTCGGCCGAAACGGAAGCCCAGAAGCGGTTGGCACGGGCCAAGTCAACTAACCCGGCTGACCTGCCGAAGAAGAAGAGCTAAACGGAAGTACATCATCGGAGGTTCCCTGCCCAATAGGCGAGACCTATAACCTCCGTAACGGGGATGTTTCTCTTGCCCAATAGGCGAGAAAAGAAAGGATCGGACAAGACCTGACCGTACCCGACCGTTTAAGCTTACATCTAACCGTAGAACGTTTAACCCAATAGGTTTACGTAATGACCCAAAAGGTTTAAAAACAAAAATAACTTAACAATATTAAGTTAAGTGTTTTGACCACAGCCTCCCCAGCCCCGAACGGAAGCCTATGACTCGGACTGCCAGGCGTGCAAGGCCAATAACAACTCTCCTCGGACACGTCAACCCTGTGCAGAATGCCTGTTACGACATTTGGACAGACAAGCCGGGGATCACAGAGTCACACGACGGGACCAGGCTAACGCCCTGTACGTCCAGGTCGTCACCGGGAACCTGAGTGCCTACATGCACGCCGTCCATAACAGTCGTATCCTTGATGAGTTGGACGGCCGACAATTGCTCTACATGTGGGACATGCAGCGCTACCGCAGACGTACCCACGAGCCCGGCTGGGATAACACCCCAGCAGTCCCGGACAACGCCCGATTGGTCCATGCCCGTGAACAACGACGGGAGCAGGAGCGCGAGGACGACCGCCGAGAAATAGCGGCAGCTGACCGGAGAATCGCTAAGGCCCAGCGCGAGCGCGACGAGCGAGCACGCCAGAAGGAGAATAAGAATCCAACGTTAGGCGTAGCCGGCGATTTACAGGCTAGGCTCATGGCGGAACCCAAAAGGTTCCCGGATGAGCCCTCAGCACCTCTTAATATGGACGTGCTGAATCCGGATCGGACCCTAAAAACGTCCAGCCTCCAGAATGCGTTCCAGGTCGGCCCCGCCCCACTCACTGGGCTGACGGTAACACTCACCGGACCTGACGGCCGACAATATATGGCCCAAATCCTTGACCCCCAACAAACGGAGGCTCTGCCGGCAATTCAGCGGAGCCAGGTAGAACAGCAGCTGGTAGCCCCACAAGAAGGTGGCTCACTCCAGCAAATGGACAGCGCACCCTCGCAGCCCCCGGCCCTAACGGCGGTTCGATCGGCAGAACCACCAGCGACGGCAGCAGTGACCCCAACAGGGTCCACTCCGTCTAACCGCAGAACCCAGAGTGTGTCGGACTTGGCACCAGGCGACCTGCGTCATAGGCTGGGAAGGGACCTACGACACAAGCTGGAGGCTCAACATAGGCCAGATGAACAGCCTTCGAAGGATCGGACCCGACCCTCCCCCGGCAAGCGATCCGGTTCGGAGGATACCGGGCTCGTCGTGGACTCCAACAGCAAGTCCCGGCGTAACTTTACCCAGCCCGTGGCCCGACATCAGGCGGCTCGACACCAAGCCCTACGACCACCCCCACCTTTGGAACAGCTGGATGAGCTGCCAGTGCCACAGCGCCCATTACCAGACCCGGAACCGGTAGTGCCTAGCCAGCATGACCCTCGGTACGACCATGCACGCCGACAGGGTATGGCAGTGGAGATACCACACCCGACGGAACGGACGAATTATATCATGGGCACTATGCAGTACCGGGAGGATCGACGAAACCAAATCTGGCACCTGGTCAATGACCTTCGGATCTTCCTCGACCATTCCGGATACCAACAGATGTTCGAACATCGGCAATGGTCCGAGGACTTCGAGATGAATGATCGGCTGTCTTATGGCATCGGATTCCCATACTACCGGACGAACGGTTTGCCTAGCACAACCGACCCAGCGACTTTGGGATTACCACTTGACCACCTGGATTGGTCTCAACTGAGCCAGCTCCCGTTGTTCTCTTCGGAACGGGAGATCACGGACCATACGGAATGGGTGGCGCAGTTCGTACTCACCGAGGCACAAGCAGCCATGGTGATTACTGCAGCCAGAGCGGCCCAGGGTTTGCCCGAATACCTTGGCAACATCGAACCAGAAGCCCGGGGAGATGCTCCGTTGGCCTTCCAGACAGCTTTGCGACTGATCTTCGCGGCCCGACTTGGCCACCATCACAGCCACTACACCCTGTACTGCGCGTACCGGAATAACAACATTCCGCCCCGACTTCGGACGGCGGTGGCCCAGCTGAGCGCGCCGATGCGAGACACAGTGGTAGGATTATGGCTGCGTGACTTCTTGATGACGGCGGAGCGATGGTACAAGGAATACCAGTACCATCCGGATGAGGAAAAGGATGTCGATGAAGCCTCGACCCTCTCGGAATGGTGCCGGACCCATCGCCACTTGCCGCCCGGGTTCACATCACCACCGATGCCCGAGGGCAAGTCATCCTACCGGTATAACATGTGGCCAGGTTCATCATCCTCGGGCAGGAACCGCCGAAGACGCGAAGCCCGCCGAACCAAAGCTGAAAAGCCCGGACAGGAAGCCTCGGAATCGCAGTCAACCTGCACCCAGGAGGCTACATCTTCGAACCACCCGGGACGAAGGGATAAGGACGATGACTCGGAAGGCTCCCACTTCGGTGGTGGAGCCCCGGTCAACGTGGACTTGGAGTGAAAGAGACCGGTAGCTGGACCCCAATAGGGTTAGGCTAACCGAAAAACCGGTCAAACGGACATGACGACGTCTCCAATAGAGACGTATCCCATAGATGAAACCCAGCTTGTGGAGCCGCAGATCGTTGGCCAACCACTTTATAGCCGTTAAACCACGATCAGCTACCGAGTCCGGACCCTCAATAAGGGATACGACGGTAGATTTGACCCTGTACTACGCCCAAACGGCCCGGAGCATACCTTTCACCGAGCCAACCTTCATTACCCTGCAGATCATAGCCTTAACCACGATCTTACCCTCCTGCAGATCGCAGTCCTAACCACATCCGCTACCATTAAGAAGTTACGGAGTCAGCCACAAGTACGGCTGTCCGTGGTGATCTCAGCGAGGAAGGCAACCTGCAGACCGCACCTAACTACGACAGACCAACCTGTCTTTCGGTCCGAGCAGATTGCTCGATACCTCACCGGACCCTAAAGGCTCCGGGGTATGAGGCCCAATAGGCCTCCATCTGCGGAAGGATCCAGACTTCGGCATAATATAGGAACTTCTGTTCCTATATCTTACATAGCTCCAATCCATTGCTGAACAACGGCAGCGGAAGCAGAATGCGAACCTTCTTCGATCCGAGCAGATTGCTCGATACCTCAATATCGGACCCTTCGCACGTAAGGAGGTTATCTAGGGGTTCCCAGCATGGCCTGCTGGGCACTCCTCCTTAAACCCAGCCGGCAGAAGGACCCGGTGAACATACGGTTCCATAACTCCGACTTTCAGAGCCCAATAGGCTCCCAACCCGATCCGCACGACTCGAACCTTTAACGGAGTACGGATTACGCCGACCTAGGACGAAATACCCCCTCGGTCAGCGAACCCGTATGACTAATTTCCGGAACTCAACCCAAGAGGATTCCGCTAGCATGGTGTAGAAGACGTCACTGCCGCCTTCTTCACCGTGCTTGCCAACAGACCCATGGACACCCCGGGAATCGGAGTAGTAGCTGGCTGACTAATGTAATCGAAGTCAGTGCGAGTGCCCAATAGGCCTCGGCAGCATAACTCCGGCGGAATCCGTCGTACGAAAAGCGACGGGACGGTGCTGCGCGGCGCGATCCGCTTCGCTCCACCGGCCTGTCCCTCCGGCAGAAGGACCATCGGAGGATGCAAGCCTTCGCAGATCGCATACAACCACGATCTGATACCACGTCAAGCGACGCAGATCAACCACGATCTTTACCTTACCGCGGATGCCCATTGAGGCCCAATAGGCCTCCCTTCCACCCCCGGAACGGAACGGAAGAAGTGGGACATTAGGGCACACTCATGCCCTTACCCCTACTCACAACGCTGTGTTGGAGTAATGGTATGAGTGACCGGCATGACCATTTCACCGTGAATCGGACTGTGGTCACCGGAAGGATGTACCAGGACGTTAGGGCACTCATGAATCCCCTGAAGAGCTATAACAGCCGGCAGAGGATTCATGAGTCCGGCACGACTGCACGCCCAGAAGGAGGCTACGGACGTCCATAACTATGCCAACAGGCCCAACAGGCCTTTAGCCCCATATTCCGGCATCCCGGGTGTTTCCGCCTAAGTGGAAGCACGGGATCAGCCGAGGAACGGACCACCTTGGACTCCGTCTTTAAAACTTAGAGTGCCTACCTCGTGGCTTAGACCCGATTAGGTCCTACGCAGCCGCCGAGGAGCCTCTTTTGCATGATTTTTGCTAGTCACCCGGTGGATATCTCTAGCATCAAGCGGACTCCCACCAGAGCATGTTGTGCCAGTCTCGTTACCGAGGCTCGGAGTCCCGGACACTGAGGCCAATTGACCCTCGGATACTTGTTCGGACCCTGTCCAGCGACATTGACCCTCTCCATGTTACCCAATAGGTGACGGGAGATGTTAAAAAGGGTTTCTGCCCGGGCAGAATGCCTTGGACCAGCTTTAGCGGATGCTGACTACCTCACCACCGAGGCTGCCCCGGATAGCGACTTCATCTCACCGGCGAGACCCTCGGTAGAGTTGCCCAATAGGCGACTTACACCGATAATAAGGGTTTTTGCCGAGATGGAACGACCATCAGACCTTTGGATACCGAGGATTGGAACCTCTGACCCTCGAGGGTTGAACCCCCGACCCTCGGGCTCGGAACCTCGGACCTTTCGAATCTCGGCGATCACCCTCTCCGGGTTACCCAATAGATGACAGGAGACGAATTCAGGATTCTCAGCCGAGCGGAACATCTCCGTATCCATTTGCCAGTGCAGCCGAGGGTACAACCCGGACTCTAACTCGAGTACCGAGGCTGCCAATGGACTTAGACTCAGCAACCGAGGCTGAGTTTGGACTCTGACTTCACAATCGGAGCTGACCCTCGGTCACCGAGCCTACCATCGGACTTCAAAACCTTGAAGTCAACCGGATACAGGGTCGGACTCCCGTACAGAGGCCATATCATTATTCGGACCAGAACGTGGTTTACACTGCACAGTGCAGTGTAAACCACGTCCATCGACCATTCAACCCTATGGAGACCAGGCGTTAACCGGTCCTTGTTGCCCAATAGGCGACAGGATACAAAATTACGGTTTTTGCCCGGATGGAACCTCGGATCACCGGACTTTCCCGGAGGATCCACTGCTCAATAGACCCAATAGGTCTTATCCTGCACCTAGAGAGGGTACCTTATGGTATTCGCGAATGCGACGGTGCCTCTCCACTAACCTTACTTGATGAACCCCGGCTGGACGTGAGTACGACTTGTCTTACCCGGCTGAGAAGGTTCCAATCAACCTTTTACCGGAGGATCCCGGTCGGAAAGTGTGTTTCACGCCCGTTTCACACCCGACAACGGAGATCCATACCCTTTACCCGAAGCTGATAGGGTCGAACCTTTGACCCTCGAGGATCGAACCCCCGACCCTCGGTGAAATGAACCGGTACCACTGGGTATCCCGAGAACCAATGCCTCGGACCTAGATGGCCGGATATCCTGTGGACTGGAGCCCCCGTGAGTGGATCAGCTCTAGTCGGAATGAGCACCCGGACCAAAGACCCGGACCAAAGACTTTGAGTTTACTTTTTCTAATCTCGAAATGATGTTCTCAATTTTATTGATCTTTTCACTAACCTGCTCACCACGAATTGTGATGTTATTTTTACTAGAGAGAGAGACAGATGGAATAATACTTTATTTTTTTTTACTTTTTCGCCGTTACGGACACGACCAACAGATGCCTACACCGGTCCAACAACACCACCGACCGACCTTCGGATTTCGGCCGTGAGTTGTATCGCCACCACGGGTCCGGAGGAGAACGCGGCACCGAGAGACCTTCGTCATCGGACACCCCCGAGGCGCAGCCACCGACCCCAATAGGGTCGTGTGCGGAGCGGGCACTGAGCGGTATGAGGCCGGTCCTTCGCAGGGGCTCGGACTCCCGCCCAGAGGCATGTTGGGCCAGTCGCTATGGCAGCCTACGAGTAGGCAGCCAGCGACAGTCTCCCGCTTCCGGTGTGCTGACTCACACCGAGTCGCACTCGCTGTCGAGCGCTAGATCGGCCTCGACTCAGGCAGCTTTCCGCCCAGCCTTTCGTCTCGGCCAATCATCGGCCTCGATGTAGGCGGAGCCACGCCCCCTTTCCACATCTCGTCCTATCAGCGTTCGTTCGCTCGTGTTGGATCTGCCCAGTGCCGCATTAGGCTTTTTCCCATGCTTTCGGCTCGATGTGCCGTTCATTTTCATTCACTAGCTGACATTCGGTGATTTTCATTCCACAGCTCACATCGAGCCTTTGTGTTTTTGGTTCTCTGTACTTTATTGCTATCCACAATAAAGCCTTCTCTCACTATCGTGAGCCTTTGTTCGCCAGCTGTCACAGTGTGACAGCCCCGCCTACTTCAGTTACGTCATTAAAATAATAATTTTTTAAATTTATTTAAGAATTATTATTTTCCTTTTGTGGTCGAATTTTGGTGACAGTGTGACAGCCCCGCCTACTTAAGTTACGTCATTAAAATAATAATTTTTTAAATTTATTTAAAAATTATTATTTTCCTTTTGTGGTCGAATTTTGGTGACAGTGTGACAGCCCCGCCTACTTCAGTTACGTCATTAAAATAATAATTTTTTAAATTTATTTAAAAATTATTATTTTCCTTTTGTGGTCGAATTTTGGTGACAGTGTGACAGCCCCGCCTACTTAAGTTACGTCACTAAAATATTATTATGGTTAGGTTGTTGAGGTTCATATCAAAGGTTTTATAAGGTCATTATTATGATGACGCTCGGTTTCACATCGTCCATGCTTTTTATGTTCTTTAGGCCATAGAGTGAAGGCTTCGGCTACCATTGTAATGGTGGTACAGTAACCTACTGTTTTAGCCTATGGTGGAGCATGGTGGCCTTCTGATATTACGTAACATGTCTATCTTACAGATAAACAGCTATTTGTAACATACTCGTACTTACTAATTAATATAGCAGTGCAGTATATTAGTGCATTATAGTATTTACAAAAAACCTATTCCTACTTATTAAAAACTTGAAACCTTTTAAAAGGGAATAAACGTCTGAATCAAACCTTAAAGAAAAAAACGGAACTATAATACGATCATTTTATGAATGACTATTTAAAGAAAGGCGAGGATTAAATGTAGTTTTATTAATGACTATTTAAAGAAAGGCCAGGATTAAATGTAGGCTGTTTCTACGAGTACTTACAGACAATTTTAATGAGCAAATTAATAAAGCGAATAATTATTTTTAAGTAAATGCAAATGTTTCTTGGCAGCAGAAATTTAAACTCATTTCTATTGATACAAAATTATTTAATAGGCAAATAATTATACCTAGCTAATAATTATTTTGTAAATATACACAAACCTTCCTGGCAGCATATACTGTATATTATTTTAATGGGCAAAATATACTGTAAGTTATTTATACAGCATATACTGTAAATTATTTTATTAGGCAAGCGGAGCGGAGCAGCAAACAGCAGTAAAATAAGTAAACAGCAGGCAGTGTTTTTGGTTGTAAGTGTGGAAAGGCCAATGTCTCCTATTTTTTCGACGTGTCCAAAGTGTCGATTTATTCCGGATCCAGCGAACGTTGTTTCGAGTCCAGGCCTGACCGTGTTTACTGGTCAGTCAGGCGGAAAAGTGTCCGCTGCGGGACACTTTGAGAAGGGGACACCGAAGATCGGGTCGACTGATTGTGTCATGATTATCTGTTCCATGCCGGCACATAATGCCCGGTACACACCTAAATTGGTCAATTGTGGCGGCTGGTTATAGTGCGCATCGCGGCATTGTTTAGCAGAGGGAAACTAGAGACGAGCACACCTGGTCATCGTACTGGCTAATGTTACTTAGGATCATATTATTATTATTATTATTATTACGGCACAAGAGCAGACAACCCCCAAGGGACTTCAAGTCTGGTCGAACAAAACAATTTTCTGTTAACAAAACATTTAGGAGAGATTAACAGATCTGAGTAGAAATTTAAAAGAAGGTACAGAACTAGCTTCGAGAATTTTAGGATAACAGCAAGAATTTTATCAAGAAGACGCTTTAGTCGCATTTCCATAGTCGACCCTCCGATAACTTTCTTTGCCCGCGTAACATCGATCCGGGCCGGCTTCCGCAAGTTGTAGTGCGCGGTGTTATCTTTTACTTGGATCATGTCCAGGAGGTAGGCCGGAAGTGAGAACTGATTTCTGTTCCAGAACTTGAACAACCACACCGCATCGCTCTGACGCCATCGGTCGAATATGTGAGGAATACCCAACTTCTGATACAGTTCCGGAGTAACCGGCATCTTGTAATCACTGATGGTTTTCAGAGCTTTACGTTGCAGTCCGTCCAGCTTGTCGCGCTCAGTCGAAGACGCTGCAGACCATACCGGCGACTGGTGTCCGATATGGCATCCAAAGCAAGCGTGGTAAAGACCTTTGCGCTGTGACATGCTGAGCCCTTGTTGTGCTCGCTTAATCATGGCAATGCCGAAATTCCCCTTCCGTTGCACCTTTCTGAACTGTTCACTCCACTTCAAGTGGTTATCGATCTCAACGCCGAGATACCGTACACATTTTGCAATGCTGACAACCGACCCGTTGATGACGACTTCCGGATCCGGTTGTTTGTTTCGGTCAGAACATAAGTAAATGGCTTGGCATTTCTTTCCATTTACGTGCAAGAGATTTTCTTCCATAACCTGGCCGACACGCACCAGTCCAGCATTCAGTTTAGCGGCAGCAATACTTTTCGTTTTTCCAGTTGCATGGACAATTGTGTCGTCTGCAAAACAATCAACCTCACAATCTTCTGCGTTAACAGTAAGTACATCATTAATGTAGATGGTGAACAGGATTGGTCCTAGCACTGTGCCCTGCGGGACGCCAGATGTTAATGGCAGCCAGTCGGATGTTCGTTTCCCATCTCGTACTCTTTGGACTCTGCCGGTAAGGTAACTATGTAGCCATTTTACTACGATATCCCCGGCTCCGATTTTCTTCATCTTGTCCAGTAGTCGCGAATGGCTTACACTGTCAAATGCTTTCTTGAGGTCTAAAAAACACACTGCTGTCACATTCCTGCTATCCAATGCCTTTTTCCATTTCTCCGTTGTTTTTAACAATAGCGTTTCACAAGAATGACCGTCTCTGAATCCAGACTGATTTGGGGATAAGATCTGTTGTTCTTTCAAAAAACGCACTAACTGCAATTGGACGCATTTCTCAAACACCTTCGAGAAATTACAAAGTAGCGAAATGGGGCGGAAGTCATCAACACACTGCGGGGAAACACTTTTTGGCAAGGGGTAAACTTCGGCTTTTTTGAAGACGGAAGGAAACACTCCCTCCTTCAGCGACTGATTCACCATTTGCGTAAGGACTGGAGCGATGAGCGGCGTGATTTTCTGTAGCAGTTTTGGTGGCATCCCGTTTGGTCCGGGGCTTTTTTTCTTCGCGGCCATTCGATGAAGTATCCCAGCCACCACTGCTGTATCAACATGCGCAAACCTAGAAAACAAAGCGTTACTATCGTCCCCCAGTGGCGGTCGCTGTGGGGGATCGTGCGGAGCCCCGTGTTGGCCCATTGTCACGAAATGTTGATTAATCGCATTTAAATTAACTGCAACCGCACTAGGTTTCGCATCTTTTTTCATTGTTCTGCCGATTTCTTTCCACACTACGTCACTCCTGCGCTGATTTTCTTTGAAAAACGCCTCTTTAGCATTTAAAATAGCCGTGGTCACTTCTAGCTTCACTCGCTTATACTCTCAGGCTTGCTGATCGTACATCGGTGTCCCACGTGATCTGCATTTCTCTTCGTACAGTTGGTCTTTGATCTTTAGCATAGCTTTTAAATCATCGTTCATCCACGGTGGAGATGCACGCTTTACACGTCGGGAGCGTGTAGGAAAACATTTGTCAACCACAGCTGAGAGGTCTTGCACGAAATTCTCCACAACTTCATTTACGTCACGTTGTTCATCATACTGTTCGTAGCGCTTCACTGTTTCGCCGATTTCATCCAAAAACTTGTTATCGTCCGTATGGCTCCACAATCGAAATTGAATTGTTTTGTGAACTGGAATTATAGTTTTGTACTGTGCAACAGTACGACACAGGCGGTGATCCGAAAAACTGACATCGGTAGCAGGCATACTGGCATACAGGGAAGGCGGGGAGCACAGCATAGTATCGATTTTGGTGCAGCTGATAGAATTCATGTTATCCTTCTTCATTTTCCTGGTGGCCACGCGAGTATAACCTATCACCTTTTCGTCGAGATTAAAATTTGTTTGCAGATCATGGTAATAGCGGTGGTACGGAGTACTACTGATGGAAGTATCGATATTCAAGTCTCCCGTAAGCACGTAATCACAATCAGGGAACCGAGACAGGATTATCGATATGCGCAAACAAATATTTTGTATCTGAAGCGTTGGAATCCGGAGCACGGTAAATCAAACCCACCAATACTTTTCGCTTACCGATTTGTAATAAAACCCACCAACTTTCACAATGAGCATACGTTTCTTTGCTATCAACGAGTTTACTGGTGATATAATTGGGCACATACAGCAGGAGACCTCCGCCGCGAACTTTACAGTGGTCTTTACTGCGATCTTTACGAAACAGCTTATATCCAGGGACTTCATATAATTGATCAGGATCCGAAGATGAAAGATGAGATTCCGAAATACAGAAAATTTTAGAAATGTTATCATCAGAGAGAAGAATACTTTCAACCAAATTATGCTTGGTCGAATTGCGATTATTAATGCCCTGTATATTTAGATGGTAATAAGCCACTGAAGATAAGCTGCAGCGTTTTTTGGTCCCCATATCGATTATATACAACCAATCCGTACAAACTTACAGTTGCAAGACTCAGAAAAAATTACTGAACATTCTACTACAGAAAAAAGTTGCTTCTGTTACATTTTGAAAGGAAAAAGTTAAAGAAACTCCGCTGGCTTGGCGGAGCTAAATTTAGCCCACCAGCCAGCCAACATAAAAATAAACTTAAACTAAAAAACGCATATGTAAAGCTTCTGCAATATTTTAAAGTCCTTTTATCTTCGTTGAAGTCTAGATTAAAAGAAATGTCCCTAAAAATGAACAAAACTGCAAAAACTAATACGAAACCAAAAGTATCTGAAATGAGGAGTAACGCTGAATAACTGAAACGTGTGAAAAATCTTTAGGAATAAGAGAAAATCAGGAGTAAACCTGTAAAAATTCTGAAGATTTAGTAGTAAAAAAGTGAAAATTCACACGAGCTTCGCTTTCTTCGCCGGCGTCGCTGGTTCGGTATTTCGTTCATGTACATCTTCAAAATCGCAGGTTGGAAGGAACTCGTCTTTTTCAAAATCCTGAATGATTGTTTCCAAGCCGTCGCTTTTCGTTTCTGAGGTGATGCTGTCAGTATCGGCTTCGTTACAAAGAAAACGGTCATCTTCGGTTTCGTGTTGTTCTTCCACCTCTTCGGAATTCCGCAGTATGGTGACACGTGTGACGTATGGATCAAATTCATCTAATGCCTGTATGAGGTGGTTCAGGTATTTCCTTTTTGATGGTCGCATTTTGTGCTTAGCGTTGTAGGCTTCTGCATAGTCATTTAATGTAATGCTATGAGTAGCAAGAAGTGAAGCAATGGAATCTGAAGGCGGTGCTTTGAAGAAAACATCAACAGATGTCATGAAGGTAGCATTTCCTTTTTTGTACTGGACTTTCTCAAGATGACCTAAGCCTTGCTGTTGAAGTGTTGTTGCAAACTGAACGAATTTCTCATTTTCTGCAAAAGGGTAGCAGTTCCTGTAGCGTGTTGCTTCCGACACCAGTTGAGTTGTTAGTAGGTTGCCATACAGCAGAAGCATGTCACCTTCTGCAGTTGTTGGGACATTTTCGTTGGAAAATATTTTCAAAACCTGCTGACTTGTTTGCGCATACTTGATGGCGTGTTCGAAAGTACTTAAGGAGATCTGCTGTGGAATATCGATGGTTCCGGTTTCATTGAAACTTTGAAGAGCGCGTTCTAGCACATGTAGTATCAAAGCAAGTTTTAACACCATTTCTTTCAGCTTCGCATAACTCTGAGTAAACGAGGTCATCTTTTTTTCGCGAATTTTGACATGTCGGTCTTTTTTTAACTGCTCCATCTCTTCGGAAAGTTGGAAATATCGTTCGAGGGCTTCGTCTGACAATGATATTTCGAATAGTTCGGGTTGATCAGTTAAAAATCTGTACAGGGCCGTAAAGGTAGCTTGAATGTTGTAAGGTTGTGATGTATTGGATTGTTTGTGCATTCGGAATTTTCTCGCATTGCCTGTGTCATCTTCAATAACTGTGAATAGCCAGCGTTCCTGTTAAATAAATAAGAGCAGAACAAGTCAGTCAATATTGGAAATGTGATTGTGCTGCACTATTAGTTTCCATGACAATCGCCGTCATGCGCACAGTACATGTATCGAAATTACGTTAATATGACCACAACTCACGAGTACCTCGTAATATGATCTGGGTTGGCTCGCAACCTCCACTAAATGGCCACTGCCTAGTCGTGCTCATCATTAGGGAAGAGTGATTTACATATGTAATGCTTTTCTTGAATACTTCGTGGAAAGCGGCATTAATATGCACTTCGAAAAAATTTTTATTGCCATTGCACAGTAAGAATAGGGTGACTAGCACCACGAGACTTTTAATACGGTACCGGGTGACTATACGGCGATCAGGCAGAAGAGGCCAGCGGCGATCAGGCAGAAGAGGCCAGTTTCCAGTTCTCTGTTTACATGACTACGGTCAGTCAAGCCTAGGGTTGTTAACGGTGCAATTTGGTGCGTAAATTAAGCCTTTCATAGTCGATGGTGTTAATTTTGCGATTTTGTTATCGCACCGACTCTAGTGATGATTTCTCCAAAACGCCAAAAGGAACGAAAAACGACAGCCAAAACAATAATTTCTTCACTCATCATATGCGCACCAGCTGAAAAGTAGTTGAAAACAGCTAAAAAAATACGAGAAGTTATTCGTAAAAGTTTTTTTATACACATTTTTCCTTTTTTTTTCTAGTATTTTTGACACCGGTGAACCGCTGTTTTCACCGGTTATGGACGTTGTGATTTTTTCCTTACACCAGTGGACTACGCGAATCTTCCCCGATATTTCACCGTGATTTTCTCGAATTTCACCGGTGTACCGGTGCAAAATCGTACCGATAATAACCCTACTCAAGCCTAACTATAATCGGGTGGCACAGAGAGTACAGTCGATAGCGACCACGCCGACCAGTTGTGAGTTTGGCAAACACCTCGAAAGATTCTCTTTTGGCAAATGCCTAACAATTTCGATGGGTCGAATGACTTTTTAGCTTTAGTTCGGCATGAAAACCTCAAACGCAAAAGAAGTCGGACAGATTTTTAAATAGTAGTTAAGTTTATCTTTGCCGACGGGAGATTCATGGTAATTTTTGAAGATAACTGTACCAACATGAGCGGCAGTGGTATAATAGTACCGTGTTGGACTGGAATTAACAACCAGGCAGTTTTATCTTGGTTTTGCGGACAATAAATTTTTTCAATCACACATCTGGAAAAACGTTCTCTGTAGCCATGAAATAGTTCTTGAGCGGCAGAGTTTTTCCAAACAGTGGAAATAGTTTTTCCAAACGTATTTTAAGCAAAAAACGAATACTAACTGTTCGTAATCAGAATTCTCATATGCGATTACAGAAGCAGCAGAAAATGAAATGGTGTGTTGTATTATAAGCGTACTGCATTACAGGCACCTATGAATTGCGGTACACACCTTCAAACCTTCCCCACCGGTCCAATTTCGAATGGTATTCGCTAGGGTAGGAGGGTGTATTGTGCCGTATAAAGAAACACAGGAGTCCTGCGTTTTCACGCTGCACGCTTTTGCGTAGGTTGCACAGAGGCGCCCGCCACTCCAGCCTGTGTTAATGAATGCAATTGTCTCCTGCGCTGCTGGGCCCTGGGTCAAGTCGTGTAAGAATTTGGAAAACTCGTCTCCAATGATCGAAACTTTTCCATCGGTTTCTTTTATTAATTTCCGAAAGCCTGCAAGTTAGCATAATTTTTGGCTTTAGTATTACACACTGCACAATTACATACTGTTATGTTAGAAATAAAGAGATTAAAATGTATTCCATAAAACAAAAAGAAATAGTTTTGCATAAAAAATATTCCTCTGAAATGTATAGAGCAGCGGTATAGCCAAATTAGCTAACGGTAATGCATGTAAAGTAGCGGTAAAATTTTTTTTCAAATTAAACAAGCATACAAAAGACGTGTGTTCCTAAACTTTTATAGCAAACTCGTTAATGACTATCTGCATATTTACTGGCGCTATTCGAAGGCCGGTCGTGGAATTTCTTTTGGAATAGTGACTCAATGACAGACAGCGGTCCTAAGCAGTAGCGCTCAATTGCCGGTGAATTCCCGCTTCCTGGAGCTGCAATTGCTAGCATGAGTAAAGCAGGTACGATGTGATGGTCTATTGCCTCGTCCGGTTTCAGTGCAAGATTCCCACTGGCAATGGTGGCTGTCAGGGCCATCAAAGACATCAGCACTGCAGATTCCTTTGTTTTGCCGTCAACGGCAAACCAGGACAAAGCCTTGCACAATTCGGGAGAAGCAACTTCGGTAAGGTCATGAAATGCAAGCTGTAGGGCTCTTTCGAAAACTTGAGCCGCTTGTTCTTCAGTCACGTTAGCATTTCCAGATTTACTGGTAGATGGTTTCATTTTTTTGAGGATGCAAAACCCGTTTCGGTAATTTTACTCGTTTAAGTCACAGCGTGGCTACGTTTAAAGTTTTCTAGTTAGCGAGAACATCAAGGTTACTTAGCAAGGTCCCTGTACCTACAGGTATGGCGCGACGGACTTGACTAAGCAATAAGCATTTTGTGTGAACTGTACTGTCGTGAAAAACTTTGTCCGTAGAGTAATAAAGTAATCCCAATAAGTCACATGACAATATTGTGACAATACCATTTATAAGATATTATTACTAGCTGCACTTTAGCCTCCGCGTTTTAGTGATTGTATTTATTTTTGGTGATTTCTGTAGTAGGCAGTATTGCAGTTCAGTTACGGTTTGTTAAGTGCAAGAAACTGCTTTTGGAAACCTCCTGTTTTTTATAAGTGCAAGAAATTGCTTCTAAGTTTATGCCCACCATTTTGGCGAACGTGAAGGAGAACAAACTTACTCTTGAAATTAATGTGCGACTGTGCGTAAGCATTAACTAAGCACTAAGCTTGTCGGCAGTCCGTACATGCCTGCAGTCCGTACTATGCAGTAAAACGAACTGTACAAGCTTGTCCGGTAATTTCTGTCGTAAAGGTACAGATAGCACATATTTAGCGCGAAGTTCGCGCTATAGGATTGCCACTACACTACGTTTGGCGTAATACGCGAATTTGTGTATTTCGTTGTTTCGAACCGGCAGAAATTATTGGACAAGCTTGTACTGATATACTCCCGGACAGGAATCGGCGCGTCTAATATACTGCGTGAGATACTGCGAATATTGAACAGTAGCAGTAGCATATTGAACAGTAGCATATTACGTTGAACAAATTTGTTTTAACCGTTGGTGTTCGAATTACAGAGGTTTTACTGTACTAAAAAAACGTATTTAGTACTTTGTGTTATGACAGTATATAAGTATGCGGTAAGAAACATCCTCGAAATATTATCAAGTTTCTAGAAGTCGTCGTCCGATATTTACCTGTGCTCGGCTTGTAACGGGACGGGTATATAGATAGTTGTGTTGTATTCGTTTTGATGCCTCATCAAATTTAAAGTATGTCACAAGACTGTGGACACTCAATACCATATGTTTGACGACAATCGTCATGGAAACGATGGGGAATTCAAGTGGAAAAAGCCTAAGCGCAAAAATGTAACTAGTAGTTTGCAGGCACCTGTAAGTCTATGGTTAAAACACGACCGTCTGCAAAACCTTATAAAGACCGCGCTGTTTAAAGACCAGAAAAATGGTACGTATACTACTACATATGTACCTCAGTTCGGATTGCACTACGTATGTTGCAAACCTCCAGAAAAATGAACATTTCATGTACATTTAGTTTGAATTTTTTGACCAAAACTGCTTTTGAGACAAGTTTAATCAATCGTTAGCTACTGTCAATTAGAGTTTAACGTTACTCAAGCTTCAAGAAATAATAATCATGCGAAAAAAAGGCAACAAATAGCGATAAATGCAAATCAGACCTCACAAAGTCGGTAATAAAGGAAGTCAGTTGTCACAAAGTAAAAAATAAAGTAAAGAAGGTATATACTCGTATAATTGTTAAGCAAATGAAAAAGTCACGTCAAGTGTAACGTTAGTCACGCGTTACTATGAAACAATAATAATATAAATGAAAAACGATTACTGAAAACAGCTTTGAAGAAAAACAGAAAGGTCACTTATTTATAGTGGTAATTTGAGTGCGGTCACGAATGATGGTTAATTGAAAAGGCGAACTGTAGGGCTTATTAAATTCAGTCTTTGCGTAGGCGATTTTTGGAAACTTGATAGAGACATGCGCGCCATTTAGTAGCAGATCTTCGAATTTTTCAACGTTATCCCAAAGGCGGCCACTCATGTTCCCAGTTGCGTCCGTTGCTTCAAATAGGAGGCAGCGCCCTGTGCCTTTCGATTTGTGTTTCACCGCAACATTAGTGATCTGAACCACAAGCTCCGCTCTGAAATGCAAGTTTTTGTTTTTGTACATACAGTATGCACAAGTTTGTGTTGATACCACGTTTGTGTACACATTGCGAGTTCGTATGGTGTGCTTTTCGTACCGATCTGTCTCTTTGTCCAAATCAAAGATATCCATCTTCACTGCCTTGGTACAACCAACGGACTGGACAGTCACAAACTGTGGCACAGGCAGTCTGGAGGCAATGTAGTCTCCCATCGTACAGCCGGTTTTTATTGGAACCAAGTCATCAATGTGAATGGCGCCACTACAAGTTAATTGAAAATTGTGAAATTATACAGGTTATTGGAGATTTTAATTTTAAAGGGAATCGTTCATGCCACGTTCGTACTCGGAGTTCAAAGAATATTTGGTGATGTTGACCGCAGTCGGCAAATTCATTGACTGCATCGCTTTCACTGCCTTTTTCGACAACACGAAAGCTAAAAAATCAGACGTTAGTTTTGTAATACACTCACGGACCAGAAGCCTAATTACCGGACGACGCGTGAATTCGGTCACGTCCAAGAATGGTAGTCTCGGTATTGCTTCCACGTTTGTTTGTGATGATAAGCGGAAACATTGGCGGGGCGTTTCCAAGCAAAACATCCTTAACAAATTATGGCAATAGACACGAGTTTTTTCATATTTAATTAAATGCTTTAAAACAAGAAATTAATTATTATTATTTAACGCTTTATTGCAGAATTATTGAATTCTCAGGAACTCTGAAACGTATTTTATGTCGCAACCAAAATTCAAAAAAACAAACCGATCACGGACACAAGCACTCGAGCTTTATATTGGTCGGTACACGATTTGCATGGGTAATTTGCTTAGGCCTGATAATTTCAATTGTAATCGCGAACCACAACAGAATTAAACAGTATAGTTAAAATCAGCGCATATTCACCAAAATATGAGACGAATATCGCCTTGTAAAATTAAATAAATAGTATATATTGTGGAGAAAGCTGCACACATCACGTTTTACCACCAAAGTCTCCGCACACCACCTTTTACCACCACCAGGCTGCGCACACCACTATTCGCACCACGTTTTGACTCGGGCCACCATTTTTACGCCACCACTACATATATTTGAAACGTCGGTAGTCTTGGGACACCACATTTTACTCGTAGTTTCGAAGATATGCAGTAGTCGGTCGTATATACGACTACTATGGGCTATGTAATTACTTTCAAAAACAACAAGACATTTTAGGTCCTTCCTGACCAGTAGCGGGCGCCCGGGATTGTCTAGCCCGCTGGAACAGAAAAACGAGTTACACTGCGCATAATTTTAAGGGACTGATCGAAAAGGTCACCGAAATAGGGAGCATAGAAGAGGAAAACGACGACGAGCCGTACAATGCAAAAATGGGACAACAGGAGCGTTGGAATGCTGGTCGAAAAGTCAGCAAACTTGCCGAAAGCAAGCTGGCACAGCTGCCACCAAGCCTCTTCCGCGTTGAGCTCGCTGCGTATCTGAACCTTGTGCAAGACTTCGTAACACGACTTGAAGGTCTGGAGCCGGTGGGAAATGCGGACGCTCATGGTACGGAAAAGGCAAAAACCGGCGGCGATAAACTTCCTTCGTCCACTGCTTCCGGCTCTTTGGCATTTCCGGTGCCAGGCAGAAAACATGGGCGACCAGTGGTCCAGAAAGGAGACAAAACCCACTCGCAATTTAACGAGCGTGTTGGAGAAGCATCGTCGCCCTCAAGCCAAAATAGACAAACATTACCAGCGGCGCAAACGGGCCCTTTGGTGCCTGCGTCCACATCCACCGTAAATGTCACTTTGGGTGACCGTGTCGTTCGATACATTATTAATGGACTAAGTGTGCTGGATGTTGATAGTGCCAGGGTGCGAAACAACCAGACCGTTTCTCCGAACATTACGGATGCCATGTGTTTGCTGTTGCGTGACCTGGTGTATGATAGTTTGGCGATGGAGCTTAACTGGCATGTTAAAGAAGAAATATGGCTGCTTTATGGGACGTCACTGCCGGAAAAGCAGATTACGGTTAGCCACAAGGCTGTCCAAAACCAAGGAAACGGAATCGATTGTCTCCTTTACGCTTTAGCGTTTGCGCACGAGCTGTTCAATGGAATTGACCCACAGGATTGACCTTTTTTTGTGAAATTGATCCTTTTCTGAAAAAACCTTGAGGGAGTGGATTATAACACCATTCGAAGCTAAGCGTGTGCAAAAACTCAAACACCGTCCTGGCAGGGCGGCCGAGCGAGTAAAACCGAAAAAAATCGCTAACTATAACGGAAGCGGAGGCCAGCGAGTGGTATCAAAAAAGGGGAGCCAGACCGCGAGACGAAAAGAGCTATTGTTTTTCCGCCCGTAATAACAACTGCTTAATTTTCTTCCAAAATAGTGGTGTGCAGAGACTCTGGTGGTGTGCACTACGCTCCTGGTGGTGTTAGGAGATTTAGGTGGTTTTTTCAAAAAAATTGAAAAATAACAAAACGTGGTGTGCGGAGCCTTCCCCGTATATTACTTATAATAAATTATAAATTTTCCGTTAAATTTTTTTTATAATGCTGAGCTAAGTAAGAATGGGAGAATGTTAGGTGGCGTAAGCGCGTGTACATTAAAAATGCCGATCTTTTTAGACGACAAACCAATCTTTAGGCGCTAGTTGCAGTATGGGTTGCACTGTTGCAGTATTTTTTTACTCGGTAACGTGACTACTGTTACAGGCAGGTTAGCGCTTAATACTGAGGGAAGATTTTTATCTCGGATGCCCCGATAGGCAGTATTTTGGATGCGCGCGCGTTTACCTACATTACCAAACGTTCTCCCACACTTGCTTTAGTTGAGTAATATTAAGGACTAGTTATACGTCAGGAAAATAAACAATTTAGTTAATTAATAAAAAAATTAATTAATAGTTAATTAGGGAAATTAATTCGTTTTTATAATCCCGTTTTTTTCTGCATCACTGGACTTGCCTGCAAAACGGGAACAGCGAAGGCTTTGTCAAGATGGTCCAGTTCGTCTTCTTGGTTTGGTTTAGTCACGGTAACTTTCGTGATAGTAAACGCAGGAAGGTCAGCTGATTGCTCGTCTTCGCATTCATCAGAAGTGTCCAGCTGCACGACTTTGGTGTTTCTTCCATTACCACGTGTTTTTTTCACAACCTTTCCAGTATTCATTTTTTCTAATAGAAATAAATAAAAAAGTAAATGTGAATGTGACTGGATAAATGTGAAACTTGGATTTATTTAAATATATATAGATACTTAAGTCTTTTGACCAAAACTCCGAAATTCATCAAATCTAAATAGACTTTGCAAAGCCTGCACTTCTAGCCGGTTCGCCGCGTGTTAAATTTTTTACAGGTTTCTTGGCAACATCGCATACCTTCGACTAGTGCTCTGAGCGCGGCAGCTTCTGCAGGCAGCACATTAAGTTCTGGGTAGTTGCTAGTTTTGCATGCGACAGAGTGGCAACGTTGTTGCATAATCGATGATCCCAAGGCATGCACAAAGTATACGTTGTTAGAGCGGTGAAAGCGATTCACAATTTTGCAGAAGGTCAGCTTCGAGCCGTAAAAAATAGCAATGTCTTTCTCCACTTTGGCGAAAAAAGACGTGTTGCTTAAGGTAAAACCAAAAAACCGGCTAAGCAAATTTTTGATAACCGAACAAGTCAAAGTCAGGCGGGCAGGGTAAGCGTTATTGCGCGCTAAAGAGACGGGTGTGAAATTATCATTTAGTTTTTCATGGCAGTGCACAGTGTTAAGCAATGTTAGAAGGAAAAAATTGTACTCGCTTGAAGTGTGGACATTTGTCAGTGAATGTTTTTCGAAAACCGCACTTTGTCCAAATTTCGCGCATCGGTACATTCGGAATTGCTGGTTCCTAGTGTAAGGTGTAAGATCAACCAAAGGAACCGTTTCTAGTTGATGGAATTTCTGCGCGATCTTTACCACAGTTGCTTTAAGGTGCTTCAGATTGCCAAAAATGACTCCCGGAAATACCACGTGAAAACTACACTTTTCATTTCGAGAGCAGTCAAAAACAATAATTTCTTCAGTATTTAGTTCAGCCAAAGCAAAACTGCTAAATTTTGATATCAGATTTGTCGCTGGAGAAACTGAGTGCATTTTCCATTCTAAGTCAAAATATAACTTTTGTTTCCAACTCTCTAGAACCACCTCAAAAAAATACGGGCGTTGTTTATAATCAACATTTACAAGCCGCCAAATTTGCTCGCATTCAGCCACAATAAACTTTCGTGACCCCGATTCAGACTGTTCAAAAGAGAAGACTCTTAACGTGTTGGGACACTTTGACACGCAGTATTGTAAAGCTTCGTCAAGTTTAAGGAACCATTTTGCCATTTTTTCTCATTATATCGTGCAGTATTGTAAGTAATATTAATTACACACTTTCATACGCAGCAAAACAGTTACTTGGTTGATTACTTTGACTGCGTTAGATTTGGGCTACATTTATTTTCTTCGGGTAGCCCCTTCTTCGTTCGTGTGACAACTCTCATACCTTTTTTTTATTCTGTTTTCTATGTTTTATTTTCTTCCACATTACTGTGTTCTCCAATTTTTATTTTACATACCAACTTACGATTACTACTCGCAAAGGCAGAAAAGTGGGACAATATGTTGAGTAACAAGGCAATATTCCGAGTAATGAGACACTCCGTTTCCCGCGTCGCCAATGAGTTTTTCTTTCCCTTTTTTGTTTTACTGGCTTTTTAAACATAAGTGAAATACTAGCGTTGTCAACTTTTAAAAAATAGGTTTTGTAATTAGTTAAGAACTTTGTCAACTTTTAAAAAAGCGAGACGTGGTAAAGTAAAATGGACCCGCCGTTCCAAGCACGGGCAGTCGTATTCAAGCAAGGGGGAATCAACTTTTCGCTTTTAAACTATTTTTATTAGGTAAATCGGACTCACTAATTCCGAATCCGTTCTCAGAAAACTTTTGTCACCTTTTTTGTGAATGCAGTCTGGAACCTTAAGGACAGCTTTCACATGTTTAGATTTAAAAAAGCAATGCAATACAAATTAACATAAGAACTGATGAAATACTTTTACTGTAACCTCCTTTAAGTGATGTTGATTAATGCTTATGTTGTTTACTACGTACTAGTACACACTAAGTACTATGCATACGTACCAGCATTAAAAATTCCCCGTATTTCGTATAGAGTTCGTTATTCTGAACTAAGTACAGAAAACAACCGGAAAAAAATCGTTTCGTAAAATTCTTAATTAACGGTGGCCACTTTGAGCGACTATCATTCCAGTAAACAAACAGCGCCGACATAAACAAATCTTTTTTTGCGCAAAATTGACGTAGTTTTATTGTTAATTTAGCTTCGGAATATCCAGAGTACGGGAAAATTACAATATTCAGAATCCAATCTACTCGACATTGCAGTACTCACAATTTTTTGCAGTCACTTTAAGTTCTTTTTGTTAAATTTTTTAAACCGACCTCCCTCATTTGGCCGACCTTTTGGTTTAGAAGTGTTGCTCGATCGAAGCACTAATTCCCCAGTCGCTAACAACGGACAGGCCAGCGGAGACTTACTGGAGGTGTCACTTCCTCTTACAGTAGGTATGCAGCCGCTTGTCAGCGATTCTTCTACTGAAGTTAAAACGGTAAGTACTTCCTTAAACTGGTTACCACCAAAATTAGCAGCCATCGAAGCAATTCTGTTGCATATATCCTTTGCTGCACTGAACCGCTTGCCAATTGTCGGAAAGTTTTGATTGGAAATTTCCGTGCGCTCGCATTCCAGAACCTCATCTGGCACACCTTCCAGCGCCGCGTCAAGAAATTTTTCGGGGATACGTTCCAGTTCAGAAGCATTACTTCCGCGATGCCATTTAGTTATAACGTCATTCAATGAAAATATGTCCTCACCATTGCTCTTTCGTAAATAAAGAATATGGCGGCAAGGCAAACCAAATGAGCAGTTTGTATAACACGAGCACGTATACCTTTCGTCCATTCGTATTAGATCGTATGTACGATGCTCTATCCTGGTAGTGTTTGTAACACTCCACTCATCGGCAGTACTCGGCAAGACTTCGTACGTCTCGGCTCCCATTAGCATGAATTGCTTTTGCACGATAAGGGCTGCAATTTTTGTAAGCGAACGCCCAACGCTTTCGGCATACTGAATCGAAGGAAAACCATGCAACACAAGGGCCTTTCCCTTGTTCACATATCCTTCGTACTTGGCAATTTCAAGTTTATGCGAGACTACTCGTAGAATAATCTCCACACAATCTTTTAAATGGTAGCGCGTCCACACCGATCTTCCGGTATTCCGAAACGCTGACTTAACCATGAGGAAAAAGCGTTCGATACGATTTGTTGTACGGTTACCAAAAGCCAAAATACTTTTTTGATAAGCAAATGCCCACATGTTTATCCTAGACTTCCAGTGTTTTGAGTAATATTCTGCCATTGCGTCTGGCAGGAGTATCTCCAATTTGCGCTCTTCTTCCTCCAACCGGTTCATGCTGTCGGCATGCAGCACACGCTTAAATTGAGCGAGTAGCTCCTGTTTCTCGGTCTGTGACAGTTTTTGCGTTGCTATTTTTGTCTTCCAAGCTTTCATGGTGTGAAAAGCACACAATAATACAGGCGATGCAGGAAACGATTTTTCCAGCGCGGCAATTTGTGCAAAGTCTTTATCCACAAAGATACATTGAATACCCTCGACACTGTCATTATTTCTTTCCTTGAATATTTCGAACAGCCTTTCCAACGTGTTTTTCTTTTCATCGCGTAGAAATGCCATCGCTACAGGTTGCCCGAAACCGTTTTCGTCTTCCACCAGTATACTGAAACATACAAGGGTAGCCAAACTTAGAAATAGAAAATCGAAAGTTATATACAATGGTTTGAAATAAAAATGAAATCTTCTACTATTGCCGCCGTTCCTGTAATTCACACTACTGCACACTTTACGTGTTTCTATCATTTAGGTAAATACCCAGAAGAGTAAATACCCAGTTGCATTGCCATTATTAGTTTTTGAGAAAAGTCTGAACCTGGTATGTTGGGTCTGTCACATACACGGTCACATACAGTACTTCCACTTTTTATGTTTACAGAAATAGTTACAAAATTGTGCCCGAACTCTGTACACTCTGTACTACATTTCCAAATTAAGGCAATGGTATTTTGGTATGTGCAACTACAAAGTGGAAGGGGACTTACCAATACAAACAAAAATGCTCACAATTGAGCCGGTAGGTGCTATCCATGAAAAGAGCTTGACCGTGCTTGCAGAAAATCTTCATTTCACCAGTTTGAATGTACAGAATGTCCAAAGTCCGGTCAGTGGAATTTGTTTGATGAGTAACTGTGAAGATGTCGGTATGGGGATTCTCTTCCACAACTTTTTGGAGATATTCTTCCAGTATTTGCCCTTCCGGTTTGTTACCTTTGACTTTCCTTTGCGTTACTGCAGCATAATTATGAATATCTTTAGTTCTCAACTGGCCATTTACACCAGACTTCCAACACTGTTCATTTATTTTTTTGCAAACAGTCGCCCGTTGGACACCACAGTTGAGAAGACCATCTATCACTTTTTTCTCTTCGTCCGCCAGTTTTCTGTTTTCCGGATAAAAATTCCACACAGATTCTTCGACTGCATGATTGTGATCCGATGCCCCAGCAACGGTTACTGCGTGGACGACATTCTTGATTAGCTTGAACTTGACAAATGCCGGACAGTCAAGTTTTACCGTTGTTTGAACCTTCCTGCATTCAACTGCATAGTCTTTCCGATGACTGCGCCATTTCCCATGATGTTTACATACAAACTTTATCGAGCTAAATTTTAAGTCATTGTAACACGGATGATTTATTGAAAGCCTTTCAAAACTTCGACTTTTTACGAATAACTGGAAAGTCGCTTTTTCGTACTCTTTTAAAGAATTTATAGCGCTTTCGTAATCGTCAAAAGTGTCGCCGACTTTCAACATTTTTCATCTTTTGCTGAATGTAGCTTTGATTATTGTTGACATCAATAAACTGAACTTATGCTACATCAATCTGTCAATAATTTCGTGATATCCGACTGACCTTTATTATTGTTTCATGGCAACACTTTCATTTGCTGGAAAAGCGATAGCAGCCTCCAGTGCACATATGAAATTTATTGACAAGAATTAGTTTACCATTGATTTAAAGCGAAATTTCAAACTACGCTTAACTATAGTGAAGACGCCCCCGACCCCCCGGGGGGCCATAAATATTTCAGGAAAGGTAAAAAAAAACAACCTATACTAGTTCAATTTACGGTTAAATAATCCCTTAACAAATTAAAATTCCATTAATTAGGACTTCCATTAACGAATTACATTTCCAAGAAAAACCGTTGCCCGGAGACACTTCGCGCAATTAAGGATGCACAGCGATCAATCCTTCGTAGTAAAAGCTCTTAACGGGAGGTAATTGTTTATAGCATGCGTATATTTATGACAACTTTGGGAATTCGCTGCGCACTTTCCTCTGAATCGTTCTACAAGTGCTAGTATTCATTAAAAAGCTAATTAAGTAGCCTTTTTTATAGTGATATCTCAAAAAGAAAAAAGCTCGCTCGTCACGACATTAAGTAAAACTATAAAATAAGAAAACCTGAGAATGCATAAGAAAACTAAAACTGTTCAGCCAAGTATTAGCTCAAATTGAGGACGTGACGGGCCGGCATCGTGTCATTCTACTTAAAGCCGGTCGACAAAATGGTGGGTCACCGTCGCAACGCACAAACTCACACGATATGTTGCCCAATTCCCATCGCTCTGAATAAGGAAGAGCAAACGCATGTGTTCGCGCATCAGTATACAGCATCACTTTGCTGGAGAAAAGACCACGAATCAGACATTACTGAACCACCTGTAGGTAATGGCCTGCAGGCTTTTTAGCACAGAGGCGAGCTGAAAAGGCCTCCAAATAAATCAGGTTTGGCCAATAACGTACGGTCATCAAAAAGTATGCGCTATCAATGAACCCAAATACTACAACCCGCAAACTGCATTGTAGTAATAGTTCTTTGTCTATGTTGCGATAACGCGTTAATACTGCACAATACTGCATGATATATTGATGATAATATGGAATTTTCCCCTTTTGTCTACCGAATAATTAAAACAGAGCTGAGCGAGTTGCAACTGCCGACTGCAGATCAGTTTATCATGTCCACGTAGTTCCATCAGTTCAGTTCACGTAGTTCCGTAGTTCAGTATGCAGAAACGTTTAGTCCACTTAAGATCTTTCCACTTGATGGAATCCAGGGAGGTTTGGAAACAATCGATGGTTCTGTACGACCGTTTCGTGGCAGGATGGATACATCTCGCACGAGGAATTCCGCGGACAGAAACACGACACTATTCATTGCGCGGTCTGCGTGCCATGATTTGTCTGCCTTAAGTTTTTGTAATTGATTGCTCTACCTCTTGTCTGGATGTTTGTTGTGTTTTTTAGCCTTTAGCCCGACCTGTTACAATGGACTTCATAAATGTGGTTACACTTAAAGCCGATAGCGCTATGCATACGGGTGGCTATGTCATATGTGTAACCACATTTATGAAGTCCACTGTAATTTGCTGCTGTTTAATTCACGTTAACTTTACCCGGTACATGACAGTCTGTTTTTATCACACATTTTGTTAATTTAACTGGATGCAGATTAGCAATTACTAATTGTTGTTGCCTTGGTCGAATGAAGCGCGAATGATAGTCATGAGCGGAAGAGAAGAAGGACGCCGAGCGCGGTCGGTAGGAGGGTGGCGAAGGTGCTCACTGGGCGTGGGCTTGGCTGAAGGACGTGGAGTCGAAGCGGTAGCCGTCCTTATCGCCCTCGACGACGTCGAATAAGTTGTTGCGACCGAAGCCGCCGTCGTCGGTGTTCACGCTCGCCCTTCTGGGCGAAGGGATCCTTCAGCAAGAGCGTCTGCGTCTCGCCCTCGGACTTGAAGCTGTCGTCGGCGCTCGACTCGTAGATGGACTCGCAGAACGACCGGCAGATGCTGGCCTTCTTGTTCCTAAAACGTACAACACAACACCGGTGGTTACTTGCGGTTCAGTTAACTGAGCAGTACGGAGGAGTCGCATACACACTCGCGTAACCAGGGTCCAGATGTACTGGTCGGGACTGCAGAAGTAGCACATAAGGTAGCTGATGCGGTTCAGACAGTCCTACGTGGCGCCGAATAATTGGAACATGTCGGCGAAGACGCTGGTCACCTCCGTGCGCTTGCAGCAGGCGTTCCCGGCGAACCACGAGCAGCACGCCAGGTTGGGCTCCGAATAGCGGTCCAGCCGGTACGTAGTGCGTGCACTGGTTGCTGGTCGCGTTGTTTAAGGGCAACAGCAGTAATATCACGCCAGCTGCTCGTCATCAGGCAACCATCTACGAACAACGCCAACCGCATATACCGTTACACTGGTTCAGTACGAGCCGCGGCAAGGCAGCAACCGGAAGTAGCCCCTCAGCCCGCAATCAACAACCACAGAATCGAATGCACATCAAGTATTCATCATAATCATCCAGTCAATATCGCTAACGAACTAGAAACAATGATTTTCTTAAGGACAATTGAAATACAAGAAGGAATACAATATTAGACGTACTTCAGTATGCACTTTGCAGCGCTATAAACACCCATGCATTCTTGCACAACTGCTTAATTCCAGTGTACTGGCAGTGTACTTGAATTGCACTTCTGAAGAAATTAACAGGAAATTTAATGTGGCGGGAAGAATTATGCCGCTGCGATTAAATTGAATGCACCATTGATTTTTTCTTTATATGGGTATAATCTTCGCACAGTACGAGCTGTATTCTTAATTTTTGCACCTTCGATGTATCCTGTTAGGCTTCCCTTCAATTCCCTTGGCCCTTAGGCTTCTTTATAGTGAAATACATGCGGGATACATAAGAATATTGCAGAAATACGGTGGCGTACGGAAATAATTAACAGAAAGTTTAATACATCTGCTACTTTGTAAGTCGTTGCATATTGATTCCCATTTCCGCGACGCATAATTACGTACAGGTGGCTCAATAATGTCTGATTCGTGGTCATTTATCCAGTATATAAAGTGACTCTGTATACTGGTGCACGAACGCATGCGTTTGCACTTCCTAATTCCAGAGCGATGAGAATCGGGCAACATATCGTGTGAAGTTGTGCTGTGCGACGGTGACCCTCCATTTGTCGACCAGCACTAAGTCGAACGACACGATGTCGGCCCGTCACGACTGGAAACGACTGGAAGTAACGACTGGAATTCGCAGCACCGGTTAGAGCTCAGCTGGTAGAAAGTTCCACTACATTACGAACGATAGCCGCTAGCCAGTCCAATAAAAAATCTGTACGTTGCAAGCAAAATTAAACAATGCAGAGTCAACAGTTATCGCAAACTGGCTTCAGAATAACCATTTTCGTTGATAGAGATCTTCTGCATGTTGGCTCACGCGCACTGCCAAACACCGTCAAATCAACAACATAACTTATACTTTGTAAAATCCATTCAAATAGGTCAAAAACTCTCTATATGTCTCCATGCATTTCTTGGATCCACCGCTGCGGAAAACCAAACCAATGGATTCCGAGTTCCCGGGATCCAGGCTGGAAACAGTTAAATTCCCCCGCGTACATGTACACTGCACTGTAATCGGTTCGTAATACGATGAACGCTTCTGTCTGGCTTCGCCGGCTTTAGCCAAGATCCACGAATGCTGATCGTGCAGTATCACACGGCAGTCAAGGGTGTTGTCACCGTCAAACACCGTCGTCAGCGAGTCCATCAGATCCAGATCACCTTCGGGAAACTGCATTCGTCCAAGACTGCGAGAAATGTTCAACGGTTCAAGCAGATAGGATGGAACATCAACCGGCGACACCGGGCCTGCGGAAGGCCATGTGCTGGTTGTATCTATATACGCTGGATCCGTAGTAGGAGGTTGAGGAGTAGTGTACGTAGGTTGTGGGCGGCTTGTGGTGGTGACCCGGTCAGAAACTGGAGCTCTGCACAGGGCATATCTCCGTACGCTACAATTATCCACGAACCAGTCGCCGGGTAAATGCTCTTTACCATATGATCCTCGCAAACCCACACAGCTGTTTACAACAGATGGAGAAATGGCTGGCTGTCCATATCCCCAATTACTAACCTTTACTCGGCTGCCGTCTACCCAGTAGTTGAAGGCAGTCCATGGATCACTGTTTTCCCTGTGGAAGGTGGAATGCTGTACAAGTGCACGGAAATATGTATGTATCCATGCATATGTAAAGCTACAGTTGAATAAGTGTTAATAATAATAATTATTCGCGGCTAATCCTTTCCACGCTCAGATGGTACCGGATATTAGCAAAACGGTACCAGCACCGTTTGCCGTTTTGCGCTATACATACCTCAAACCAATCCAGAATTCTGCACCAATGCGCGAAATTACGTTCGACATCAGTTGCTGCTCCTGCATGCTGCCGATGGTGGCTAGATCGGCGTTGGTGAATTTTGTCTGGCAAAATTGTCGTGCATTATCGAAATTGTGATAAGGACGGGGAACCCATTCGGATCCGTCGCTCGGGTTGTCCCCAAAGTAGAAGCATGAACTATTAAACCGTACTCCCCAAGGATCACATCCATCTGGATGTGGAATGTCTATTTTCGATGCCGATCTGATGTCACATTCTACAATGAGTAATATCCATTGTACCAAAGCTGTACCGGCGCTGTTCAATAATATTTAGTAGATACCTGCGCCGCGCATCCAAATAAGCCCTAAAGCTACAACCTTAATCAGAGTTTTCATCTTTTCCAGAGAACGAACTAACGTTTCAAAATAACCAAAATACCATAAAGAATTCTACTGTGTTCACGGACTAACGTAGCGGGAATCTGAATATTGATATACCTACATTGAACCTGCAAAGTAGCACATGTATTTACTTCTGCAGATGGAACTACGTGGACATGATAACCTGATCTGCAGTCGGCAGTTGCAACTCGCTCAGCTCTGTTTTAATTATTCGGTAGACAAAAGGGGAAAATTCCATATATTATCATCAATATATCATGCAGTATTGTGCAGTATTAACGCGTTATCGCAACATAGACAAAGCGCAACGTATTACTTACTGTAATGCAGTTTGCGGGTTGTAGTATTTGGGTTCATTGATAGCGCATACTTTTTGATGACTACCCACCGTACGTTATTGGCCAAACCTGATTATTTGCAGGCCTTTTCAGCTCGCTCTGTGCTAAAAAGCCTGCAGGCCATTACCTACAGGTGGTTCAGTAATGTCTGATTCGTGGTCTTTTCTCCAGCAAAGTGATGCTGTATACTGATGCGCGAACACATGCGTTTGCTCTTCCTTATTCAGAGCGATGGGAATTGGGCAACATATCGTGTGAGTTTGTGCGTTGCGACGGTGACCCACCATTTTGTCGACCGGCTTTAAGTAGAATGACACGATGCCGGCCCGTCACGTCCTCAATTTGAGCTAATACTTGGCTGAACAGTTTTAGTTTTCTTATGCATTCTCAGGTTTTTTTATTTTTATAGTTTTACTTAATGTCGTGACGAGCGAGCTTTTGACGTTAGACGCAGTGTTCGTCGACAAAGTGTCGGTGACTCGCTCTGCGACAGTACAACGGATGAAAGCTGCCAATTTTATGGCCGCTAATAAAACTCGTATATGTCTCGAGGAACTACTTCAGTGCAACGGTATTTGCAATTATTGTTGCTTCGGTTGTCAGCGGGTAAAAACAAATTGCTAAACAACTCAAAAGTGGCGAAAGCCGGTAACATAGCTCAAAAACTCTCTGTACGTCTCCATACATCTGTTGGATCCGCCGGTGCGGAAGACCAACCCCGTGGATTCTGATGTCCCCGGGTCGACGTTGGATACGGTTAAATTTCCCCGGGTGCATTCGACTTTAATCGGTTCATAAAACGACGCCCGTTTCTGTCTGGTTTCGCCAGTCTTAGCCACGATCCATGAATGCAGATCGTGGAGGATCACACGACAGTTGAGTGTATTATCACCGTCAAACACCGTCGTCAGCGAGTCCACCAGATCCAGATCCTCTTCGGGCAGGGTCACTCGTCCCAACCGGCAAGTAACGTTTAACGTTTTCAGCAGGTACGACGGAACCTCAAAGGAAATTTCGGTGGGCGGTACTGTTGGGCGAGTTGTTGTAATGTCTGCTGGCCGTCTGGTAGTGGGTGGTGGCACGGTGTACGGCCAGTTGGGCGTGGTCGGACGTGTTGACACTGGAGTCCGGGTGGTCGAAGCAAACGTCCAAGGGCTGCTTTGCCGTGAGGTTGTGGAGGTAGTTCGTGTGGTTGTAAAGGTTGGCGGCGGCGCACTGGTTGTGGTTAGGAAAGCCGGACCTTTGCAGAGAGCGGGTCGTTCAATACTGCAGTAATCGGGATACCACATGCCGCGAGTGTGATTATTGGCCAACATTCCTCGGATTCCAATGCATCGGGGGTTCGCAGGACTGGGCGCAGGCACCCCAGGAGCTCCCCAGTTTGAGTAGGTCACCGGCGTTCCATCTATCCAGTTATTATATGCACTCCATACTTCTCTGTCAGTTTACCGGAGATTTTGAGTACCCGTAAATAACGCATGGAAGTTATACTAGTACTTACCGTAAACCAATCCAAAAGTCTGCGCCATACCCAAGAAGTATGTCGTTTATGGAGCTTTGTTCTTCGTAAGACGTAATGGAAGCCAAATCTCCATACCAGAATTTTGTCTGGCAAAATTTTCGCGCTTCGGTGAAATTATAGCGAATACGCTCACCCGAGGTAGAGCCGGGATCTTGTCCAAAGTAGAAGCACGAATCACCTATTAGATGGCTCCAACGGTCACATCCTAATCCTTGCGGTATAGTGTACGGCGGTCGCGACGTCGTCGTCTGACAATCTAAAAAGGCCCAGATAATACTGCATTAAAAGTACGCATATTATAATTTTACAATTTTGTGTTTGTATTACCGACGCAGGCATTCCAAATTAGCCATAAGGTTAAGGTTAATGTTACAGTTTGTCGCATTTTTGCATCATAAAAGAAGTACACGGATGGGGAAAACGTTATTGACAATTTATGTCAGTAACGATCATGGGTAAGCTATAATTATGTTACTCGCTAAAATTTTCGTTGTTTGCAGTCGACAGATAATACGGTACTCACCGATAATTCTGCACAATCTCAGCAGAATATGCAGGTGTTATGCAATAAGGCGTCTGCCTTAAATTTCGATTTACTGTAGCTGCAGTTATCACTTTTATCGCTGCCTTTTTTCCAAGCCATTTTCTTTGTTCATGCTCTGATTTACGACATAATTTTAAGATACCTTCCAATGCACGCACAATGAAGAAATGTATACGTGCTTACGCGCATGTAGCTGTACACAGACTGTGAATCAAAACTATTCAAAAGTACCGCCAAAGGTTCATACCGACCGGCGTGGCGTTGCCTTACCAATTACCCGGGTAATTACAATCAGCAAAACGCGTATCACATCTGTGGTAGGACGAATACGATCTCCGGCTTTTAAAACTCTGGGATACCGGATCCCAGCATGCATTTTATATTTTACAGAAGTCAACTGGACGAATACAATTATTAATATAGATATTAGCGCAGTGCTGCAATATTTTTATCAGCATGAATTTATTCTCATTCGTAGGAATAGAAGTAGCAGACAGGGCGCTACCGAGTCAGGTTAATGTTTAAACGCAAAGGCACGGATTTAGATATTTTTAGATAATGTAATAATTTACTTGTTAGATCTACGACACTGCCCAGTGCCCATGCACTTGCGATTGTTGCGAAGGACGACATTTTGATGATCCCCATCTCATCATTAAGTAATCGATCTGGGCATTAATGCAGACACAGTCGTCCACCGCCAGCGATTCAGCTGCAGCCATGAGCCAGTTACTGTCCAACAGAACCAAAGGTTCGACTGAATTCCACCTAAATATTGTCCTGTGGATGCTGTATTTCCTGCACGAATGCAGAAATTACGCATCGAAGAATTGTTACAAACGAAAGCAGCAAATAACGTGGACGATGCGCTCCTGAGTAATGGCAATGTTGTCAGCCCGCACGAGCTGGCGGTTACCACTGCCGTTCAAACATGCTTCTGTGTGTTTCTGTGAGTGCTGTACTGTACTTACACTACAAAGCCGCTGACCAGAACATGATCCGCTGGCGTACAGTACTTGGAAACTGTAGATTTGACTTTTTGTTGGTTGGCGCTTGAACTACTTTCTGTTTTCGCTTTTCCCTTGTAGTTCTGTCTGTTACTCTGAGGAGACACAATCGCAGTATTTCTGTTTCTGTCAATCTGTGATAGTATTTGCGTTAGCTTGATCGATCAGCGTTGGTCTGCGTTTTTGCTGGTGCGTCTCCAGCCACGACTACCGAGACTCTCTGTGCTGCCGCGTTCGACTGCAGCCCTAACTGTATTTGCGCCATGCTGATTTACAGAGACGCTGTCGCAGCGTGGAACGCCGTGGATGTCTGTGTGGACGACGGTCCGCTGCAGCACGGCAACGTCATCGGCGTGGTGGAGGACGGCCTGATCGTGGATTTCCATTGCGCCAGCCAGCGCTCGCAGTTTGTGGAGTATGAGCGCATTTTTCGCTACAGCGAGCACGAGCGCGCGCCAGTGCAGAGCGGGACAGCCGATGTGCAGGTGCTGCTGCGACGGCAGCTAAAAGCTGACGAGCCATGGGTGTGGTACGGGGGCCACATCGTTCCCAACGTTTGCCCGTACTCCAGCGATGATGCTCGCTTCGTGGAGGTGCAGCTGCCGCACGGCCCCGTCCAGGAACTGGTCCCGGAGCGGCAAGTGCGCGTGCCGCCCGCGGACGCCCATCTCACCAATCGGCGCGTGAAGAAGAATGATTTCGTGGTGCGCTGCTGCCCGCTGCCGGCCGCCTACTGGTCAGCCGGTATGCCGCAGCTCGGCAGGGTCTTCAACAGGGAATTTGGCCAGCGGCACAGTGTATTGTTCGTCGCTCGGCTCAACCAGACTCTGCTTTATCTGCAGAAGGCCCATTACAGAGGCCAACTGGACGCTGATAGACTGGTAAATACAGATACAGTCAGCGCGTACGTACAATCTGCATTCACTGAACTGTCTAGATTATTTCAGTTTACTTATAATTCTCACGGCTTCTGCCAGACAGACACTACATGTAGCAGGAACTAGTAAGCACCTGTTCTGACGTGTGTTTCGCGTTAATTATTAATTATTTTATTATTAATATTACGGTGTCGGGTACTGTACAGATGTAGGGCTGCAGGATTGCGATAGGAATTAAATCGAGCAACGTACAAGTGTAATGTAATGATGCCCGGGCGCATGCAGTGAAATAAGTGAAGTTGTCTTGCAGGAAAAGGTATGCCAGCTGGCGACAGCGGAAGACAGTTGCATCACATCTCGTTCCCTGGCGGGACAAGCGCAGCCGGTGATGGCAATGATGGTCAGCAGCGGGAGCGGGCCCGCTGGCCGCAAACGGCGCAAGGTGCTGGACAGTAGCGCCGGGTGTCTGCATTTGCCGGATCTCGTGCTGCTGGAGCTGTTCCGCTCGCTGGACTCCATCGAGCGCGTCCGCGCGCGGCTGCTCTGCGCGCGGTGGAACGACCTGCTCACCCTGGCGGCCCCCTTCCCGGATGTGCGGGTGTCGGCGGAAATCGATGATTACGGGGACCAGGGGGTGTTCGGTGAGGCCAGCATGTACTGGGCGATGGCCGGCATCCTCAAGGCTCTCAGTCGTCGCACGAAGCTGCTGGTCATCACGCACCGGCAGCTGGGCAGCGTGGAGGCGCTCTTTCCGGCTATTAAGCTCAAACTGAACAACGGCCGTCTGCCGCTGCTGGTTTTCTACAAGTGCGATTTCGGCTGCGACCGACTAAGTTTCCGGGACGTTATCGAGCTGGAGGCTGGCGTGGCCGTCGAGTATCCGTGCGAGCGGCTAGTGTGGAAGGATTGCCGCATGGAGGACGGATTTCTGCAGGCTGACATTGCTCATCATGAGTTCAGCGTGCAGTCCCGAGCCTCGCGACAGACCATGGAGCTGCAGCTGTGGGGGCTCTTCGAGGAGAATCTCGTACTGGAGACGCCGCTGGATTTGCCGGCCCTGCAGGCCATGATCGCTGCCGCCCATCGTCCGAGCGGCACGGGTGAATGCCAGTTGAGTAACCGCCGCGTCAACATCCTCTGGCAGGTACAGATAGGTTCTGTATTATTATATACGTGGCCAGATGTACGTTGATGTTCTAATACCGATTGTTTAAACGGGCGACACCTCGCACACACATTGATGCACACTGATGTACTGTACTGAATTCCTGTATTCCTACAGGGTCTCGACAAGGAGCAGGGATACCAGGCGGATGATCCACGCCCGACCACCACGCACTACCGCGACTGGGACTGGACGCTGGAGACCATGGCCGATGTGGATGTGCGCAAACTGAATAAGCTGTCGACCGCCTTTCTGACCAAAGTGTACCGCGATCCGCAGTCCGATGAGTGGAACGAGTAACCGCCAGATGACGTTGCTGACCTTTTGCTGGCACTGTTTGCAAGATATAGTGCAGCTGCATGTAGCGGTCCGGCGCAGTACAGCATCGATATATGAGCTTGTTATGCCGCGGAGTCCCTGTTTAGTGTAGCAGATAAGCGACTGTTGTTTGTGGTCGATCGGTTAAGTAATTTGACGGATGTCATTGTTCCCTGTGTAGACGATTAACTTCATTTTATCTCTTTTTTCCTCATATTAATTCTTTCCGGCTCTTTGACATTATGCACCCCTGTCGCGGCCTTAATTTGCCTTTTGTAATATGTTACATGTTTTGTTCGTCTTTTATTATTGTATGCTGTTATTTTAATTATATGGGGTAACAAGTGTCAGCTAGATGCATTCGTACATTTTTGACAAGTATTATGTAAACGTTCATATTCACTTTGAATAGAAATTTTTGCTGTTCGCTTTGAATAAATCCTCTTTCCAAGAAGCATGGTAAGTCGTTGAGGTTTTCTTATGCCTCTCCGGTCGGAAAAGAAACATACAATGACAGAATCTCATTGAACCGTTTACATTGAATTTTGGCGGACGATTCAAGTACGTACTGTAGAAATGTTATAAGTCCCGCATGCCAGTGCTTTGATTAATAATCGTAAATAACAATAACTATCGTATTGATTTTGTATTGTACCTGGCATGAAAATCCATAACAATCATACTGGCACCGGAAGTAGTTTTTTCTTTTCGTTTTCACAAGGACGCACAAGCATTTATCATTACAAACGCTTCACACGTTTCCTTTAAAATGTTTTTTTCTTAAAATCAAATTCGTGCTTACAGTGTTGTGAAAACACTGCAACACTTCACTGCACTGCAACAAATAGCTTTGGTACGGTTGCTTAACCGCACGAGGTGGCTGTTACCTAAAATGTGTATACATTATCTCAGTTCTTTTGAGCGGGCTTTTATTGTACACCATTTAAAGTTATTTTGTTGTTACACCGAACCCAGTGACTTCAGTTACGCCACTGCCAAGCCCGGCCAGTAGCCTTGCCAGGCGTCGCACACATTGCATCGAGCAGAGCGTGCGATTTTTTCCCTCAACCCTAAAAGGAGTCTGTGGTTCAACTTGAGCGGTTGGGAACAGTATAGCAGATAACAGGCAGGTGGTACAGCTGACATGACATACGTTCCCCCGGTCTAGCACGTCAGCGTGAAAGGTTACGCAAAGTGATTGCCCTTCGTTCTAGATGAAACTCATAATCAGGCTTATGCCGTGTTTCACGTTTTATGCATAAACCCCTGGTATTCATCAACACTTATAGTCGAGCAAGGAGCGCCGGCATGTGATCACTTAAAATTATAAGCATTCTAGTTACTGGCAGCATCTGGATTCTGGAACTTAACGTAATCTCTCTGTAGTTACTAATGCTGCAATATTGAACGGCACCAAAATACCTTTGTATTGTGCGGTACTTTATAGGCTGGCTTGCGCAATTATCTGTAATGTGAGCACTGGGCACTTAAGAAATAATTGGAGTATCATACAACATCATGGATCGGCTGATCACACAGCTGGTTTAAAAGTCTGATGGCTCATGAAAGTGAAGATAAGTGTGGTGTATGTGTGTGTAAAATACGTATTGTACAGTGTATGTACAATATCGTCTGTACAAGCACTCACGCAGCATAATTAACAATGGCTGTTGCATCAGTTCCTAGCCGATCTCTGGTGTTAACACCATAAGTAAACATGCAAGACCTAAACGGCGCTGATCGTTCCATTGGAGGCGACCAGTTTTGTTTGATACCACGTTCAGAATCTCTATTTACCGAGTTTGTGAAGTTAACAAACCTGCGCGTATAACCGTAGCGCAGTTGTAACTGGGAGTAAAATGCGGGATAATTGCTTATAAATTGCTGACCTTACTGAAAAATATCCGCCCTTCCGCGAACAAAGTTGGCGCTTTTCCGGTTCCTACGAGCCATAATTATTTTTGATGCGAGAAGCATTCGTGAGCCTTTAGTATTTCTGCAGTTCTAAAGGTCGTCTCGTCATTATGTCCCCCGCGTCATAATCTGTTTTCAGCGGTAACACAGCTGACATCCAGAAATGAATTTTCTCTTAGTGATTTTATTATTGGCAGCTGCTTATCTGAAATGTAATGCCTTCAAAGTTAACTTCATAATAATAACCATTGGCGAAAACCCGTTGTACGGATATTATGCAGCCATGCCCTACTTCGAAACGGCCTTTCGAGAAGTTGCTCTGCTGTATCCCAAGGTGTTTGCTAATGTAACACGGCAAATATTGTACAAAAAAGGCAGTTCAACGTGCGCGGATGGAGTGGCTGCCATGCCAGAACTGTTCGGGGAGGTCTTCCAAATTCTTGCCAAATCAACGTCATTTAATATCATTTTGGCTCCAGGTATGGCTTTCTAGCTAGACTGTAATAATGTGCAACGGTTCTGTTAAAGCTTGTTCTTGTATTATCTTATGTTTTCTTAAGTGTTCTCGGTCGCAGCCATTTCTCGGCAGTTTGCCGGGGAAAACTCTTTGGCAAAAGATTTGGTTGTTGCTGGTAATTTTTTTATATTGTGTTATCAGTTATGGTAATCGTACTATGTACAATGAAATGCTTACATTTCCCAGCACAAATCGCTAATAAAAATCATTGTCATGAAATGCTGGCATCTGCATGTGCAACAAATTGTATGGTTAACAACTTAACATATCGCAAGATAGACATACACGTCTGGTTTTCGTTAAGCTTCTATGATATTGGAAACAAAAATTCTTCCACTTGATAATTCACATTTTTTGTTTATACGACGAAAACGCTTTCGACTGCTTTGGCATCCGTACATATTTTCTATAACGAGTTTCTGTTTTACAGGATGCAGTTTGGAAATGGTTCCCTTGGGAGATCTTGCCCGAGGTGCGTACAGTATGCACTAATATGTTTTGCACAGATACTTTCAGTCCGCCAAACCGTTTCATTGCCATTTATCTTTGGTCTTTGGATACATTATGCATTCGTAGTAGTTCCTATTGGTGTAGAGTTATATGCCTATCCTGCAACAGCATTCAATATGTCGGATAACGTTTTTGTCTTATTTACAGAAACTGATGTGCCGTTGCTTGCAAGGTAAGCGAAAATGCAAAATTATTGTTGTAACGACCCAGATATTTACACGCCAACAGTCTGAGCCTATTCTCAGCACGGATGTATGTTTGCCAACACCGGATTTATCCTTGCATCCACGGCCAGGGTGGCGCGACGTCAGATTTCTAGTACTACAGACAACCGTCCTGTGATGCCTCCGCCTTCCACGTAGCGGCATTCCTGGATCCGTCGATCGATATCAAATGGAGTAAACGTCTCCAGGAATACGATTCCGCCCACGGCGACGTCTGCGCCGAGCCAATTCAGAGTCAGGTGCGTGCTTCCTGGAGATACGCCACTTGCTGTTCACAGAACAACGTACAATTTTCAATCAGACAGACAGATGCGAAGATGGCATGCGAATGGAGCAATACGGAGATTGATAGCATTCTGATGCATGATATACAGATAATTGCGCTAGATTTTGGCTCGCTCGCTCAACATGACCAGCAACGAATACGTAAGACATATACAACTGACGAACCGCAAAATTTTTGTTCAACCTTACAATTATACCGTTCCAATTTCATTTCTCATCTTATAGGTTTTCATATATCCAATTCCAGTTCAAGGACCAGATTCCTTACCGATACAAATAAATGCAAACGACAAGGTTTGCAAACACATCCCATTCATATATAAAATTGAAACCTAGAAAGCATGCGCATGAAGGTTGCATGTGCACGATTGTAGCCGGCAGAAAGGTGGACGGGTGGATGGTGGATGTTCAATGAAATCGCATCCACCAATCTGCCGACCTTCGGCAGAAAGGTGGATGTGATCCGGCAGAAAGGTGGACGGCTCATCCACCAATCTGCCGAAGGTCGGCAGATTGGTGGATGCGATTTCATTGAACATCCACCATCCACGCGTCCACCTTTCTGCCGGCTACACACGATGACTTGGTGCTCCGCTAAAGTGTGTACCCTGTCAAACTGGAATAGGCCTGCTGTTTTCAGGATTCAGTGGAACTCTATAAACAGGTGGTGACCTTAAATTTTCCCCTGCCAGACTATGCCGCCCGATTATCTTTGGGGAACGCTGTAGCACGTACTGCGGAGACACTGTTTCATTACAACTACAGCGACGATGAGAAGGTAGCGTTATTACAGGTGGTCAGGCAGCAGAGCGTAATATACATAATCCGTTCTTTTCGTACAGACTAACGAGATCACACTGTCTATACCAGAAATGATGATTACTATTGGCCAGGTATATTTTTGCATTGGTTCACTGATCGAAACTTTTGTGCACCGGTATCCAGGTCCCTTGTACTGCAGGTTTTGAGCGAGTTTGAGGACATTGGCTTTCCGCTGAGCACACAGGAATTCCGTAAAGCTTTTCTCAAGCGGCGCTTCCAAACAAATATGCGACCGGTAGTGATGGGTGGACTTGGAATGCGATTGGTTGATTCAGTCTTCTCCAGGCTCAACACGACGACACAAACGTTTCAAGTAATGCAATGTAATTTCAGCGCGCAATACGGGTACAGCAAAAATATTCTTTGGTGCAGGCAGCCTGGTATTTTAATTTCACACTGAAAACACTGACCAAAACTTCGGCCCTGGCGGACGATTGGAACGGCGCTTATGCTCCTCCTCTTAATGAGCCCATTTGTGGTTTTCGAGGAGACCGATGCGCAGAAACTGATAGTAAGCTATTGCTTGCTGATAAGTATGGTTAATATTTCAACGTCCACAGCAACGGTTTAAGTATACACAATTTATCGTAGATACAATCGCTATCATAGCTGGATCGATCGGCGGAATTGTTGTTATCCTGATTGCTAGTTTGCTAGGAGTTTTCTACTACATGTAAGTTTTGGACTAGACTAACAGTTATATGTGTTATCCAGAATCTTCTGCAGGAAACACTCACTAACGGCGGATCGCAGCAACTGGTGGCTTCTTGTGCCAAAGGTCATGGCTGTGTCTCCCAGTCTCGGCGTCCAGATTATGCCGCTTGGCCACGATTCGCTGTGGCTGCGAACTGAGGTTATTGGCATTAGCGAAGAAGATATCTTGGCGATGCGTCCAATTCGTACCGTGTGTTCTCAGGTACAGGCATGTTTCATGTGATTGAATGAACATCGTACATTACCACTTGGCGTTCTAGATTCGTCACATTCACCACGAAAATATCTCCCATTTTCGTGGTATATTTTTATCCACACCCAAAACGACATCTATAGTCTGGGAAGGCGGACAAGGAACGCTGCGCTCCTTCTTATCAAAAGAAATCATCATGTGCGACGCAGTGATTCAACTGCATTTCGTCTGCAACGTAATCCAGGTATTAAAATCAACATACAACGAAACGGTCAAAGCGGCACTGAACAGTTTTTCAGGGTCTTCACTACCTTCACCTCCAAACTTCGGTTCGGTACCACGGAAGTTTATCCAGTTTGTCAGTAGCTCTCGATAGTCGTTTCACTGCCAAACTATGTGATGCCGGATCTCGAAAGATCTACCAGATTCTTAGCAAGTCTTCTAGCTTTACTCTAGCTGATCAGGATGTTATGCTTCCGCCGGATAGACAGACTGACGGTTCGCAGTCGAAGGATATATTCGCTCTTGGTATCGTTATGTACGAGATCCTAAAGGGCATGCCGGTATTTCCCAGCAGCACCATTAACACCAGTACGTTTGGATGGGTTTACTACAAAACTCGGTTTAAAATCTTCCGATCGGTTTTTAGGTTCAGTCAAACATGCAAACGCTGATTTCCAAACGGCTTCAATCGACATGATAGCGAAATGCATCGTTGCGGACCCAGCACGCCGACCGTCTATTAGGGAAGTCGCGGATCGTCTGAATAAATTCCGGCCAAAGGGAAGCGTTGTAGCTAATATACTGCATCGGCTAGGAAAGCACGCGGAACACTTAGAGCATATCGTTTCTCACCGAACTCAGGAATTGTTATCGGAGCAGCATAAAGTGGATTTGCTGTTGGGCGAAATCATTCCTCCGTAAGATAAACATAGACTACGTTTGATGTTAGAGTACTTCAGCTGAGCGTTTAACCGGTTTGTATGTAGATCGATAGTCACGAAACTCCGCAACAAAGTTGTGATTCCTCCGGAGAGTTTCGAAGCGGTAACCATCCTCTTCAGCAGTATGGTTGGGTTTGACCTTTATTGCAAAGCCAGGTCGCCCTTTGAAGTGGGCATATTTTTGAATGAACTGTATTTGTTCATCGACGGGTACCTGGCTTCTTTCGATGTCTACAAAGTGGAAACAATCAAAGATGGTTACGTCGTAAGTAACTTGCAAAATTGATACTTGCAGTTCTATTTTGTTTGCCTACTAATTCGTTGCAACACACGCAACGCACACGGTTCAGGTAGCAAGCGGAGTACCTATCCGTAACGAGGAACGACATGCCAAGGAGATCGCATCGTTTGCTTTATTGGTGCTGCGCAACTGCACAAAAGACAAACTGAAGAACTATCTCCCGATCAGGATAGGAATACACACAGGTAAATTGACATTGCCCTAACTGCTTTATACTGGCTCGGTGCAAAACGCCCAAGAGATTCTGCCTTTTTTAGGGACGATTGCTGCCGGGGTTGTCGGTTCCGTTATGCCGCGTTACTGCTTGTAAGGATCGACTTGTTTCTTATGACTGCAAATGCGAGTTTGCAGTTTGCAGTACTTATGACTACAGTACTGTACAGCTTTGCGCTGAAATTTCGTAACGTGAATTTCTGACACACCTCATGTTCCAGATTTGGAGACACGATGAACACGGCTAGTAGAATGGAAAGCCATGGTTATGGTGAGAGTGGCAGCGTACGGCACCGATTTAATGTTTTATCATTTTAGTAACCAACTTTCTGTATAGAATCGAAGATTCACATCAGTCCTAGCACAAAAGAATTTCTAACTGGTGACAATCGCTTCAATATCGAATCACGTGGGCTTATAACTGTCAAGGTAAGACCCTGCTGCATTATCTCTCTAACTGTTTGGTTGACAATGCGCAATTTATTTATTTTCATTTTCAACAGGGCAAAGGAATGATTGAAACTTTCTGGTTGAATCAAGGCAATACAGCATAGTCATTAACTAATGACAGCTTGCCGGTGCATTTATCATTGAAACTCTTCTACAATTATTAGTTTTGCTGAGTGCACGAACGATGCAGCTTGGCGGCAACGTGCATCATAACGATAACCGGCCATTTGCTTCTTTTTTTAGTGTCATACGTTGAACCGTAAATATCGCGAAATAATGCGTAAGCGGCGCTCCCGGCACTTTCAGTTTCCAACATTACTTGCAAAACAAAATGAAAGACAATGATTGTTGCACGGAAATAAAAGAAGCTCTTGTAATCATACATAAGGATTTGGCGCCCAAAGACGTGGCTTTGTTGCATTTGTATCTACATGTGCAATATATATAAACTGCAGAGTAGTATAGCATAAAGATTTGTCGAAGAATAGAAAGAACAAAAAAATCAAAAAGTGTAGTCAATCACTGGTTTTCTTGGCAGCATTCTTGCCGGGGTAACCATAGCCGACAAAACGATGCCCATACGTCACAGGTTGGCTGGTTTCAGCATTGTGGATATTTATGTATTCTTTGTTGGGATGATCTCCTCTGGCATGAGAATCTTCTGCATTGCCTAGGAAATCAAAAGTAATGTAGTTTTGGGAGTTGTGAGAAAAATGCAACAATAAACAGTCGGTAAGCTGAAAAATTCCTCTCCGAAAGCCGAAAACGGATTACCCGACCGCAAAATGCAATAAGCAATTTGCCATAAACTAACTTTTACTCAACGAAAAACTCAATTCCGTGTGGACGTATTCAAATACCACAATATGAAATAATTTTAAGGCGTCCCAAGAGTTATTGATGTCTCAGTACAACTACAGTAACTGGCTCTATACAGCGAGGGGATGTACAATATTGAGGAAACCCTGATTAAGGGCAACTGACTACGTAGGATAATACGCACAAAACTGGCGCATTTCTGCAAGAAAATTGGGTTTCCGCGCTAAAAATTCCGAAGAGGTCGTATAACCGTATCCCCCACGCCCCTCCATTCCGTACTGGTCAACCCGTTTAACCATACGTTTTTCCCAGTTAACACTGTCGATACTAGACTGTTGCTTGTCGACGTTCTCGCCAGTAAGGCATGGAGCACTGCGTCGTGCTGTAGGTGGAGGATATCCGTTGCGCTCGAACGATACGCGTGGCGATTCATAGAACCACGACCATTTCCGCGTCGTCTCATTGGCATCAAAATTGTTAAACCTCAATCCAGATCTCCCGTTCCCATTGTTTCCGTACAACCAATCCGCATTGCCAGCAGCCGGATTATAACCGGCATTTCCTGGCGGGTTATTTTGCCACAATGGCATTACGGTGTTAAATCTTTATCAAAACCCTTGGAGTTCGCAAACAAATTAAAATTTTCAAATGCGAAAATTGATTCCTACGAGCTAAACATTATGCGCGCGCCGTGTTATAATATAGCGGCGACTCGCCTTAGCTAGCGCTCAGGTGCATTCGCGACACCTTAAGTGTAACTTTTGTAAACATCCGCTCATTTACGAGTATGAGTCTGTATGACCAGCTTTTCTCGCTACATTTGCTGTTATTTTTCACGCGAATAAGAAGACAAACAGCTGCTGTTCGTAACAGTTACCGTGATTTGACAAGCAAATAACATTTCTCGCACATACTGTACAACAAAGAAAAACGCACGTACGTTTCAATACGGAAATCGCTTTAGGGTGACCCACATACAAGTGTTACAACCACTGTCAAAAGCAGCACTGTGATACTGTATGAGTGGGCCAGAAACTAGGTGATTTAATAAGAAAATTCCGCAATCTCGCAAAAACAGCGTAATAAATTAAAAGTTTGGTGTCTAACTGTTTAAGACTCTAAGGTGTTTACAGTCATGGATGGCTTTACAGCGGTGTGGCGAGGAACTGACTATGACTTGACAAGGAATTAACCATGACATTCAGTTAATTAGTGCCGTTCCAGAGTTTGATGACAAGCGACACAGTATTCTTACCTGGATTAAATCTTAGCGCTGCCACCAGGTACCGGTTGCAAATCCATCTCACCGTTTTCAGTTTTAATCCTTCTGATGGAGTCGTATAACTGATTACGCTATACAGCATTACGCGGTTGACGTAAGAGTCAAAGAGTTCGAGGCAATTTGCTAACTTTAGTATCAAATACTCGTCGCTGCAGCCTCCATATCTCAAGCAAGTTAAATACAACGTTCGCTTTTGAGTGACCTTTGTCGATACGGTACACGGTGCCCAGATTATCGTCAAACTCGCACTGTTTTGACATTTTGAATCTACTTACAAATACGTAAACTTTCTGCGTAAACCTAATGAAACAGTGCATGTCTAATGAAAGATTTAAGCCTAATGAAAGAGTTCTCGCCATGTCAAAAATTAGTGTAATCCTGCACGTGTCCATAAACCAGCTAAAAGCCTTTACGCAAATTACGTCATACTCGTCTGCAGACTTTGCACGCCCGCTAATTACGCCATCGCTCGACAAATATGACGTCTTCCCCGCCTATTACCTTCCGGAAATGCCAGGCAGCTGCTCGCCCACACTGATCCCTTCGATAGATACGAGCATTGTACACATACTCGTGTCATTCCGTTGTATCTGTATAATACTTTTCAGGCGGTCGTTTACTAAAGATACAGCAGCCTTTACACTTTAACCCTGATCAATACAATACTACCAAATCCACTGCCGGCTTATCGTATACAAATCTTCCCGAAGCGTTGAACACAAGTTGTAGCTACCGTGATGTGGACGTCTTGCACTCTTTTACCGCGAATAAACGCTCTTTGACAACAAGCAAAATGTTTAAAAATACACTTTGTATTTTAATTTTGATATCAATGCAATCGCGAGTTAGAAGTGTTAACGTGACTTTCATCATAGTGGTTATTGGAGAGAACCCGTTATATGGCTATTATGCAGCGTTGCCGTATTTCGAGAGTTCTTTTGCCGAGGTAGCAAAAACGTACCCAACGGCGTTCGCCAACACCACACGAAGAGTACTGTACAAGCCGGGAAATTCTGCCTGTCCGGATGCCGCGGCGGCTATGAACATTCTAGTCGGGGAAATTTACCAAATTATTAAACAATCACAATCTTTTAATGTGATTCTGGCACCAGGTAAAACCGTACGTACTAACGGAATTACCTTATCATCCGAAAATTATTACTGGTATTAGGCAATCATATTTTCATTTTCTTCAAGGTTGCAGTTTAGAACTAGTTCCTTTGGGAGATTTTGCGAGAGGTACGTAAATTGTAAACAGAATATTTGTAAACAGAAAAGTGTTCTGTTTTTATGCCAGATTTTTTGTAGAGGTTAACGTTCCGCTGTTGGCAAGGTTAGTATCCTAGTTAAAGCAGATACTTTATTGTGATACGAAACATTAAAACCTATAAGGCACAATTTGAACTGCAAATATTTTTACTCGGATTTTTCGTTTAGCACCTCCACAGATGCCATGTTTGCCAATGTAAAACGATACTCGACTTTTCTCTCCTTTGGATCCACGGGTCAAGGCGGCCATGCCGCGGCGATTAAAGCCTTTCTGGATTACTACAACTGGACGACCGTTACGTTGTTCTGCGATGCGTTCTCCGCATTTCCGACGGTAGCGGCATTTTTGGGAGCCCATTGCCGATCGATAACGTTCATTTTAAATGTGGCGGGAAAATACAGTTTCTACTTGGAATCGTACGACTCCAAGTTCGGTCGGGATTACGAAGCACGCTTGCTGCGAGCCAAACGCCAGAGCCGAAGTAAATTATCTTGATCTTTTGGCTTTATAGCGTTTCGCTTAATGCAATCTATTTCTACAGTCGTTATTATCCTCGCAAGAGCGGATGAACTGCAGAAAATTATGGTACATAATTGCCGTTTTTGTCGTATTACACGTGTGAAGATCGATCAAAAGCCGCAATGTTGACAGGTTTTGGCGCACACCCTGAACATGACAAACAGCGAATTTGTAACACAAGCAGGTGACTGCTATCGATATCGGATGACCAGAAATCAATTCTTAATGACAGGTTTTTCTCCACTGTATTCCGGTGCAAGGCCCTGATTATGTTCCCATACAAATCGATACCGGCACCGTTCATGATAAGGTCAGCTTTATCTGTCAGGCAAAACTGGGAATTTCCTACTGGATTTCCGTTTATTCCCAGGACATCTTCGAAGCGTATAAAAGCCTAATAACGTTGAATTTTCCACTCCCCGACTACGTCGAACTGGCACCCTTCACGGATTCTGTGGCGCTCAACTCGCAGTTAAATTTTCATCATAATTACACAATCGATGAAAAGGTCAGCCTTCCTCGTTTATTTTGTTTCTTAAGGTCTTTCCCAACGTTACGCTAAACACTTACGACAAACTTTACTTTGCATCTTGCAGAACAATGAAATAACTCTCGCGATACCGGAGATGATGACAGCCGTTGGAGAGGTACTGTAAGCGGATCCGGTGACTACAAGTGCTTCGTTACACACGTGCAGGACGATATACGTACCCGCTGTGCGATACACATTTCCGGATCCAATTACATGTGTGGCATATGTGTCGCAGGTTTTGAATGAATTCGACAAAAACCTTGCGCCACTTGACACAACAACATTCCGCAAGGCCTTTCTTAACCGTTACTTCCGGACCAACGTCCGACCCTTGATAATGGGTGGCCTGGGAATGCGGCTGTGTGACTCGGTTTTCTCCCGGCTGAATGTGACAACTAGAAAATTTGAGGTTTGACGGTGATGTTGTTCAGAAAAATTGCTAGTTGCGACACCGATAAATAAGACAATTTTCAGTCGGCATGGTATTACAACTTCGCCTCAACCACATTGCAAAAAACCTCGCTATTGGCGGATGACTGGAACGGTGCCGGTGTGCCTCCGCTAAACGAACCAATGTGTGGATACCGTGGTGACCGCTGTCTCTTAAGTGACAGTACGCATTTTCTGCATTTACTTTCTTTTGTTTTCAGATTAGTAAACGTAAGAAAATAACGTTTTAGACATCACAGCAGTTATTGCCGGATCGGTTTGCGGTATTGTCTCAGCCGCCGCTATAATCTTTTCTGGATTTTACTATTTCATGTACGTTCAGCTGGTATATGTATCCTACTGTCATTGCCTTCCGCAAAATATTGTAAGTTGGGTATTTATGTTACAGAAAAAAATCGACCAAATTCGATCAGAGTGGTTGGTGGATGCTCGAACCACAGTCGTTTGTCACGGATGGCAACAAACCCACGGTTAATGTCGGCGTCCAAACTATGCAGATTAATAGCGAGTGCCTGTGGCTGCGCACGGAGAGCATCAATACGCGAGACGGTGATATTTTGTTGATGCCTTCGATTCGCGTTCTTTTCTCTCAAGTACGCATTGATCTATCGAACGCAGCATGACCCTATGCGGTAATATGGTTATTTTCAGCTTCGACAGGTGCGGCATCAAAATATTTCCCACTTTCGCGGCATCATCATACTGACACCTAGTACAACATCCGTAGTATGGGATGGCGGCCGGGGAACGCTGCGGTTATTTCTGTCCAAGGAGGCGATTATATCGGATGCGATTGTGCAGCTCCATCTTGTTTTCAACATAATTTCGGTACCTCAAGAAACTTTTATTTGATTTCGCTAGGATTACTTAAGACGAGTGTACAAACACTCTTTAAATTATGTCTTTCGGTTTAGAGAATAAATACAAAGGTGTACTGCCAAAAAATAGCAAACGTACGAGCAAAAAATAAAATTAATAGTAGCTTTGCAGCATATAAAATTAAAATAAATAATTTAAGTTTTACTCAAGATACATAAACTGCATCTATACAGTCTATACTGCAGTCTAAGGAAACATACTTGTATACCATGTTTTTTCTGTTGAACAGGGTTTACAATATGTACACTTACAAACACCGTTTCGGTTCCATGGGAGCCTATCCAGCATGTCTGTGATCCTCGACAGCCGGTTTACGGCCAAATTATGTGATATCGCATCAAAGAGTTTCTACCAGATTTTGTACAAATCGCCTTTCATCATTACGGAACAAGATGTCATGGTTGGTCCGGAACGGAAGGTTGCCGGTTCTCCAGAAATGGACATCTTTGCCCTGGGGGTCATAATTTATGAAATACTGCGTGGATCAAAAATATCACCCAGCGAAACCCTTGATATTAGTAGATACGGCTTCTTTATGGAGTCTTCTACAATAATCGTTTAAAAAATGGGCGTATTTTTGTAGATGCCATAAAGTATGAAAATATGCCTTTCCAACTCGCCGTAACTTCTGTGATTTCTCAGTGTACAGCAGCCGATCGACTAGCGCGACCAACCATTAAACAAGTGATAGAACGTCTGAGCTCGTTCCAGCCAAAGGGCAACGTGGTGGCCAGTATACTGGAGCGGCTGGAACGACACGCAGAACATTTAGAACACACCGTTGCCCATCGAACGCAAGAGTTGCTGCTAGAACGACAAAAAGTGGACGTATTACTAGCGGAAATAATTCCACCGTAAGATATGCAAGGTTATCACAAACCTACTTTTTGAACCGTGGATCTTATTGTTAGGTCAATCGTTTCAAAACTACGGAATAAAATCATCGTTCCGCCAGAACGCTTTGAAGCCGTGACCATTCTGTTCAGCAGTATGGTCGGTTTTGACCTTTACTGCAAAGCCAAATCTCCGCTGGAAGTCGGCGTCTTTCTCAACGAACTCTACACATTCATCGATGGGTATTTGGCGTCGTTTAATGTGTACAAAGTCGAGACCATCAAGGACGGTTATGTTGTACGTCGATCGCGTCTTCTGTCTTACAAAGTTCATCAAGGCCTTTTTAACAATCGTTAGGTGGCGAGCGGCGTACCAATCAGGAACGGTGACGAGCACGCCAAAGAGATCGCCCAGTTTGCGCTGCTGGTACTTGGCAATTGTACACCGGACAACCTGAAGCATCATCTGCCAATAAGGATAGGAATACATACAGGTATTATGTGTCCCTATCTGCACATCGATCAGACAGCTAACACTTCCCGAACATCAGGGAACCAGTACAAATGTTTCTGTAGGTCCGATAGCTGCCGGCGTTGTCGGGTCCGTGATGCCGCGATACTGCTTGTGAGTGGAAACGTAGGGTTAATTTATTATTTTGTCAACAGCTTTATACGCACACGGACGTGTATCAGGCCCTCTCGCTGCGCACCTTAAATTTCTCTGTAAGTTAAAGTGCGAGAGGGTAGGTACAAAGTGGGCCAAGTTTTAAAACTTTTAAAACTTTTAAAGGTTTTAAAAGTTTTAAAAGTTTTAAGACTTGGCCCACTTTGTACCTACAGTGATAAGGTGCGCGGCGAGAGGGCCTATTAACGGTTACATAACTTACACTCACGGTTATTGTATTTGTGGTGAAGGTTCGGAGACACAATGAATACAGCAAGCCGTATGGAAAGCCATGGAGAAGGTGAACTTTGTCCCGCAAACAGGTATAAGATGTCCGAACAATGCTTCACGCATGGATTCTTCTCTAGAGTCGAAAATCCACGTGAGCCCAGCTGCCAAGGAATACTTAGCCGCGGATAAACGTTTTAACCTCCAGTGTCGTGGATCTATCATGATAAAGGTATGCGTTCCGTGAATTTCCATTGAAAAAGCTTCGGGTGATAAGGCGTCGTTTTTTAAGGGCAAGGGCTTGATCGAAACCTTCTGGCTAAGCGGCGCTACCTAACTGCTTCCGGAAAAACACTTTCTTGCCACGGAATGCGCATCATTGCCATTGATAACCATATCACTTTTTTAATGTACAGACTGTACATGTTTGCTGCACACTGTCTGTACGTTGTGCGCCCGGTGTGGACGCTTTCCGCAACTCTCAGCAATTTTACAAAGCGAATAACTTTCTTGGCAATTTGCTCAGAATACGGCTGGTGCAAATATTTGGACTAACAAATACATATGTTTGTTATACTCCGTATGTTGTAAATTGGATTTAGGGGCATACAACATTAGCGATTTATTTATGGAAAATCGGCTCAGAATTAAGTTTGCGGGACGGTGCATGAGGCTGGCAAAACTTGAAAATCTACGTTGTTAATGCAGCTTCTCGTATGGATACTCTCCTAAATATAGGAAATGTTACCAGCTACTCGTATTTACTGTTCGCACAACTATTAACAAAAACCTTCTTGCGTCTAGCTTACGCAATTTATGTAATTATACCGTATAATTATAATTATATAATGCAATTATATAATTTTATGTAATGTAATTATATATATTTATGTAATTATACCGTACGTATAATTTATACGTACCAGCGCTTAACAATGTAAAGCCCACTTCCATACGTATTCTTGCCCATTTTGTGTCTACATCATTTTTGGACGAAGGACTGCAAACCCAAAACGGATGCTTATCATATCAGAATTGTGAGTTAGCACCTGTGGGATTATACAGCCCGTCACGAGATGATCGAACGTGCCTTGACAGTTTCCCGATGCATTTTTTATAAAAGCACAGGCTTCTTAATTTTGCTGGCGCATGGTCGTTCGGATAACAAGCAGGGTAATAAGCTTAAGCTACGTATATATGCCTCATTCCGTTCGTGTCCCACTACGTCGTTTCCGGATTTATAAAAACACTTTCCGGAAGTTACTTTTTTTAAGTCTGCTATACACCGCCAATAAGGATATATATGAGACCGTAAATAATTATTTCCGACCTAGGCTCGTAGTCAAATACATAATAACTGATCTGTCAGCTTCCTGATTATTTCCGGTAGACCACGATGCAAAGTGTACCTGTGAGGCTACATTCAAAAACTAAGAGCCGGTCCGCATCCGCATTTTTTAATCTTAATTTTACTGGTTAGCTAAGTTGACATTCGCATTACTTTGTACCACCGATCATAAGCAGCGACGCGCTTAATGACGTACCTAAACGCCCGTTATGACGTGTATGCCGACACACTTGGCAGTGCACCACACTCTTGTCAGTTGTTATTTTCGCCGCTACAGCCGCATATTAAAATTGCCTCTCCACAAAAATTTGCAATAACCTTACACACGCTGTTTGTCGATAAAATCGAAAGATCAAATACAGCCCCTTGTCTTCCACACATAGGCGCCGAAGTATCTACTTGACGACGGTAGGTGGTGACTGTTTTAATCAATACACCACTTACCGGCTGCGCCGGTGACCGCAGCATCCTTTCGTGACAATTTCATTTCCCACGCCATGCAGTTGCCATTAGTTTTTACGGTCGGGAAGGGAATAATCCGAATAAATATGCCATGAATCTTGCCGGTGCAGCTTTCGTCTTGTTGACCAGGTTATTGTTAACAAATGGGTTTAGTCTTAATTTTGTACAAGTGATTATCGGGGATAATTTGTTGTATGGATATTATGCTGCCGGACCGTTTAATGATGTGGCCTTTGACGCCATGACCAAACTGTATCCTAATGTCTTCGCCAATGCCACCCGGAAGGTTTTCTATAAACCCAATATACCGTCTTGTAACGATGCCGGTGATTACATGTTCGGTGTAACGGGGGAAATATACGACGTTATATCGAAAATTAGCGGATTTACGATTCTTTTATCATCAGGTAAGCTTTGATCGATAAAGCACTGTATAAAGCTGTACGAATTAACCAACAGATTTACATAATTATATAGATTGCCAAAAATGGAAAATTTTAATGTTAACTGCGAAATCTGTAAAAGTCTGATTATGAATATTTTGTCCCAGTTTGTGCTCTTCTAAATAATTTCTTCACAATTTCCTTTTCGACACCAGTTACTGCGACAATTTTTGTTCATGCATGATCTCGTAATTAAGTGTAACTGAATTTAGTTAAACTAAAAAATTTTAAATGGCTAACAGTTATTACGTAAGCCCCTGTTAGCTCCTCTTAGAAATACGGTACCTGTTGAAAAAAGTGCTGTGTAACGAAATTATTTACTCTCTCGTAAGCGAGACGAGGCAAACTGGTAGCACAATGCTACTAAAAAACGATTCTCTACAACCCTTTTGTACTTTTTCCGCATATTTTAATATTTATTTAACAGCGCTGATCCGTCGAACTAATTCGGTTTCTGAAGAGCACACACTCTAGCGCCTACTTGAATCCCACTTGGGCCATGAACGCCAGACAGTCGTTGATTGTGTTGCAGGATGTAGCCTGGAACTGATGCCGCTGGGAGACTTTGCACGTGGTACTTCTTTCCTTTAGTGCTGACAGTAAACAAACACTTTATCTTCATAAAACATTTCTCTTACAGAAGTCAACCTTCCATTGATGGCCAGGTATACGCAACACCATGAGCGTTTTACTAACATGACCTTATTGTTTACCGCTTGTTTATTTCATTTTCATTTACAGTACATCTGCTGATCTGATGTTCGCCAACGCCAAACGCTTCCCAACGATAATTACGTTCGGACCACTGTACGTTTTTTTCAACGTTTTATAAAAAGATGATTATTAACGTAATGTATATTTTAGAGGTCAAGGAAGTCATTCCTCGGCTGCACGCGCATTCGTCAAGCAGTACGGTTGGCGCACGGTGACCTTATTCTGTGATAACTACTCCAAGTTCACCAGTGCAGCCAGTTCCCTGGGCATCACGTGCCGGGCCTTCAAGACGACATTCGGGTCCGCGGCGGAATTCGATTTGTATTCGGAAGTGTTTGATTCCACGCTGGCTGATCCGCATTACGATGCGATGCTCCTGCGAGCGCGGCAAAACAGCCGAAGTATGCACAATTTTAATTAATTTACTCACGATGCGACGGATACCTATTGTATCCCTCTAATACGAGTACAGTATATCGAGTTACGTACCTCAATACAGTAATCAATTCACCACGTGTTGCCCGATTTGCATACGTCAGGTGGTAACTAGATTTTCATCGTCAATATCTCAATAGTTGAAATGTACCAGAATATCCTTTAATTTACTTCGCAGTATTCCATGTATTCCATTCCGGTTATTGGAATTTTGAACATCAAATTTTTATTTTCAGTCATAATATTTCTTGCCAATGGGGATGAAGTGCGCAAGTTCATGGTAAAATGCTAAGTGTATACTTCTACACCGGCAATGTTTCCGGTGTCGTGATACAGATTTGAACGATTTATTGTTGCAGCTTGTTGCCTATCGATTGAACATGACTGGCGATGAATACGTACGTGAGATAACTTTTCATAATTATATGGCTTAAAACAGAACGACCAGAATGATACATAATATTCAATAACAGCAAAACTAAAATAATTGTATCAGGACAACTTTAACGGTCGATAAATGTACGCTTGTATAAAACACTGAAGGAATCTGTAAAATTCCAGATATTTGTGATTGCAGGTCTACATTAATCCGAAGCCATGTCAGGGTCCGGAATTTATCGAACTGCAAGTGGATCGCAACGACGGCCTGGATGATGTGAGTGTGCACCGAGTAACTACTTCAATCGCTCAGTAATGACGCTGCAAAAACCGTGAGCAGAGACGTTACACTTTAGCCGGTTCCGCTGCATCACGACTACGCATCCGATTGTTAGAACCAAACATTTTTATTGCTTAACCTTTTTTTAGATAATTGCTCAAGCTTACAAACCACTGGTGCCCATTAACTTTGTCAATCCGAACTACACCGAACTAGCCGGCTGGATTAACATGACGACTGATTTGGCGCGGACGAAATACAACCACACCTACCAGCAAGACGAGCGGGTAAACATATAAATAACACAAGACACGATTCATTTAATATTTTAACAGATTTGTTCGCTTTGACAGGAAAACGAGATTGCCTTGTCCATTCCGGAGATCATGTTCGCCATTGGCAGGGTGCGTGATGTTATCCGACACGGTGCTCTTTAGAGATGTTGCAAAAACATGATTTCGTAAAAGTATGTCATAATCGGCACTTTTCATCGCGTGTTGGCAACGTGTAGGTGCTAAATGAAAGCACCGTCCCCCTGGAGAACCTGACCACGGCAACATTCCGTCAGCAGTTTCTCAATCGCACGTTCTACACACCGGTACGGCGCGTGCGCATTGGGCCCAATGGGATGCGCATGTCGGATAGTATATTGTACCGACTAAACAGCACCAGCCGGAAATTTGAGGTATGTATCAAACGCTTTGTATAGTTTTGCGTTTATATAGCGTTGTCATTGATTAGCCGACTTGGTACTACGACTTCCCAAAAGCCAAATTATCCGTTCTCAATCCGCAACTGGAGGGAGACTGGAACGGACGATCGACGCCTCCGTTAAATGAGCCAATTTGCGGCTTCCGCAGCGATCGGTGTGCGACGGCCAATGATGGTATGTATAGTTTTGAACAATAACGTCACCTGTTCATTTGAGGCTAAATTCACAGGGAGGACTATTATTATCGCGGCGGTGTGTGGCGGGTGTGGAGCGGTAGTAATTATTGGCATCGCAATTATCATCTACATGTACGTTTATAAATCGCGTAAACTAACCGTCGAATTATTACGTAACCAAATTAGCTGAGGTAGAAAATTAATGGTTATTTTCGGTTTACAGAAAAACCGCGTCACTGACAGACAGTTCCAACTGGTGGCTGCTGGATGCGACGCTTCTACACGGCGATGATTACAAACCAGGGTACAGCGTCTTCCAGACAGGTGGCAGCACCATGCAGTGCTATTACGGCCAGGATCGAGTGTGGATTCGAACGGAGACCGTAGCGATCACGGAAGCGGAAGTATTGAGCAAAAAAGCTCTGCGTAGCGTGTTGATGCAGGTACAGTATGGGTGACCTTTAGAAAGTTGACGCTAAAGTCTCTTTAAGTAGAATAATTTGGTCAGATTCGCAATATACCTCGCCACGATACGTTGGGACGCTTTTACGGTGTGGCACGGATGGAGCAGTATGTCGGTGTGGTGTGGGAATACGGGCGCGGACCGTTACGCTGCCTATTCGCTAACGAGACCATCATCGCCGACGTGATTCTCCAGAAAACGCTCACTTACAATATCCTGACGGTAAGAATTACGAACAAAGTGACGCAACAGCCAGCAAAAACAGCATTAAGGGTGTTTTTAATGGCCAATTATCGAGAAGTCGTTTTTGCACGCTATATGACTGCATGACCTTTCACAATTCACGCGCTCATTATTTCTGGCCATAAGGTTTGACTTACAAGAATGACGCTGATGTGCTTTCGATTAATGTGTTTTAGATTTACTGTAAAACTTAGCAATATTAAGATGGATTTGTTATTTCCAGGGTTTGCAATTTATCCATGCGTCACCGTTACGCTGCCACGGAAGTTTGTCAAGTTTAAGCGTCATCGTAGATAATCGTTACACGGCCAAGATCTGTGATATCGGCTCAATACGGATATTCCAAGCATTATCGAGAAAGTTTCTGACGCTCGATACAGAAACCAGCTTTGCACCCGAATGCGTAACTGATCCCAGCAACTTCCTTACGCAGGAAAGCGATATATACTCTCTGGGAGTAATCATGCAGGAGATACTAGGCGACGCTGTTAGAAACCAGCAAACGAGCAAAACCAGTAAGGTCACCATACATTTGTGTGCTTTATAAAAACAGCTTTTGGTTAATAAATGTTTACTGTTTTTCTATAGAGCAGCTGCATGAAGCGCCCTTTATCCGCCTAATCAGCGGCGTGATCGAAGCGTGCCTTTACGAGAAAAAAGAAGCCCGTCCCAGTGTAAAATCCATACAGAATCGTTTAGCTGACTATCGACCTCGATTGACCGTCATTGCCAGTTTGATCAAACGGTTGGAAGAGCACGCGGAGAATCTGGAATTAATCGTGATGGCTCGTTCCGCCGAGTTGGTCACGGAGCAGAATAAAGTCGATAACTTACTTGCGGAAATAATACCACCGTAAGGAAATACAGCATACCTGCAAGACATTAATTTAAACCATGGGAAAATCAATGACTACTTTCACTGAAAGTTGTTACGGATATTTGCTGTAGTACAACAGCATTTACACGATTGCAGTCAATGCGTACTATACATCGATTGTGCGTACTTGATCTAAAGGTTGACGATCGTGTGGTATGTTCACAGATCTCTTATTAAGAAACTGCGGGACAAAGTCGTTGTTCCACCGGAAGCCTTCGAATCCGTGACGATCCTGTTCAGTAGTATGGTGGGTTTCGATGTGTTCTGCAATACGGTGACACCCATGCAAGTCAGCAGCTTCCTCAACGAGTTGTACACCTTCGTGGACAGCACCCTCCACATGTACGATGTGTATAAAGTGGAGACGGTCAAAGATGGCTACGTGGTAAGCAGCACCACTAAACTATTTTGAAAGGTATCATTTTATTTACGGTATTCCTTTTAAAATACTTTTCAACCTGATTTGATGCTACGAATTGCGGTACGTATTAATTAACCGCTCCTGTGATTCCCAGGTCGCGAGCGGTGTCCCGTTGCGTAATGGAGAGCGGCACGCGTACGAAGTCGTGTCGCTCGCACAATATATCTTGCTGGAGTTGGAACGGCAGAAAAAGATTCCGCTAAAAATCCGAATAGGCATCCATACTGGTAATGCCAATCGATTTCTGTTAAATTCTGAATTACTGTTCGTATTGCGTACACGGTTAAACTGTTGCTCAGGTCCCATTGCGGCGGGAATCATCGGTGTGATAATGCCACGATATTGTTTGTAAGCTACATACATTATTCCTTTACTGGGAGCACCCTGAATGAGAACTAACTGAATCGCCTTACTTTGGTTCAGGTTTGGCGACACGATGAATACAGCCAGCCGAATGGAAAGTCATGGAGAAGGTGCGTTAGTCTTGTTTTCTAATGGGCCGGGTGTACCGAGCAAGAGCCGTTATACAGTTTACATATCCTGAATAATATCCAAGTACAACAACGCCTTCTTTACGTATATTCACGGTCTACTTCAGCATCAAGAATTCACATCAGCGACAGTACGAAGCTGAAATTGGAAGAAATTAAAGCTGCTTCCCGCCTAAAGCTTCTACCGCGGGGTCAAGTGCAAGTGAAGGTACTCGTACCAGTGTTATTAACGCACCTGCCTGCAGTACCATTGAAAACAGATCTAAAACAGTGAACAGTGAGACGATAAAGGGTTATTTCACTGTTGCAGGGTAAGGGATTGGTCGAAACGTTCTGGATTGGATAGAAAGTAAAAGTGTATATAGAGCTCGCCGAGGCACATCTGTGTGATTTAGTTTCATTTGGCCTTGTGTGATCTAAGAAGGAATAAACCAAAGAAGATATATATTTTTTGTCCATTTGTTATGCCCTAGAGATTTGTCACTTACAAAATTAACATATTGGAGTTCAGCTATACTTCTGTAAACAGTGCCGCAGAATAATAGGGTACGTTTGGAAAGTTATTGGCTCCCTCGTACAGCTATATTTATCACAAAATAATGCGAAAAGAAATTATTTTTTAGAAGTACTAAATAAAAACCAAGTCGCACATAGAATCAGTTCAATTAGCATGTTTTTTAATTACAGCACTAGATCGAAGTCCAATAACTACAATACAAGCCAATAGCGTACTAGTCCAATAGCGTACAAGTTAATACAGTATAACGTTCAATACATGTGGCGTGCTATGTCAGATTATGAATTAAAAGCAGCGAAAGGCACATTTTGCACAACTGCTTTCAAACTGGAACATTAGCATTGTGTACACACTAAAGGAAGATTCAAAGCTGGATCGATTTGATATAATACAAGGATCTTATGCCGTGAAGTTGGCGGAGACCGGCTGCACCATATCTCTTCTGGCGCCTTCGTTGCGGGATTCTTTAAGCTGAAGGACGAACGTTCCATAAGAGAACAAAATGCCCATCATCTACAAATTTTACCAAAATCACAGAGCGTTATAAATTACGTTCAAACATACAAGTTTATGAAGTTGTTTGTCTTCCCTACCGTAGCAATGAAGGGTCGGTTTATTAGGATGATTCCAGCAATTGAGAAACCGGTAGGTTTGGTCGTTATTCGATGGAGACCAGCCAATAACCTGGTGACTTTGCTATCGTCGGCTTCTTGAGCTATCCTTTCTTGAATTTCATCAGAAATGTCCGCCTACAAAGTGCAAACTACGAGTACGAACTTGTAGTAAACTTCACAAAGTTGGTGATCCAAAAACTGATTTAACTTGCAAGTATGCGGTGCTGGGAACTTACCTGCTCGTGCACGTAAATCATAGCGAATGTTATAATCAGCATAACCAGCAACACCGCAATTCCGCCCTGTATTTGCACACCGGCCGATGCATACACCGTTGAACTGCTCCCCGCTACACTGTTAATAATCCACACAATCCACATGGTGGCGTGCAGATAGAACAGCAGCAGAAACACATCAAGATGCCCGGACAGCTTCTTAATACACCGGCATATCCCGACATGGTCCTGTGTAATTTTATCCAGAAGCTCGGTGTTTTTAACAACGCCGAGACGTTGCTTCATGCGACGGCATAACCGCCCGGCAGTTAAACACATCAGAAAACAAATGGCAAGGATGCAGTATACGGAGGATATACGGATCACATGGAGGAAGGCGCAAGCGTAGTTAATAAAACTGGATGTCCGGAAGACGGTGACCCCGTAGTGTAGCGCCCAGAAATCCGCTTCGATTGTCGCGGAACGTTGCAGTGAGAGGCGGAACCAAGTAGCCGCTTGGTACGCCAATGTACATAACGCCGACAGTAAAACAGCTGTCACTGTGACGAGTAGACTGGTCTCGCGGTGTGCAAAGTATTCGTCTTCGTAGCTCCGTATCCGCTGGATGCATATACTGATGCCCCTCCATTCCAGCGCGATAAAGAGGGCGGAGACGAATCCCACGACATCGCCTAGCTTTGCACACATATTCTCGATGAAACTGTCCAGAGTGCCGGTTAAATCTCTGAAAAATAACGGAGCAGTTATGAGACACAGATAGACGCAGCGAAGAATGGTGAAGGTCACGATCCAAAAATGGGAAATAATGGTTGAGAATGTGGATGAGCCGGCGCGACGCGTTAATAAAGGGCATTGTCCGCTGATCTTTGTAAAGAACATCCATAAACTTAACCAGACGTCAAAGACGTTACTGATACGTTTGTGGAGCATTATTTTATCTGTTGCCGGGTGAAGGCGGCGGCAGCTGCGTTGACCAAAGACCAAGCGCATGTTGATAGTTTAACTGGGATTCCGGTTTTTACTGCAAATGACAGGATTGAAGTGATTCACTAAGTCACTTCATACAGTACATACGTATTGGGGAAGGAATGTCACTAACTGTAAGGAACGCATTTATGGTGATTGGAGACGTACGCGCGGAGCACTTGCAAGTTGCAATGCTCGATTCGACAGATCGAAAAGTATTATAGTACTGTATTATAGCACATATCCTGTGAGTACAGTACTGACGACTGTTGTCGATGCCATGCAGATATTTACTACGCATCATATTTTGGGGCGTAGTTTCAAATATTTGTACTAAGGTTTCACGTTGCTTGTTTGAACCTTCCTTCCAGTTTTCGGATATCGAAGTGTTGTAAATATTTAACGAAGATGATGTTATAAAACTGTCAACTGTCAACATAATGAAAGCGGTTCGACCCCGGCTCCTACAAATTACAACACTAATTAGAAGCTGCTGCCTGCGAAGTGTTTAACATAAAGCATTGTTAACCACGAGTAAATTATCACCATAAATGGTGAGCATAAGTGCTAGTACTAGCCTAGTACTAACACGATTACTTCGCATCTTCCTTTAACTTTAGACAGCAAATCCGAAAAATGAGCTTCATCCTTAATGTCACCACGCCATTGCTCTGGACTGCACTGCACAATGCATCTGGGATTCAACTGAGAACGCTAATAACGCAAATGCCATGCAAAAAGCGCGCAGAGTTTTATTAAAAAGCGGTTATTTACACACTAGGAATGTTAAACTCGATCAGAACACAAAAGTCACGATTTTTGCAAAATACGAAACTAAGGAAATCAAACTTTCAGTCATAAAACGTGGAGAAACAGTTAAAACTTTAAACACAACTTGTAAACATCAATTCCTATTCTTCGCCTTCCATGACACTACATCACCTTGCCGCAGCAGCAAATCCGTGATTCCCACAACCAGACTTCCATTCACAGTAATCCGATGGTCATCCCCCACTGCATGGTCGTATTTTCCATATTGCCCCGCCGAACGCACATACACCACCTGGCCTGTCTTCAGAATGTCCTTAACAGCAATTACCTGGTCTGCCCTTGCATAATTTTTCTCGCCGCCGTTATTATAACAAGTAAACGAAATACGTTCCGACTGGACCTGATTTATGGTGGCTGGAATCCACCACGTGCTATTCTGAAGCACAAACACTGCGTCTCCCACCGCAAAGGCTTTACCGACTCCTGTTCGGCGCTCCGTCGGAAACGCTAGATTTGGTGGCTTCACCGCGGCATTCTGATACATGAACAGGCTCCACAGCTCCAGCTCAGTTAGCAGACCGCTCTACCATAACGCAGCATGAAAATATCGACCGGTCAAAATGACAAACTGAAGGCCAACCAACCTTACAGGGACCATCAGCCAGTTGGGCGCCAGTCAAGAGCGGAAAGCGTACAAGAAACAAAGCGTCACCCAGTACCTGGCGACGATTAGCGCATCCAGAGCGTTGCGCGCACAGGCTGCTGATGCCCACCTGTAACAACGATCACGGCATATCTATACTGTGCCAGCAGCCAGAAAATTCGGGCACCGGAATTCAGACGATAATGTTGCGTTTTTTGTGTACGTCTCGCGTACCGTTCAACGGCTAAGTAGACAGCGTGCTCCTTCGCAGACAGTGTGTCGCTCTGTAATATGCTTTTCAATGTATCCTGTGAGATGGCGGTGAATTGATCCGACTGCAGAATCGCCACAGTGTTCGCCTCCAGGACACCCATGCATTTCTCCACGATGCTGTCAGCATGCCAAGAAACAGCCTGCAAAACAGACAAATCTCAGGCACCCCGCATGTGATGCAGTACAAAGTCAATGTAAACACAAGACTCACGTGCCTGTTGCAAAGTGGCTAGGCAGGTCTCGGCATTTAAATGGCTCCCGATGAAGTCAGAACAAATCCGCACCAGCTGCGGTAGATCGTATTTGTCCGCACAGCTCATGGTGGCGAAAACGTTGTCAGACGTGAGATTCTCAACTGCTTCCGTGTACACGAAACTGCAAGACCGAGAAAAAGACAACGTTAAACGCATTATCCACAAAATAAGGAGCATAAAGAAAAAAACTGATTCCTCGAGCCTGGGTGTGAATACAACCGTACTTTGCTGAAGGTACAACACATCGAGCTTTGTTAAAGTACTTGACACGATACAGTAAAAATCCCCCCGCACCTGAGCATATTGGCAAACGCATCTGGATGAATATCGGGAATGCTGATAGCCTTGTCACAGTTTTCTGGCAGGCTTCCGTAGAACATCGTTCGAAACACTGCGCTGCGGATGCTCAAGATAAGTCTACAGATACATGCGATGATCAATGTCAAGGCACCTAGGCACGTAATCAAGGAACGGAAGCCAGCACGTCGTACAAGAACTCGGCAGGGAGAGACGGAGTCTTACTTGTGTGCGGGAAAGTTCTGTGCATTACCAAAGTCGCGTCCCACTGCGAAACACACATCGCTGAGTTCTCCGCTCGCAAATGTCTGCTTCAGCAGTTTCATGAAGTCACAGCCAGACTCTTGGCACTCTGGTGCCTTAGGGGACGAGGAAACTGCATTTGAAGACATCGTTGGGCAAACGAAGAACTGCACAGTGGCACTTTATGGTCTTTACTCTTTATCACGCAGCATGCAAAGACTGCAAAGATATGAAGGAAAACACAATGATGACAGCTGATGATGATGATGCTACAATGCGAAACACAGTTATATGATTTATATCTTAAAAATTCTGATACATCCAAATTAAGAAGACAACTTTCAAAAAAATAAATATAAACAAAAACACCAACAAGACATCGATAGTTACAGAGTGCTGTACACTGTGTACAGCATTTTAAAACCCTACCCTAGCATAATGTACACGCCGCGCCAGGGTGGTGGATTCAGGTGGTAAGCCAGCCTCCTAGGGACTGCGTTTGTTCGTAAAGGTTTAAAGGCACTGTGGCTTTGACTTCAAAATTATTAAAAATGATAATACTTGTATCAAGAACTTACTATAACTGTGCAGTATTATGGATCATATTACTGAATGCAGAAACTCATTTCTGGGAGGCTAGACATAGAAAAGAAAAGGGATCTGCTGAGAAAGCAGACAAAAACTCATGTCTGTCCAACTGTCACCATGGCAGCCGCCCTTCCGAGAGTGATGACATCCAACGGTAGGTCACCATCATTTTCACACATTTACAGTACTTTTGCGTAGTACATTATTACAAACCCTCTTCGAAATTAAGAAAATCATAGTGCGGGGACACGGAAGAGCTAAAGTTCCGAGACTTTTCCGAATTTTTAAGGCGGCTTGGTTTGAAGAGTGCATGCAGTGTTTATACTTAATAGTTAATACGAGTACTAATCGTATTATCTTGTTTTCTGCCTGAAAAACTGAAGCCGAAAGGATACGCCGTGCCTATTTTCCAGTTAGCAAAACTGCAAGAAGACACCCGGCCCACAGCAGAGCGCACTGAGCGCCAGCACTGTCGGCGCAGTACGGTGTATCCTGAAACATTTCGTCACATCGCTGAATTCATAAGGTCGGTACTGGTGATGGCGGAATATGATTCAATAAAAATTCGATATCAGTATAAATTTCCAACGATTTGGTAAATGTGACGGAAATGTTAAGTTCTAAAAAGGTGGCAATTAGGTATACTCGTAGAATCGTATGTGAGTGTGATTGCAAAATCAAACTAACGATAACAATTGTAAGTGAGATTTATAACGCTGAGTTCTGGCACAACTGCAGATGTAGGTATAATATCATGTATTGCTGTGTCTGTCATCTGCAGCTCGTGTACGAGATCATTGTGTAACAGTGTTCATTATGTAACAAGCTGGACAATCGGACGCCCATTGGACATTACTCCAGTCGAACGCCGTAAATCATATCCGTTATCACCACCACGGTACATGTATACTCGGAATATACCCGAGTACTTGACTTTGAAATGGCTACACTTATTACTGACAGAATTCTTCGATAAATGAGCAATCCACTTTGATATCATTCAACATCCAAGAATGATATCACCCACTGCATTGCAGAGCACACATTGCGCGATAAAACCTTTGATACTGGTGCATGTACCTCCATCGAAGTATAACAAGTCTATCAGTCAAGTGTGAACAAACCGCCGTAATAAACGGGGTGAGAATGGAAACCGGTTTCGGAATGAGTGTTTTCTGGAGTTAAACAAAAGATCCGATATATGTCGCATGCGGTGTACTGTGAGTGTACGTACTGCACGGCCACTGGCTTGAAACGCGCGGCTCTTTAATCTTTTACTGCCGCACTGAATTATAATTATTGGTACTGGAAGTCATGTGCGCCCGTACGTACTGTACTATTCTGGAATTTTATTTACTCATCACTGTCGGCTGGAAGTCACGTACTATTCTGGAATTTATTTACTCATAACTATCGGCATCTTTCCGCGGAGTTTTTCGCTGCATTGTCCTGACTGTACACTGAGTGTGTTGCCAGCAAGTTGCTTCGAATTAATAAAAAACTGTTATAATCACGGGAGGGATGGCCCTTGTTAATTATATTCCGCGCGAGGATGGCATCGACAATCAACTGATTGCTGACAGCTTTGATGCCGCCTTGGAAAAGGATGCGGGCGTGGAAATCACCAGCTATATTGAGGCGTTTCAAGAGCTGGCGAGGTATACCTGCATGACATCATGCGGACGATGTTCGCGGATCCCATTTATAGTAATAATTTTGCCATTTTTGAAAGAAATCTAGTACACGTTTTCTTGCCAACAAATTCATTGTGGCGAAAAAAGTTACTGCCGGTCAGAAGAAGCTAAACAATTTCGGTGGCAAATTAATTGTTGCTAAATTACCAGAAATAATGACCTTAATGCGCTGCGCATATAAACTACTGAGCATACCGGTAGCATTAGTGCGTTGTAGATTGGACATAATCGTCATCTAAGTAAAAGTAGGAAAACAATTACGACCTCTGCAGGCTCTGCTGAAAGCTGGTAAAGTTTTTTTGCACCGGTTTTTTTAACTTCTTTTGTTATACCTGTATACAACCATTTTACGCCACAGGCTATCTTGTCACTCCAACATAGGAGCAACATACCGTGTAATAAAAAACATGTATTGTAGATTTTTCGAAATGATGGGCGTTCTATTCGCCACAATGGCCGCCGACATCCGGGAGCAGATTCGCATCCTGGAGCGTTACCTGCAATCTGGTGAGCGCGAGCACTACACGACCATTGAGCGCCTGGTTGCCTTCGAGGCGGCGGATGACCGGCGACTGGAGCCGCAGCGCCGCGCCAAAGATCCCAGCCAGTCCGGCAGCCGCACCGTGCTACATCTCAACAGGATGCTGGATTTCTTCATTCGCTTCCTTGGCCAATTGGAAAACATTGGGGATGATGACAAAATGTCGACGGTATGTCAGCCGGTATATAAAGCCTCGTTGGGTAAATATCATTCCTGGCTGCTCAGCGCCGCTGCCGGTTTCGCTATCAGTACACTGCCGACGAAGGTGCAGTTGTGCGAGAAAACATCCAAGTACAACTACGAGGATACCATCAGGATTACGCGGAGTGCCGGGGAAGCTATGCAGAGGGTCTACGAGGTCACGGATAAAATCTTCACGGAACATGATCTCCACAAGCTACCGTTTTAGCCGGCGGCAGGATCATCGCCGTTCAACTTTCAATACACTTTTTATTGCTGGTGATCTGTACGTCGTACAACGCCGTTATCTGAAGTAGAACCGAATGTCCGTCAGCCGCAAAAACTCGTATTTTGGAGCATGCCATTGTTGACTACCGGGTATGGATTTGTTGTGATACACTGATGTTTCCTGATGTTAAATAGCAACTGGCTTTTGTGTTCCTTGCCTCAACGTGGGTTATTAAAATGCATTCGAATTTTAATTGTATACTAATAAGATATTTCTGCAGTGTGCTAACGTTTAACATAAGCACATGCTTCTAAAAAAATGCATCCTGCAGATAGTCACAACTTCCGGCTACTTGTCTGTAGCACAAGTATGCCTACTATAGATATAGATACTGTACCTATTGCAATGTACTATGTAATATGTACTGTATGATAATATCTATAGTACACGAGTACGGTTAAATGCACACTTCCATGTTTTTCTCATTCCGGACGCCGTTACTCATTATGTCTTTTCTCTAAAATGAGAAACTTGATAATTCTTTATGAACCTTGTGCATAAGTTTGCACTAGTATTTACGACAAAAATATGATTTATAGGCTTTTAGAACCAATTTTTTATGTGGAACATCGCGGAAAATTCCGCGTTTCTGGTGTTTGGAATACGAAGATATATTGAAAAAAGCGGCCGGAATACGACAGACCTCTAATTATAATAATAAAAGAAATGGCACCAATAAAAAAGCGTCTTCGCCAAGCATAATTCGTAGATAAACAACGCAGCAATGAAGACCAGTTTAATCTGCTGCATTTTCAAGCCATTAGTTCTTTGCGAAAAGGCGACAGGCAAAAGTTTCACAGAATGAATCAGGCAGTTTTAATTCTACAAAAATCTATTCACAGTTTTTTTTACAGAAGTCACAACCATTCCACTAACTTCATTTCACCGCAAACAAAATCTCTGGATTTTTTATATAAAAGGTCCAAAAAAAAAACCACCGGACCGTCATCCCAGATACTCACACTGTAAATAACAATGTGGTACAAAAACGTCAAGTACTTCCGTCAAATATCCATGAGCCATCATCACTGTGGAAGAATCCTTCGAATGAAATCATGACACAAACTGGTCCGGGTAATTCAGTACGTATAACCGCCCTCCATATCCTTCATCAACATGGGGACCCAGGTTTTATTCAGCAACCACTGCGGCAGCAGACGGCGCACCCAGTGCTGCGCCTGGCCGCTGGTGTACCGGTCCGACAGATGCACCAGCACCAGCGCGCCAATATGGCGGAATAGTTCGGCGTTCTTAGCTATGTCCTGCAGATGGATGTGGCCGCGCTGGCGGGCCTTCTCCGCCGGCTGCCGGTCGTCAATGTACGTAGCTTCGGTTATCAAAATCTATAATATTTTTCCATGAGCTGCTTTTATCGACAAACCTATCACCAATTCAGCAACTACAGCCACCGAAAATAATTTTAAAAAATACACTCAACATAGAAGACTCATATTTAATATTTAATTATAGAAGTATACTGGAATCATAACTGGATTATATCAGAACTATGATTAAATAATGGAAGGCAGACGCGGACAAACCACTTTACCGTTTTTCAAATACGGAGAGATTAGTAAATATTTAACTGTTAATTATTAGTCGGTAATTTGTAAATATTATTAAATATTTAATTATATTCTGCAATTCTCTTTCCACCGTTGCATTTTTAAAAATATATTTGAGAAAAACTACACATACAAAAAAACTTTAATCAAACCACAAACAGGACAACAGCACTCTCTTGTTACGTATATTTTCACATCGCAGAACAGAAACCGATGTTGCCTAAAATACTGTATCTGCATCCCATACACTACGACGCAATCATTAACGATAACGGGTTGTCGGGCACAGTCATTTCGCATAATAAGTTTCAACATTATAAAAGTTATCTCAAACAGAGGAACAAAATAAAATATTACTCCAAACTCATTTAATTACATACATTTTAAATTAATGACTAAACCATTCATTGTTCTGAATTAAATGTACATTATTTAAATAAGTACACACTACACAGTATACAACAGGGGAACACTACTTTTACATCTTATTTTCAATATTGAATTATCCGGGTTGGTTATTGAACTTCTTTCGTTGCACTAATTAGTCTGCACTCTGCATGCGCTACACTTACACTGGAGCGCAGGAGATCAGCGTTGTCGGGATCAAGGAAGGTGTCGAAGGTGGTGTCACCGGTGTAGGCGATTTCCGGTAGGTGTTTGTTCTCCCACACCTGGATGCCCTGCGCCATGTACTCGCCGATTTCCGGTCCGGACAGGTGCATGTACTCCGTGATGCGGGTGCGGGTGTGGGCGTAGATGAGGTAGCCCTGGCTGGCCACACGGTGGTAGGTGCGGAAGGGGCGCGCGACACGCCCATGGGATAAGGGAATGTCCTGGCCCACGGGGGACGCCACGGATTTGCGGCTGGGTGAGAGAGGCTTGTTTATCTCTGCAAACGGTGCAGCCAGTTGAGCTCAACATAAATGCGCCATTCTTAGTACCGTCAATTCATTTGTTTCAATTTCGTGAAGGCACATATCACCGGAAGAAATAAACATGTTTATTAAAAAATAGAAATCACCCCGAAATAAATCTGCTCTGCTCTGATCTGCTCTCCCTGAACAAATAATAACAAAAATGTCTCTTTAATTTTGCTCAATTCTTTGGTGTATGTAAAATATAAAAAATTCGACCGACCATAAACAAATATCAGCTGGTATTATTGGGGACTGTAACAATGATTTCGACCAATATAGATATATCCCACACACTTCATATATCTTCATATAGATATATCCCACACACTACGATACATGTACGACCACGAACGAGAGAAGGACAAAACTATCAGTACAGTACTGCTAAGGTAAACACAGTGAAAAATGAAAATCCACAAATTCAGCCGAACGCCACATTACACTGAATACAACAACGAAACATCACGCACTGAAAAAAATTTAAATAAATAAAACAATGAATTTATTTATTATTTTGTTAATGAATTATTTCAATAAATCATTTTGTCAAAATACATTCAAGCAAGAGGATTGCGGTTACGTTGCGCCAACAAAATCGCTTGAAGCCTTGAACCAATTTGTAATTCTCCTTGCGTATTGTTAATTAATTCTCATTCCCCACGTACCCCTCATTCATGGCGGCGAATCCCTGGCAGATGGTCAGCAGCGACTCCTCAATGTCCGGGGGACAGTAGTACGTGGACGGGGGCCGACTGCGCAGTTCCCGCTGCGAGACATGTTTGGGCAGGGCGCCGCAGTGATCGATGTGGCCGTGCGTGACGAAGACATGGTCGCACATGATGGAGGCGCGCGTGGCATGCCCGATATCGAAGGCATACCGCACCGAATCGTCCACGCGCACCGTCACGCAGGACTCCAGACCCGACACGGACCAGCAGTTGAGGTGGAAGCGCTTGGGGCTCCCGGGGACGCGGACCTCGATCTCGTCGTTCATGCTGGTAGCCGGCTGGGCAGGGGTACCTGTTAACGCGATAGATTAAAATTTAACAAAATAATTAACTAAAATTACCACGAGCTGCTGGCACTGAAAGAACGAAGCAAGCTGCACGGCCCAGAATTCAGCATTATTTTTTTTATTTATTCTGATTTTATTTTGGATCGATTACTCTCTTTCCCACTTGTTAAATATACTAATATTTTTAGAAATAATTTTCATAATTTTATTTGTAAAAATATTAATCCGTGACTGACGTGATGGCCTGATGGGCAGCAACGTCGATGTCGCTGTTGGGTAACTCGGACATGGAGCAACTTCGGTCGAAGAAGGCTCAAGTCAGTGAACTGCCTGTGAGTGTGCGACTGACAACGATAATCATGTCACTTGTCAGACCGGGCATTACCTTTTGCCCAGCGGAGGCAGAGGGAATGGTGTCGAGGGAAGTCCGCGATCGGGGATGGGAAGAGCGTGTCGTCACAGAACGTGCGCCGGCTCTACAACGGGGTTTTGCAGTGCGGGGAATGCATGCTGCAGTACAGCGCAGGATGAACCGCATCAACACAATATGCGGACGCGCGGTGATCGCACACGGAAAACGCCGAGAAAGAGATGCAAAGTTCTGAGCAAAAAAAAATCGAATCAATCAGGAGAAGTGAAGCCTGAAACTTGAAAGTAGTATAGTATCACTATAGTTTTTGATACTCTTTTTTCTAACGAGTTTGCAGTTTGCAGTAATATTTGCATCACATCCGGCAACTGTGGGAGGGCGCTTACGTGAACGTATACTGTACTGTTTTCTCATATTTTTCGGCCTTCCGGGTCCACAGCACTTGTTTTTCCACAGCACACCTTCTTTTAACTTTTAGGAAGAGCTTCTCAGCGTCCGTCCCCATTTACACTGCATAGTATTTTCCATATTGATTGATTCCTCCGTTGTCGACGAATTAGCTAACCATGTCCACAAATGCAGGTGGTCGCAGTCGCATTGCTGATTTGGTGGAGCAGGCGCACGCCAGTGGAGAGCTGAGTGATGTGTGCTTCACCGTGGGACGTCAGTTTGGTCGCATAAAAGACTTCCCCGCGCATAAGTATGATCCCTGCGTATTCTTCTGTCCCGTTCCTTAGGATCTTGGCAAATTGCGGTGTGCTCGTAACGATGCCAACTGTGTTCTATCTGTGAGTCTGTGCATCTGTTCAGGTTCCTCCTGGGCATGCGCAGTCCCGTGTTTCGTGCCATGCTCTACGGCAGGCTGGCTAAAAAAGGAGATGATACGATCGACATTCCCGATATTATTCCCGATGCCTTTGCCAATATGCTCAGGTGGGTATGACCGGTATGTACCCGTTTATAATGTGGTGTGTTGCGAGTAGCGCAACATGGACTGAAAATTTTTATTTTACGGAACCTGCTCTGCTGACAGCTTGGCCTTTTTCCAGTAGCACTGTAGAAGTACTTGAAGTGGTAGATTTTAGATGACGATTCCTGGTCTAATGTCGTCGCTTGTTCCTTCACTGTTACAATAAGCTGCCGTTCAACGAGTCCATTTGCAGCTACGTGTACACCGATACCGTGGATGATCTGGATAACGACAATGTTTTCGCGACGATGGTTTGCGCTGACAAGTACGATTTGCCGGAGCTGGTGCAAAAATGCTGCAGTTTCATCGGTAACCGGTTGAATACCACCACATGGATGTCCAATTTAGAACAGGCAAGGAATTGATCACACACATATCTCTTAATAAATGTTTTTATGGCAACTGCAACGTGGAAATAATTTATTCTGTAAACATAAATGGAAATGCGAGTACTTTACGTTTGTGTTTTTATTCATAATTTTTTTACCTTGTTGTTAGCAGTTTTTTCACATCGCTCATGTGATGTAAAAGTGTGTACTGTGAAGATCAGGGATGGATTCATTCTTTTCTGTAGGCTGTGCATTGGCATGCTGACAGCATCGTGGAGAAGTGTCTGACTATCGTGGACAAGGATGCTGTGGCGATTTTGCAGTCGGACCACTTCACTGACATCTCGAAGGATATTTTGCAGCGTATTCTGCAGCGCAACACCCTGATGGCGGAGGAATTCGTCATTTATCGGGCTGTTGAACGGTACAGATTTAGTGATTTTCTGCACCTCGTATGAATAAATATAAACCATAAACGTCACGAAAAACCTCGACATTATTGAAGATAAAAAATAGGAGTCTCGAATTAGAATACAAACGTATGCAGATATAGATATTGACTTTTATCAGCTACGTAATACCAGGTAAGTTATTACAAGATAATATGTTATTAGGTATACAAGGTAAACATTTGATGTTATTAGTTAAGTCTCGAATTAAATACAAACGTGTATTGGCTTTTATTAGGTAAGTAATAAGCCACCAGAAAGAAAGAGGTGCAATCACGGTGACATTTCTTCGTAATTACTAATTACATTACGTTCGTAATTACATTTCTTCGTAATTAATTCGTAAAAGCCAACGTAAAGTAATACGACAAGAGTATAATATATCTATATACGACCAGTTATACGTAGAGTAGAGGTTATCATGTACTCAGATAATCGTATAAATACGTATTACATGAATAAAATCTTTGTACAATGTTTGTATGCATATGTTTATATTATACATTTTAATAATAACAGTAAGCGCTTTGAATATAAACGTACAGACTTGTAAGCAAAGTGGCGTCCTTATTAAATTTTGATAGAATGTTGGGAATGTCACGAATGTGACACCGATGCGTGATTGTTTAGATGGGCGACGGCCGCCTGCGCTCGTAACGCCATGGCCGCGTCGGCCGCGAATCGACGGGAGATGCTGGGCGAAGCGCTGTTCCATGTGCGCTTTTCGTTGTTGACTAACCAGGAGTTGGCGGACGGCCCGGGTGAAGTGAGTGGAAGTTTGCGCCGTCCATTGGCGGCTGTAATTTTGTGTGCATTCAGTTTTGACTGATTTCGTGCTGTTGTACAGATATGGCTGCAGAGCGGGTTATTGACGGATGCGGAGCTGCTGAGTTTGTTCAAGTACAAAAACGCCACGGTCCAGCCGCCGCGTCCGTTCCCCTCCGAGCCCCGCTTAACGCGTGAACAGCCAGAACGGAAAAGAAGATTTCCGCCAGTAACGGTTTCCCCATATGACCTCACCCGAGTAACGCGTGAACAGCCAGAACAGAAAAGAAGATACCCGGGAGTACCAATTGCCCCTATCGAGCGACGCGTGAACAGTCAGGACAGAAAAGAAAATAGCCGGTAGAGGGATTTTCCCATATGACTCTTCGTAGAGCCTGTGACGTTTTGGCGTTATTGAAATGCTTTGCTTTTTTGCTATCTTGATAGTTTTTATCTCGATTGTGTTTGCTTAACTTTGTTAACCAGGGTTGGCTTGTCATTTCGCCATTTGCTCTTGATGTAATAATAATAATAATTTCGTTTTTGAGAATACAAGAAGTGTTGACAGTGATTTGAAAATTGCTCTTTATTAAAAAATCCATGGGCTCAGTTGTTCAGTTAAAAGTACTGCAATTAAAACTTTCTTCAGTTCAGTTTGTACGAGTTCGTGTTAACACATTCAACGTTAAAGGTGGTTTTATTTTTCGTATTAACACAAAATCAACAGCAGTCAAAGCCGGAAACTACGCACTGTTCAGCTGGACTGTCCACTCTCGGAATAGTACTGCGCAACCATAATCATTAAATTAAGGCAAACAAATTTCCCGTTCAAAATCCAAACGTTCCAAAACGCTCAAAAAACAACAAAACGGTTAAAAACACTGACTACACTAGCATGCACGCTGCATCGGCAGCGAACGCAGAGGACAACATCCAAATCAATAACAACGAGCAAAAACCCTGATCAGCAGCAACATCACAAGTATCATCCCAGTCATCCTTCCAGAATCCACGGGACACCCTGCTGCTCGCGCAGCGCCCGCAGCTTCTTCTCGTCCTCATCGAAATCCTTGTACAACCGGTCTTTCCATTCCGGGCATTCATCCAGAATCAGTTTCAGTGCTTCCGTGCGATTCTCCTGACGGAAACGGATATAGATGCACAACTGGGTGGCGCGGGCACGCGTTATGGAATCGGCGTTGGTCTCCGCACTGCGCAGCTGCACAAGGGAAAATATAAAATCAATTCAAAGACAAGTAAGGGATCCGTAACGACCGTAACGCAAATAACCAAAATAAATAATAAACTAGGCAAAATTCAATGCCGTGTATGAGCGTTAATTCATTTGCATTGCGTTGTTTAATTCTCCGTTTATTTTATTACCTTAAGTAAGTACGTAAGTACGCCGCGGCGTACTCACTAAAGTACTCGTAGTTGTACAGTATTTCAGAAGCAATGTATTAACAAAAAATTAAAACAAGGAATAATGATAACACGCTAACTGAACAACGCCCAACTATCTATACGAAACAAAATAAAAGCAAAAGAAAAATAAATACCTAAAAATTAAAGGAACAACACAATAAATAAAACGCCAATAAATAAGATTGAGCGGTGAACATATTGCCACAGTAAGATCAAGTAAACCAATATTATGTTAAGTGTTGTTACGAAGAATCTTGAAAAAAAACAAGCACCGAAGGAAAGCGGCTAACTACATTCTAGTGATTCCACATACCTTTTCGGCAATCTCATAGCCGGCTTCCAAATCCCCAGTCATCGCCAACCACACCGCATGATTGTAGCCCAAGAGATTCCTGGCAAACACCGGGCGTTTCCGCAGATAATCATTTGGAATGTGGAGGAACGCTGCAAGAATCAATCTGTGCATAAGCTAACTTCGTTTACAAAAACCGCGTGTAAATTCCATACATTTGATAACGGCTTCCGGCTGTTCGTAGATCTTTCCCTGCTCATCGTTGACACTTTCTTCCGAGCTGCGCGTTCCAGCGGGCGATGCAGCCGACTCATGGCTGGCCGCCTGCGAACGGGTCATGTTGACCTGGCCGTCCTTCTCCAGATCCGTGTTCATCTGGCGGAAGATGTTGTTGATGTTCGATACTGACAAATAGTGTCCGGCGTCGTTTAATCGGTTCAGCCGCATGAAGCCTTCGCTAGCGTAGGCCGAAATCAGAAACCTATAATAATCCAACGCAAATGTGATAAGGTACTTCTCATGACGATCACTGCAAACGTTCCGCATACACAGTACAAAGTCACTACAAAAGCAGTTTAATAATGCATTGCTAGGCACAACGTAAACAACATCATCTGGGATGAAATCTATTCCGACTGAGCGCCAGCTATTTCTTAACATAAGCTACTGCCGACCGACTAACGAAGTTCAAGTTCATTTAACAGCAGATTTAGAAATATGTAAAATTTTACAGCATTATTATCCAACTCGACACCTTTATTGCAACTACGTGTGCAGCGTAGTGTAATGACTTCTTCGCAGCGCTCAAAACATTAATCGATATTAACCAACGATTTAAAAGACGTCTACTTACCAAATAATAAGTAATTATATTACTTTTAGCATATGAATATACGTGATTTTGGTAAGTACGGTAGTACTTAACCAGTAAGTACAACCATATCCACAATAATGGAAATAATTTACTGCCTATGACGACACAATTAGTATATCAAATTAAACTGACCTATAAAATCCCCATCATTTTCTAGAACCGCACAGTACTTGCTGCAGTTTCTATGTGTGCAAATTTGCAAATATACAACTCTCAAAAACGCATCATACAACTCTTGATAACTTACTTCATTACGCCAGGCAATTCCGGAATGGACTCAGCTTGCCGGGAGTACTCAATTCCCCCAACGAAATCCCATAAAGAATTGGAAACAAAGGCTAGATTAACCAGGATGTATGCCCTACAACAATGTCAACCGTTAGCGCACATAATCCGAATTTCCCAACCAAACCGGAATACTTCAGAGTCATAATTTCCTGCTTGGATGTCATCCCACTGGGTGCAATGGCGTACACGTCCTCCATCGGCAGACCGCTTCCCCTAAATACAAAAACATGTTAGGTAAAAACAACAAATTTTATTCGGCGTTTCTTACCTGGCCAGGTGCCGATTGACGGTGGCCAGTGCGTTGATTAGGCACATGCGAGCGAACTCGATGGTCAGCGCCGGTTCCGACGGGTCTTTCTTCGCCTCGGTTTGCGGTTGCACTTTTCGCCTTTACAAAGATAAGAAAATCCAGTTTATTTGCATGGAGACTGCGTAATTAAAAGAATAACCTACTGAGCTAGCTGCTTCTGATACGGCAGTAATACTGATGATAAGAGGAGTTTCCGGTACTTTCCCGCACCGATCGAGCCCTTGATCATGTAGCGGGTTGGCTTACGCCGATGCAACGGATCGATGAGATCCTACAACAAAGAACATAACAATCCAGCACCCTTAACAGCATAAAGTATTAGTAATGCTCCAACACCCTTAACAGCATAAAGTATTAGTAATGCTTATTAATTAGTATTAGTAATGCTTATTAATATTCACACGCAGTGAAAAACAAGATAGGTATATTATATTCTTCACGATTTTTTACGTTTGTGAAAACAAATAAATAAAAACAGTATTTTTTACTGGTGTAAAACCAATAAACCATGCAACCCCTAGGTACTCCGCTGAAAACGCATTCAGGTAATGCTCACATAAGAGATCAATTCGCAACTACGAAAGCTTACATTAAACTGCAAAGACATGGTACAAATATAAGCTACATCAATATCAAATTCACACGTTAACATTTTGGAGATGGCAACGTTGTGTAACGGCGCCTTAATGTAAAAGTTGCGGTTAGGCCATTATCAATTAACTATGTGGAAGCTTCATCTAAAGATAATAAAACGAGTAAATATACCAACTTTTTTTACGAGTAATCAAATTCGCTTGTCCCTTTTGTTAAGACTGCAGAATAATTTAGTATGTCTATGCACCACACAATCAAACCGATTTTCCTTACGTTTTTATGTTTGGCAATACAGGATTCGGCCAGCCGCAGCCACAACCGCGGATTCTGATGGTAGCGATGCGAGGCCTCCACCAGCAGCGGGAAGGCCTGCGCCGGCTGCCCGGACACCAGCAGCTGCGTGCCTAGATTGTACACCAACTCGGCGAAGCGCGAGGCCTGCACACACTGCAACGGCATCTGCCCGTAGTCCACCTTGCCGTTCATTTGCAGCGCCTGCATGGCTTTGGTGTTCTCCTCCAGCGCCAGGTTGAAGTAGACGGTGGCGATGGTGTTCTTGCCCATGGCGCTGTGGATGCAGGCCATGTTGTTGTAGTACAGCGAGGGCAGGCAGTCGCCCGACAGGACACTGCTGGCCGCGTTGGCGTTGGGCGCCGTGTGGTTGAGGGCTTTCATGGCTTTCGAGTAGTTGCCGCGGTTGTACTCTGACTGGCTTTTCAGGTACAATGACACGGGGTTCTATAAGCAATGTCAACCATCAATTCGAAGTAGGATAAAATTATTCACCATCAATCTGATCGAAAACCGCTTTAATAATTGCGTGCAGTTATAAATATTTTCACCAGCCAACAATTTAACAATTTTATTTACATACTGCTTATTATTCTCGCAACGTATTCCATATGTAAAACTGCTTGGATGCAATTTTAACCAGTATATTAGTGTTTACTCGTTGTACAACTATCTCCACACAAAACTAATGATTTCCGGCATTATGACACACAATCGACTACCTAAAGTGCCCGTACCAGCTACTACTCAACTTTCCCCATTGTCGCAGACTGATTTTTAAAAAAATTACAATGCAGCACTAATGGGTGCTGTTGGGTTATTGCAAACCCGGACATTTTACAACTTAGCAAACCGATTTAAGTCGCTATTCCAGTACTCACCGTGCCTTGCGTGGACAGCAGGCCTCTGGATTCCTTCTTACTCTGATTCTGGTTCCACAACATGTTGACCACTCGCAGTTTGTACTGCAACGAAAGGCCGACATAATGCAAATCAAATCCGGATCGGAAAGTTGAAAATTTTAACGATACCCAGAAAAACGCGAGAACATTATTAAAAACCAAATTTATTATGTGCATATAGATATTTTACTCTAACAATACGCAATAAAATACAAAAGATACTCGTACAAAATTACATTAACGTAAAAATGCACCCGCCGTTACCAACTAATCCATAGTCGTCACCGGAAATATTTTTATGTAAAAATAAAGAAAATACAAGATCCCATTATCGTGCACTAACCAGTTGGAGTTTCGCTTTAAATGTGATAGCCGGACGGAAGAGCTGGCAGTTTTCATCGAACAACAGGGAATCGGTGTGGTAGTTATCCGGGAGTTTAATACGCAGGCCGGTCGCCTCATCGAAATCATCCTCCAAATAGCTAATCACTTGCAGCGCTTCGTTCACCTAATTTAATACCGTCTTTACAACCACTTCGCCCGCACTCCCAAACCACAATGATGCTCTCATGATATATCAGATCGATGGATTTTACATTCAAACACAATAGTATGCGGTTTGCCACGAATATTTTACAAAAAAGGAAAAAAATTAAGAAAGTATAACTGTATAAGTACCGGATAAAAACAGCAATAAAGCGCACCTGAAAAAGCCGTATGTGCAGTTCCAGAAGCAGAAAACAACAGTCGCGAACCAATCCATCTTCTGCAAACGATCAACGTCAAGTAAATTAGGGATTGGTAAAAATTAACGTATCATTATCGTTACGAATGTCATCGTTCGGTTCCACAAAAACAAAGCAAGTACCGTCTTCCAAATCAACTGTACATGCACTGATGCACAAGAAACGCGAAAGTATAAAAGTGAAGTTTCATTTAATAATGGCAGACCTCACAGCTGCAAAATTCATATAAACAGCTTCAACCTCCACAGATACTATCAAATACACAAGGCACCACCAGTACAGACTGTACACGATTTCAATACAAAAATCTCTGTAAATAACTTATTTCACGAAAAACACTTAAAACAGGCAGCTAATCTTATAATTCTACGCAAAATTTCAAAATAATTTAGGGAAATGACTGCCAGTTCAGGTTTATAAAATGAAGACTTAGAAGAAACAAATTTCAGAGAAACAACAAAAAAAACGCTGAATGATGAACGTTAAACACTCAAACTGCGAATGGTTTTTACGATTTTGACTTACCGAGGGTTTCTGCATAGCGCATCACAGCATTCATGATCGCCAGCGCCTGATTATAGCGCATCAAATAGAACGATATCAAGGCGTAATTGTAGAGATATCCAACTTGCGTGAGATCCCGTTCCTTGCTGGTTTCGAACATCGGCCCGTACGCCTGCAACATAAATCTCCTGTAACCCTGTTTGGCTGAGTGTTTGCAAACATTGCTTTGATATTTTGTGATTATTTCAAGTCAATATTATAATGAAAGCGCGCAATTTCTCTGTACAGTGTGCGTAATACGGCGTAAACACAACTGGTAACTCACAACATGCGCAGTAATTACCATGCAACTCTAAATCTGCAATCCACTTTTAAAAGCCCGTTGAATTTCTGCAGTTGTTTATCCTCAACTACAACTTGTATGTTGTGAAAAATTAGCAGACAACGTACCTTCATCATGGCCTCCCGCAGGTCCGTGATCAGAACCTCGGCTTCGATACAGCGCGACGCATAGAACTTGAGCACCAGATCGTTGAGATTGATGTGCACGACATCGGTGTAGCCGCGCGACTTCAGGCCGTTCATCTCCAGCATGGCGGAGGAATAATCCCCGGCCATGTAGTAGGAGAGGATGCGCCGGAACGATGTCACATCGTTGTCGTTGAAGACGATCCGGGGCTGGATGCGACGATCCTGAGATTCCATGCGCGCCTGCATTTCCGAGCGGAGAAAACTGTCGTCCATTTTCTGATTTTTACCACGAACAACATCGACTGCCAGTCCACGGACTTCAGAGGCTTTGGTTGCAGAGGAAATGGGAAGATTGATCAAGTTGGTTGATTCAGATAATTTGGGAAGAAATTGGTTAAACAGATTTGGTAAAGATTTTGGTTTGATTGATTGATTCTAATTTTAAAAACTTTGAGTGAAGTCTGTTGATCAAAAATAAGAAAGCAAGATGCGAAAGCAAGCTGTCTGCTTTCGAGCATACACAAACCAAATTTCCGGTCCTAACCCCGCCTCCAAAAGCAGCGCACTGATTGCGACCGCCCTGGGCGACTGTACGTTGATCTCTGCAGTACTTATTAAACAAGCACCTGCAGTGCTAACTGCAAGCTGCAACAGAAAAGAAGGTACAGTTAACAGTACTCGTCACTCGTGCAACTTTTCAAGTTGTTGAAATTTATACTGCAGTTTTTGATGTCGTTGTCAACGTAAAATTCAAATACTTATCGCTCCTTGTTAATTATCACGGTTTTATATTGCTCGATCATTCCAGAGTCGAGTGGTTGGTGCCAGTCACCGTGTTGAAACTGCATTCGAATGAATTTGCCACTGGAATCGACTGGTCCCTCTTGATTCTCCAACCCAACTGTTGGAACGTTGCAATGTGTTGGAACAATGTTTTGATCTGCTACTGCTAGATCCAGTTGCTCGTTGTAAGCAGTGCATAATCCTGCATTTCCGGCAGTTACGCGATGGATACCTTCCTGGACAAGTTGCTGGGTGCAAAATGCGGGGAGGCCAGCCCTGTTGCGCTGCTCGCAGCACAGATGGAAAGCGTCGATGAAGTGCTGCGCAACCATTGCGACGACGCAGCACATACCGAGCAGACTATCACGGGTAGCACAGTGCAGCTAGAATCCAATCCCGCAGCAGCTGAGGAGCATGGGGAAACGTTGAAGGGAACACCTATCCAGGTACAACGTGCATCACAATGGCACTGCTTTTAGAAAGCCCATAAGGGCTAAGGCATCATGTTATGATGATACGGGTAACATACAGGTCTTTACAGTGAGTTTATTATGTTTATAACTTTATACGGTGGAATAACGTACCTATTTGCAATGCAGGCGCTCCAGAAACTGAAAGAACCCATTTTAGACACGCACACGACTACCTTGTCTCAAGAATCTCCAGCAATCCCATATACAGCAGTGGAATCGCCAGAAATTGACGTGGAAGAACCCGAAGTAAGTCGCACACACGCAAACTGCGTTCTTCGTCAAGTTCTTTGCGTTCCTCCATTTTTATGTGATTCATGCGCTTTTTATCCTCAAACTGTTCGCTTAATGTTGTGATTTCTCCTCTGATAATTTTTAGTATATCCTTACCTGTCGCTCTTTAAATGGTACGCGTATGAAATTTGTACTAAGTTGCCTTTTTTTCATTTAAAATTGACTGATTTTTGCTGACTGGAAAGTTCTGTGCTTGACTGTTTCATTCCGCTCGTTGTTGTGTTTGTAATCTTGCAGATTTTTTGTCTTGTTTTCCTTCCGTTCATCATTTCCATGCAGTTTCGACGTTTGTATTGATGAATTTTGCAGAAAGCGCTCTCGGCCGTTCTCTCGGAATTCTGTTTCATCCCGCCTTCCTTTCTTCTGGACCCTTCCTTCCTGCGCAACCCCATGTTGCCAACCGTCACGCACTTCCCGGAATCTCCTTGCCAGTTGTCTTCCGAGCGTGCTGCCAGTCAGTCATCCACTTCCGATGCCCACCACGACGACTGCACCCCCACTTCCGGTGTGGACTGTCTGATTGAAGTGCAGAATCCCACCTGGGAGGCCGCGGTGGTCGGGAATCTCCTGACGGCACTGCACCGCATCCATGAGCAGAAAACGACGCAGACCATGCCGGAGACGTCGGTGATTGAGCAGTTTTCGCGGTCGTTCACGATGGGATTACCGGTGGCAGGAAAGGTGCGTTTGTGCGGAATTTACAGTAAAATGAATCAAAAAAATTTAATGGTATAGAAAATACCATTCTGGCTTCCGACTAACTGTGGTTTTTCACATTACTGCTTGCTTTTTGACTGTTCGTTTCCTGCTCGTCAAAGTTGTAGTGCGAAAATTTGTATTTTTTCGTTAAAATTTGTATTTAATTACTGTAAGTACATTGTGAATGTGACAGATTTTGAATTTGAACGATTGTGCGTTAATTTAATGCTTTGAAACTATTTGCTTATTGCTAAAAATTTTTTGAGTGTAAATTTTGTGTTTCCTCGTTAGCGAATAGAAAAATCTATCCGGAAAGTACAAGTATATGATTAATGTGGCAAATTGTTATCGTTATGAACTTATGGTGGTTAGCTTTGCTATTTTCATGCGGCAGTTAGACCTTGTACTACGAGATTTCACGCTGACTGCGGTTTGCCATATCGGAAGTAGGAATGCAGGTTGAAGCAATTAATTGCCCTTTCCAGTGTTTTCTTCACTGTATCCGTTTATAGCCTATCCTATCCAAGCTGCACATGGCGAACTGCGCGGACGCCTTCAGTAAAGCGGCGGATCTGATCAGCGCCAACAAGCCGGTGGAGGCCATTCCGCTCCTGGAGATTGTTACTAAATCCCAGCCGAACAACTGCGAGGTATGTATTTCGGTAGTTGAAACAACTGATAGACAATAGACTTTCAAAAATTAGTAACAATAGTGTTGATATTTAAAATGCCGCTAGATAGTTGAAAGGAATCCATGCATTGCCATTGCGTTTGGTAGTTTATATATTAGATTTTGCAGACATATACATAACAACTCAACGACGATTTAGAGATTTGAAAAATTGCTTCGGCTTTGCCACTTGCGTATCGATGTATGCATAAGTTATTTACAGTTAAAACGTGCACCATGAATTCGTGATTGTTGCGTAAGCAACGCGGTAAGAATAAAATTATATTAAATAAGTTTACAAAGTGGTAAAGCTTATTTAATCATCAACGCTTTTGTTATCGACTATCGAGACGACTGCCTAAAGTATGACCGAGCACGTCATCTGAATGTCACTACTCTACAACGGATACGTTATAAGCATAGTGCATTCACCATAGTTCTGAATAACTTTATTATACGCGTTATTGAATTTATTTCGTAAATGAAAGTTAAAGCTGATTCCCTAATGAGTCTTTGCAGAATGCAGTAATTCCAAGTTAATTACCAGAACGCTTTTCCGATAGGCCTGGATGCTCCTTGCGCTGGCCAGCTATTTCAGCCAGAACGACAGCAAAGCCATCTCCGTTTGCAAACGGTATGCTATATAAATCTTTCGTGGAATTTACGTATAATATGCTTGCGATAATTGTTTTGCAGGTATCTTGCTCACCAGGACGACCCTTCCGAATCTTCCAAAAATATGGTGCTGCTCTTGCTGGCAACGTGCCTGTCCAATGAAGGCGATCTGGCCGCCATGCACAGTGTGCTCTTCCAGTGGATGGTGGATTACTTCGCGCTATCCGATGCTATGGTCCAGGGATTTTTGCAGTCCGATGAGAATTCCGCTGATGGCTGCGATGTGTTAGTTTGGTGCTGTTTCCCGTCAGCACAAATCTTCCTGAAATATATATTTGATTTTTTAGGGAGAGAGATGTTGCCGGATTATTGACCGATATCTGCCAGGAATTTCTTCCGCAAATGCCGGCCGATGGCACATTACGCGTAAGTTTGACTTCTAATTATTTGATATAGCATTTATACCCGTTATACATGTGCATACAAGCCGATATTTTTCGTAATTTTTTAAACTAATTTTACTAAAGTTTTATACTTTATCGCGCAGTTCTGGAGTATAACCGGTAATATTAGGATTTGGTCCATATGAGACGTGCGGTTACAGTAATTTTCTACTTCGCCATTTTTATATTCATTTAGCACAAACGAATATTGTTAATTAATTTGTCTATATTATTTTAAGGTTCAGCGCTGGCCCAAACGTTTTGTTAATTTTTGGTCGAATAAAAATAAAAATGCGTGTTTTTCAAGCTGTAAGTTGTTTTCGGTTGTAGTGGGCGTTGGCCATTTTGGAATTCAGCCAGGGCCGGTATGCCGCCGCCGGTCAGCACTTTGAGCACATTATCCGACAGAGCCCGACGAGTCCCTCGGTACTGAATCAGATCAGTGCCTGTCTGCACAATCTCCGCCAGTTCGACACCGCCCTGGAAGTTCAGGATCAGGTTTTGATCATGAGCCCCGATTTTCCCCGCGCAGTATACAATAAAGCCTTAACGCTGACGGCCAAGGATGAATTAATGTACGTACTTACTGCTTGATTATTTTCAATCAATCAATTTCAGCTTTAACTCTTTAAGTATACAGTCCAGCACACCCATGTTTTTGTAGTAAATTGCGTAGTGTAGTGATCATGTTGACTATAATACAAAATCGCCATTATAATCGCTTTACTCTCTGGTTCATATTGCATTCATTTAACCAGTTTAATTTTTTTTATTGTTTTATTATTATGCGTTAAAGCATGTCGAAGCCCAAGATTTTCCTCACGAGCCTGAGTACTCTGGAATAAACATAAAATAAATGGCATCTTCTACATGGTTTTCCATATTGCTTATTTTTTTTCTATATAATCTGATCAGCGAAATTTTTGTCTTGTATCTGCAGGACAGCGTTGAAGTTGATCCAGGGCGCGCTGGTCTTCCAGCAGACACGCAAAGTGGAACCGCCCGATCAGTTCTGGTATTTGGCCGCGCGCATCGCCCCCAAATTACCAGCGATGAAACCGGCACTGCACAGCTTACGCGTTCGCCTCATGTCGGCTATTTTGGCGCGGGATCTGAATCTCTACGGAAAACTTTTGGATGACTTGATGGACCATTCGTCATCGTAAAATGATCACTGTCGTTCTTCCTTTTATATGCTGTTCTTTTTTAATCTCACTTGTTTAACTGTTGGTGCATTTACGTTCCGGTGGTGGTAAATTATATTTTGTGAATTTTTGTCTATCAAAATTAGCAGACTTTTTAGAAAATCACGTGTAGCATTTTATTTGATAAAAACTTTTTTAATGCCACAGGAATAACCATTTGGTTTTTCTAAGAAACAAAACCCAAATAAAGTAACAAACTATACATGAAAGTACTATGTATCGGGGAAGTTAATCAAGCTTTGGCAAAAGCGTTGAGTGGCAAAAAAAGGCGAAAATATATGTCCGAGAAAGCAGCATAAAAACGATAAAAGGCACTACTACGGATATGAGCGCTTCGCTAATGTGGTAATTCTCAGAGATACATCACCGAATCAAAGGGTATAAAATTCCAACAGATCCAGAATTCAGTAAACACTCATTTTTATCGCAGATTCTTTATCCTGACTATCACCAAATTTGCCAGTTTTCTCAGAGATTGTGCCGCCTCGGTCCGGCGTTGGCTTTCAACAAGAGGTGGAAATCATCGCGAATATGTTTGGGATCGTGTTTATGCCGCAGGAACAGTCCCTGCACCTGCGCCAACGTGATTTCCGGGTTGAGTTTGTATGCTTCTTCCGCGAAACTCTCCGCTTCGGCACTGCCCACTTCCGGATAAAAGCGGGCATACATTTTCTCCAATTGGTAGCGGCTGGCATAACCGATCTCGGTCTGGAAGTCCACACGACCAGGACGTACCAAAGCGGCATCCAGTCTGTAACGCATCGAAGTTTAATAAAATATATGTCGTTCAAAATTTGCTGCATGGAGTGTGAAAATGTTCCTACCTGTCAATGTAGTTCGTGGTCATAATGAGAATGCGGCCTTCGCCGGAAACCACTCCGTCCAAAGCGTTGAGGAACCCGCTAAAGGTCAGCGCGTTGACGCCTTTATGAGCCACGGTTCCATCTAGAAAATAAAAAAAGTTAATAAAAAGATTAAGGAAATCCCAGATAATATTAACCGCAAAATTTGTAGCGCTACAATTATCTGCAAAATGTTAAGTAATCAAAAAAACTGCCTGCATAATTTTTTTACTACAGTTGTCTGCTAAATTTTACGAAGTATCAGGTATCAAGGGTCAACGAATAACCAGCAAAAACATAAAATTACTTATAGTGCATATACTCGTATAATACATAATTCAATAATTAGCACTAGCACTGCATCAACGTTGATATCGCGGTTTAAATAAATAATTCAATCTCGAAACTACAAGCGTAAGAAAGTCGACACATAGCTTTAAATTAAAAAGAATTCTCGAATGACAATCAGTAGTAAATTAAGTAGATGTACAAATAAAATTAACTTACCGCTAGCTTCCACACCGGCGTCGGCAACACTCTTCTCCTCGCGATTAACAAACGCCGCATCGACATCTTCCAGCAGCAAAATGCACCCGTTCGGCGCATTGGTCAGCAGTTGGTTGAAGGTATCGTCCGTCAGATACCGGTCACTCAGATTCAGAATCCCGATGTCCATGTTGTAATGCCCGGCCAGCGCGGTGATGAAGCTGGTCTTCCCGGTGCCGGGGGGTCCGTACAGCAAATAACCGCGGTGGTAGGGAATACCGCGGTCCAAGTACCACTTGGCATGTTTGAAGAATTCATCCAGATCCTCCATGATACTCTCGGCGACGCCCTTCTCCAGGACGACGGATTCCAACGGACGCTTGTAGCGCGGCGTGTTGTTGCTGTACCACGAGCCGCCGGATGGGTAATAGATCTGCGTTTTGCCTTCATCCTTGGCCTTACTGTATTTGTGCGCTATAATGACAACGATACATGTCAGCATAAAAAGTAATTTTATTCCATTTATTATTGTATTATACTATTAACTCGTATTTATTCTAATTAATTTTGGAAATTGCGGCACTAGAGATATACAAATACAAACAATGTACGAATTGTACATACTTTATATTTATTTCAAGACCAAAATAATTAATTAAAAATGCTACTAAAATTGTATAATTGTTTGTAAAAAATAATATGCAACAAATTTGTAAGAAAACAGTTTAAGGAACAATGCGTTAGCGCGTTTACCTTCGTTCAGGATATCTTTGTAGATGGACGTGTCCCGACTATTGACGGTCAGCGTAATGCATTCGAAAGAGCGCATCCCGGTCAAACGATCTCCGGGCGTTTTGGTACGACTGACTTGGACCCATTGATTATTAAACCTGCAAATTCAGAAATTGTTATACTCATACAATTAATAACTGCAAATGATAGTAGATTTTAAATACTGTTAGGTATTTAATTGATCAATCCGTGCACAAATTACCCGCTGGCGCAAAGTGTAATCACGGAAACACAAAACAAAACAAAAAACACAAAACGAATCTCATAATACGTAAATAACGTCTAAATGTAAAAAGCGGCAGATAACATTGACCACCAAAAGATTTGATATTATTCAGCAAATTAAGTTCATCTGTCAACGTTTACAATAAGCGCCATGTGCTTTTATCAATAATCAAAGTACAACGATTGTAATTATTAACAGTAGTTCTACTATAATTATATAGTTACGTGAAGCACAATGACTCACACTGTGCTGATGTCATTTTGCCGGCCGGCACTTTTGTACTCTGATTTAAACCATTAACGTCGTCTGTTTTATTACAAATCATTATTTTTGATATAATTTTAGCAGGCGGGCACTTTCATACACTGATTTAAGTCGCTTATATTCATTAAAAAATTAAAAAATTTCATATGACGCATTAAAAATATTAAAGTAAAAAAATACCAGAAAACGTTTAAAAAAATAAAAAAATGTCAATAAATTCGGTATAGAGCCCCCAAACAGTATACTGTACTGCCGTATACGGCATACTGTACGGCACAACAGTACGTAACCGTAGTGAAATTTGGTACTGTAACGAAAGTGCCGTACGTAACCGTAAGCCAAAAACACGGTTTTACAATGGGCTTGCCGTATACGGTACTGCCGTATACGGTATACCGTACGGTCAATCCAGTTATTTCTGCCGTAACCGTACCGTAGCCGTAGGAGCCGTACGCGGAAACCGTACGTAGCCGTACAAAAATTTGTTACTGTTTGGGGGCTCTAAATTTCGGTAACACTCACCGGAAGAAATGGACGCCTTCATTGGGGATAAAATCAAAATTCACTCCGCACTCATGCCCATAATTATTGTGCGACGTCGTGGTGTTGACACTGATATGGAACTGATTCTCCATCTCCAGGGAGAAGATCCACTGCAGCACCCAGTTGAAACTCTGATCCGTGCTGGGGATCTGCAGGGAGCTAGTCATGTAGCTCGTGTAGAAACTCCGACAGATCGTCCAGATCTGCTGCAGACACGCCAACCCCGCCCCCACCCCCATGATCCCGAACGTCGCCCCGAAGTACGGGTTCTGCGCCAGGAAGTTCATGTAATCCGCGATGGACACATTCCAGATCAGTTTCTGCACCAGCGCCACAAACACCCCGCCGACGACGACCAGGATGCGGATGGCGATGTAGGGATCATTCCCGAGGTACTTGATGAACTCCGCCATCATGTGGCGCGCCGGACCCGACGCCACCATGGTTTCCAGAGGAGAGAAAAATGTCGCTGATAAAAATTTAATAGTAGGAAAATAAAAAGAGCGAAGCAACTCGATGCTCGAGTGAATAATACGATAGAAAAAGGATGAACGGCGTTTATAAAGAGATCGGTCTACTGTAGCCGATGCTACTGCTAGCTTCAGGTTTAAACACGAAATATTCGGTGCCGGCTTAACTGTACTGTACAAAGTGGATTTATCAGATTTAGCCTTTTTCACAACAAATCAATACAGATGCTGTCATTCCTCTGATATCATCGACCGGCAGTCAGTCGGTAGTGTGCCAACCAGCTGGATGGAACGTGTTCTCTCCAACTCGTACGGCTCTCTTCAACTTTCGCTTGTAGCCGGCCGGCTTAGTCATGCATTTTATACGGCGCTTTATGACTCATGGCGAAAGTACAAACAGTTCAAAACCGCACAATTTGCTCTTGGAAGCCGCGGATTACTCACCCCGCCTTTTAGAATCGTACATTCAATATTAATAAAAAAACAAATGGAAACATGTCAGCTGATATGCTTCATTATATTTATTTATCTATATATCTATCGAAATGATAAAACTGATGCAATAATCATTATATATAATAATTATCGCACATCGGCTACATCTTTACGATTTCGCGGTGATGTCTCAAAAATGCCGATGAGTTTATCAATGCAAACCTCCGGTGTGCTGCAGCATAAGTAATTATGCTAATTTTAGTAAATAATACACCCAACAGCAGCGAAATATTCATCATTGCAAATGATAACAAGAACAATTACAGTATCACGAATATAATAATAATTATTGGTGCGATGTACAGTATTTTATCTATGTCAATGATATTGCTGCGGCAGCATTAAAAACGCTTTTTAACTTGACCACCTTGTTGCCGGCCACTACCTGCGGATTAATTAGAAAATAGTTATTCCATTAATTTAAATTTAAAAGGCTTTCGTTTACTACTTGCGACATACCACTGTTTGATAAATATCAATACCAATACTTCAGTAGAACTCATCTCATTACTAAGACCGTTAATCCCATGATGTGTCATAAGTTAATAATAAGAAGTGTTAATGAAGGAGCAGTTGCATGCGGATAATGATGGAACATAGATAAAATTAATATTATTATAGCTGGTGTTCAGTACTACCAGTACGCACACGCATTAAGACCATAATAATTCTTTTATCAGACAAATGCGCGTCCATGTGATTAATTGTTTGAAATAATGCAAGAGTAATGGAAATTATTAAAAGTTTAAACCTTGATATCGATCTGGCTGCAGTCTGCTAACTTGTAAGTAGTTTCGTACTAAGATATTACAGTATATGCATATAGTATCTGTAAAACTTTAATTTCACATACATACGTAAACGCAGTTACGGATACAATTACGATATTATTAGCTACTAATATTATGAGCAATTCCCTCATAAAATACAACGCACGATATTAATGCTTTTTTGTTTTTTTAATTGAACGTCTCGTACAATACATACTAGGCACGTATTGTGATCATGATCATGAGTGGACAACATCAACATGTACAACAAACCAGTAAACATAACCATTAACTCACATTTATATTAAACATTGAATAATTACCAGACAACTTGCTTGACTGCGGGATTCATTCTAGCATTTTCAGTACAGTTAAATGTTTGAGCGAATTCCGGCATATTGGACACCGCTCCGTTCACCCGGAATCGATTAGGAGAATGCTCTTCCGTTAATAAATCTACGCGTTCACTTTCTATCCTCTCTTTATTGCACCACACCTGCAAACCAGTTATTTCATAAAATACATTTTCAAAAACCCTCTGCGATGCAGTAAGCCAAGCAACGTGCTCATCATCACAATCAGATAATATAAAGTATATGTTATAATTTCAGTACTAACCTGGCCAAACGAAAGAAAAAATAACTGTAGTGGTGTATAGTCCACCAGTCCAGGTAGAACAGGTTCTGGTTTGGATAACCGCTGTAGGTATCGCGTATATCCCTGCAAAGATGGATAATGAATCACTTAAGAGCGTACCCAGATTTTCGCATAATTTTCGTAATAAATTTGCTGAATATTGAATTAATTTTTTTCTCTAGTAGGCAGTAACGTGCAAGCACAGACACACTGTGACTAACACATGCCATGTTAATTTTTTTCCAATCAGTTAAATCTTTAATTTTGCGTTTGCTGCACCGTTGAGTTACCGATAGGCCCTACATTTAAACGGTTCGCAGCGAAGATCACGTATTAAACTTCGTATAGTTACTGTATCACATATTCTGTTTTATCACATAAATTTTACTACGTCAATAAACGAGCAGCACGGTGTATTTGAAAGTACCTTAAAGGACGCCCTTAATCCTCCGTTATCCGCAATATTCTCTCCGAGTGTCAATTGCCCGTTGACCTTTCCGGCTGGCAGCGTATAATTATTATATTGTTCAATCATTCCCTTCTTCCTGTCTTCATACAGCACCGCGGTAGTGTTGGTCCACCATACGCGCCGGAAACCCTGATCATCGTACTTAGCACCGGTATCGTCGAACCCATGGGTTGTCTCGTGCCCGATGATAGACCCGATGGCTCCGTAATTCAGATACTGCGGACTCTTGGAGTCATAGAACGGCAGCTGCAATATGGCGGCTAACATTGCTGCAGCCAAATTGTACAATTTATCGGCTACGTCACACACGTATATAATTTCTGTTTATTTGTTGAAATTACATATACACATCCGATATCTTTACTGAGAACTTAATGTGCACAATAAATGTATTACGCATATGCACGTAATAAATATGCATAAATCATTTATGCATATTTATTACGTTTATGATAAATGTAATACTTTATGTAAACAGATATTAGTGCATATGTATGTATGTAACGTGTAATCATTTTTCTGTCTATCTTATTGGCATATTACACATATAAACTATGTTTGTATAATATGAAGTACGGTACATACTGAGAAGATTATTATTGTGTGAGTAGAACGCATTGACTTCCGTTATATCCATGGTATCTTCGATGGGATTGTAGCGGATATTGGGCCTTGACCATCGCTTCATCACACGCACCACCGCGTTCTTGATGCTCTTGGTAATCGTCTCCATATATGTCGGCTGAATCGTGACCTTCAATTATTATTGTTCCTTTAGACAGTCCGCCATATCCATCATATTGAATCGATTAATGTGTCCTTACGACTTACGTATTGGTACTCCTCATCGATCGCGGAGGTATTGGTGAGAAAGATATCAGGATACCCGACGACGTTGATGATGGCGTTCAGCTTGACCATCGCCTTCTGGTAGGTGGCATTGTCCATCCAGTCTGCGCCGTCCAGCAGTTCTCGAAAGCCAACTTGTATATCGTTCACCATCATGGTGGCCTATATATACGAGTACAAGACATTGGAAAAAACTTCAGCACGTCGTTTTTAATGGCATTTCGTACCGCTAGTAATAATTTCTTCACTAAAAGACTGGAAAATTACAATATTTTTAATAATGTTGTTTTCACGTGCCAGAAAAGACCGTTATTAAGTCCCAGAATATGCGATTATCGTTATCGACAAATTTATTTTTATCGTGAACTACAAATTTTCGTTTTCAAACCGCGTAGTACCATTAAAATGCAGGGTAATTCACATAACACCCCTCTTGCGAGAAAAGGCGTTTGAAATCATTAAATTTTTATGAGTACCTACAGATACTTCAAACACATATATATCTTTTCGTTAATTATTCTGATTCTGTCCGTACAAAAAAGATTAGACATTAAGCAAACACACAAACAAACAAATCATCAGAGAAAGTCTACCGAAATCTTTCTTATATGTAGTTTTTTTTTCGCATTAAGACACAGTGTAGCACGACGAGTTATATTTGAATTATAAGCCCATACAATATTGCCACATCAGGGTTTTGTTCAAAATGAAATACTGACCTTTGACTTCATTCCACTGGGCACCGAATCCCTCACATACATCGCTCCCATACACAACGGCATCGTCTGTGTGACAATACTCAGACACCGCTCGCCCACCGGCGGATCCCGTTTGGCCTTCCGGCCCGTAATCCGCTGACTGTACTCCGCCAGCGCGTACCGGTATTCCTTGGGTAAATAAATAGGCATACCGGATACCAGTTGCCAACCGATGTAGTTAGCTAAGCGCCGTTTTCCCTCCTCCCCCTGGCTTTCAAATTCCGCCAGCCGGGCATCGATGACCGGCAGGAATCGCAGATTGGGCACCACCACCGTGGTGTTGTCCGTAATGGCACTGGACAGATTGGCGGCGCTGTAATATTCGCGGACGTAGTTGGTCAGGTTGCGTAAAATACTGGAGTTGAACTGGTAGCGGTCTTGTAGTTGGGATAAGGTCATACGGTTCAGGTATATGCTGTCGTCGGCATTTTCTACGGCGGTTAATTTGGCCTGTAAAACACATTAGCTAAGGTCTTCTTAAAAATTATAATAAATAAGCGCGCTTGTATTTTCTGACAAGGAAAAATTTTTATACATATAATTATCTCAGTTTTATGTATGTATATTGAATATTATATTAAGAGAAATTTTTATTAAGGAACCGTATTATTAAAACTATCTTGTATTGTAATATATTTACATTTATTCATAACAATTGAAAAAAGATTCCATTTATGATAAGCTTTTATTATACAAATAATAATTTTTAAAAAGGCGGACAGTGAAAAACTTGTCCATGGGATAGACCATCGCGCCGTTGGGTATAATGATTCAAAAATACATTGTTTATTTCTTTACCATGCCAAAAGATCTCTCAATCTCCACAATTTCCGTTATGTTAGGCGAGAAAGTATTCACATCCACCGTGCTGTTCAAATCCCGCAACAACAACGAAGTCATGTTCATCAGAAAGGTCAAATAGCTCTCGGTATACAGTTTGCCGGTAACTTCGTTGGTCAGCACATCGATGGCGGCATACGTCGAAGGGGAATTAATTTGTATGACATTCGTCAAGGGATTTTCCACATCTGCGGCCACGGTGACGGCGAAGAAGGGCTCATTGCCCACGAAGAAGTTCTTCACCAGTGTGTCGAAGATATCAAAACGCGATGCATCCCAGTTGGATTCCAGCAGCGGCCATCCGCTGACAAACTCCTGCAGGATGTCCAACAACGGTTGCGCGCGCAATTTCTCAATTTCCGCTAGCAACGCAGAAGGTGTTTATTTTGTGGGAATTTAATCATCTCGATTGTGTATAAACGTGTACCTTCGTTGCTGCACTGCCGGAAAAGAGTTTTGGCCTTAACTTCCGAGGGGAACATGTGACCCTTCATGGATCTTAAAATTTCTATTAAAATGGGAATACAAATGGAAAATTTCCGTATTTCATGCAGAAAGACTGGGAAGGCTTACGTTGTCCGACTTTCTTCATCTTTTGCGTCAAGAAGTAGAAGTCGCTGATTTCGCTTTCGTTATCGGGGATCTCGTGCGTGCTCACCCATTTGCCGCATGCATACTCGAAAAAGTCATCGCAGGGATCAGCGGAACTGTTGATCCGGATGAGAAATTTATCAGCTAAAAATTACATTCATTTGGAATATAAAATATATGCATTCTACTACAGTACACTGTTATGTACAGATACAGTACCGGTTATTCTTTTTATCGACCCTCAGCCGGTCCCACATCAGAATCACACATTGTGTATTTTCTTGTACGTTTTACACTATCTGTATTCTTTTTAAAATTATTAATCCAAGATATAGATTTTCCATTTCGTTTAATTTTGTAAACCAATGATTAACCAAAATCAGTTTGATACATATTGCAATTTTCATATACAGTAATTTGTTTTAAACACAGCGGATAACGTCATGTTCTATTACTTCTATATGTACGTAATGATCTTGGATCTTTGCTTTGTATTCAGCTTGCAGATTTAGTTACGTATCATTTTAGTTACAAAACAACTAACCATTACCGGGAAAATTGAAATCCAGAGATCAACAAGGCAACCTTCATACATGATTAAGCAAACCTCTAATTAGGCAGTGCACGACTTGGCTTACCGGTTTTTTGGCACGATGCCGTTGTGCAAATGGTTTTTGCTGTGTCATTGGAAGCGGAAGCGTTGACCACATCCTGTATCACCGGTTGTGAGCTAATCAACGGTGCACTGTCCAGATAATTATCAACAGCAATCTCTGTAAAAATAATTCATGTACGTTTCCTGCGAATATTATAATACCAATAAGAAAAATTACGATTACAGCTTGTCATAATAAAATCCGCTAAAATGTGATTTATGAAGCATTATAGCATATATAAGTCATATTCGTTTATATATTACATTTATGTGGCTGACCTTTCTGTGCTTTGGCAGCGGATAATATCACCGGCAAAAATGAGTAAAAACAGCAATACGTGATCCACATTTTCCGTTCCTTTAAGAAAAATTATTCAACAAACACCACTAGCGCAAGAGGAACTGGAATATCAATGGCATCGCGTGCGTATATACGCAGCGCCGGATAATGACAGCGCTGTATCAGCAATGCCACAAGGTGAACAGCGCAATAAATCTCCCAGTCATTGTACGCGCGGGTTACATGCAGTTGGCAGGTCTCACATAATTATAACAATGCATGGACAAATGATGGTGGAAAAAGTGAAAGTCTCTCTCTCTCGCGTTGTTTGGCGAGCAGGAAGCGATTGTTATTTCTGGGCTGACTGATGACGAGGTGACCTGTTTTTCTATCGCACCACGGTGCCGGTTGCCGAGTCAAACACACACAGCATACAGGTAGTGGAGAAAAGGCTGATGTAACACTCCAACAAACACTCGTCTGCAGCGGAACAACAATACTAAGCGCTTGCTGAAGTCAAACTGCAGGAAACTGGAAACAGCATTGGCACGGTGGATCACGAAAAAGCCGACAACGATGGAGCGCTTATAACAGGTTAACCGAGATATGTTTAATGTCGTGTGCATATATACCGGTTTCCATCCGCATATTGCTGTAACTGGTCAACCGGAAGATTGAGATAATTATTATGTAAAATATTCAAAAATTTAAGAAAAGCTACGATTATTCGTACGTGCTGCTGTTATTAATGTCCGTTCGGTGAAAAATCGAATAGTTGTTACGGAAAACGACACCATCGAGAGATTGCTGGATAGTAATAATTTTCTGCATGATAAAGGTGCGCGTAATTTTTTATGCATGGTTACATTCTGGAGAAGTATCATTAAGCATCGCTTTGATGGATCAGTAGCGGTTACCTATGTCATTCATTTACAACACCAGCTGGAGTAAAATTTGTACGAGTATTAGAGGCTATCCGCTGTTTCCATGCTCTCGTAAATTACATGCCCAATAATACACACAGACAATAACAGGGGCATATGCGCGGAGAATGTGAACTCCATGCTTGACAAATGTTCGATGTACGCCAATAATACACGTAAAATTTTTAAATTTTTGTTTGCAGATGTTGCAGTATCCAGTAAAATATAATATATTATATAGGTCTGAAGTTTGAGTCGTTTATGCGATTATATATACAATAATAATAATTTGGCAGCCTTTATGCCCTTGCCCTCAATATTAACAATAAATTAATGGATAGATTATGAATTTATTATATTTTGATTTATCATTCATCGTACGTACCATGAAAATTATGAGTGAATAGTTGTTTATACATTTTCTAGACATTTTTATAAGGAAAGAGAACTTAATCGTAATTATAATTTTCGAATTTTTGTTAGATAGTTTGCTGCGTTGGTAGCTCTATTGCATGATCGCAGCCATGCTAATTTCGAAGTATCGAGTAAAGCTAACGAAAACTACCTGCACGATCCGTCAACTGATCATTAGAAAAGTAGCTGTCTTATCGCAAATTTCGTTACTAAAATAACGGGCGTATGACTCTGTTGCATTGTTGCTGTTGTGAGTGTCTGCTGCCTCGAATTGGGATTCTTCCCTGAATGTGTGCGGACGTTAAACCATTAAACTTAAACTTAAACTCGCCAGGTATAGTGCAAACGCGGGACATTGCCGTCTTTTCGGTGTAAAGCTTGTCCATAATAGTAAAGGTTATAATACAGATCGATGGTGTTATCATAACACGAATTTTTATTATACGGGTATGATCCTACTTCTCGGTATGAATCTCACATTTTTTTGCCGAGTAATAACGCTAGAGAAGTTATTATTCTTACCAGTTTTCAGAAATCTTTTTATGATCTCCTGTTTCCACCAGCGCAATGAGATGAACTGACAACCGCAGCGACGGATTTCAGCCGATACATGCGCAACGATGGTGCATACATCCGGCATGCAGTTTTCCTAGTCTTGGCTGTCCCCTATATAAGCCATTCGCAGCGTGATGCTGAGTTTGTAGTTGGAATTTCTTCGGTTTGATAGAGTTTGCGTTTGGTTAGTCGATTTTTTTAGTTCTGATCCGTCGTGCTTTGTAGTTTGTGGTAACGGTTAGGACCAGTGCGTGACCTTTTGCCAACATGATCTCCATTCAATCGGTAAGTGCACTTGATTTGTAAACCGCACATGCGGTTCTTAGTTTTTGGCTATTGGGCTAAGATTTTATGCTGAGTCGGTTTTGCAAACGATAATCAGGACGATGATGTTTTTGTTGAATTCCTTGAACTGTAGATTTATCGTCGCTCGAAAAAATCTCAGTGTAGTTTATTTGATATCGAATGAATGCACACGGCTTGACTGCTGTATCTGACTGTCTTTAATTTTGCAGTTCTTGCTCCTTGTTTTGGCGGTCATCGTGATGGCTGTGACCACGGCGGACGCATGGTACGGACGGGGATTCGGCGGCTTCTACGGTGGACGCTGGGGTGGTCCGTTCGGCGGTGGTTGGGGCTATGGCGGCTATGGAGGACCTTTCGGATACGGCGGGCCGTACGGTGGACCCTTCGGCGGTCCGGGACCGTGGTGGAAGTAAAGGTCGCACTTGACTAAACGCGTTGTCAATATTTGTGGTGTTTTGCGGGCTAATTTGAAGTCGATGACTGTTTGGAGAATCTGGAGTTCAGCAATTTCCTATTGTGCTCCATTTTGCTGTCTGTCTGTATATGATTTCGTGCAATTTCTGTCTGTATTTAATCAAATACAGTAGCTGCAATTAAAAATTCATTTGTGTCGTGAACGTCTTGTTGCTCACGTAAATTAAAATGTCTTACAACGATAGTCACTCCGGTAAACTGTATGGCTTTCTAAGTATGAAAGTGCGTTGGTATTATACAGAAAAACACGAGATTTTCAGTGTACATCCAAAAACTTAAAAAAATTATTCAAAGAATCGCTGTAGTGATAAACATCGGCAAAGAATTAAAGATAGTTGTTACTCCGTATAGCCAGTTCGTCACGCTTTGATCAGCGGATGTGTAAATCACTTGCTTTCTCTAGATCTCGGTCTGTACAAGTAATTCAACCGGTTGTTAAAAATTTGAGATTAATACCATACAGATTGCGGCTCATGGACGTAGTGTACGAGTTATGTAGTAACCCGTATGCATGGTCATAATCATGACATAATTAAGTGCATTAGTCGGGTCACCAAAGTTTTGGGCACTTATGGATGGGGTACGAAGGGAGTTTCGCTGGTCACGCGTAAAAGTACGGAAATACGGTCATTTCCCTTTTCTGCAAGCACGCTTACTATTTGGCACAATAAAAATGAATGAAGTGGGACTAAGCTGCTCGTGTCGTAAATAAATTAATTATAAAAAAACGCGTTTTCATGCATGAATGAAAGTGCAACCAGAAAATGCCTAGCGGAATCCAGTGACTGACATAATGAATATTTTTACGAGTACCCGTCAGCCGAAGGCAACCTCCTGTCAGCAGGATATGACGTGATTTGACTTATTATCCAGTTAATTACTGATTATTTACTTATGTATAATTGTATATCCTCAGCCCCTTCCTCGTGTCTTATCAATTTAGCGATAATAATCAAGCAGTTCCCATTGTCGCACTTAATTGATCGTCTCTCAAAACAAAACGCTACGGGCGGAAATAAGAGCATAAAACCGGTGTGGTGCGAGAGGGAACCGGTATTTTCGTAGCGGTGAACGTATTAATTTCAACAAACTCTACAACTGCAGTTTGTAGAATACCGTTGCTACAGCTGTTGTTGCGAAAGCCTTCGACTTGTCGTAAACGAGGCAGAAATCACTATAAGCGCAGCTATTTAATCCGTCAATTTTACTGCTGTTCTATGTTAACGGAGTAATTATGTTTTTTTAAATAACCGAAGTTGAAATGTTTGGTTGACAGAACTAGTGGCCTGCTAATTTCATCTGATGCTGCAGCAAACATTCGCATCCGGCGGACACAAACATTCGTCCTTTATGCCACAATGTCTTCAGTATTATTTGCAGGTTTCTTGTTTATCGGCAGTTTATCATCCTCATCGTGCGCCATACTAAAGCACAAAGGTACGGAAAAATTTTCATTTTTTGAAAGATCTTTTTACGGGTTAAATCTGGAATCTTGTGCATAATTTTTAACAGGGTTTATTAGCTCAGAGTTCAACGCCAAAGGTAACAGGCCTGCGGAGCCAAAGATTTGTGAGACACCAACATGCCAGAAAGTCGGTAAGCAAATCTCCAAATTAGTGACCACTTGCACATCGTAATATTACTTCGTTAGTTCACTTATAGTAGTCGGTTTAAAATTCTTATAGCAAGATTCACCAAGCAAAGTATGAACGCTTCGGCGGACCCCTGCGAAGATTTCTATGAGTATGCGTGTGGAGGCTGGAGAGCTAACCATCAGATTCTGGATAACGAAACCGACATCCACAACTTCCACTACCTAGAACTACAGACCAAGAACATTGGACAAGGTAAAATGTTCTTCGTATCATGTCGCGAAATAGGTTGTTAAACAAAAATGCATCCCTGCAGAAATGCTGCGGAGACCTGTAAACGATAGTTCATCCTATATCTCCGAGGTCATACTTAAAAAGTTCTTCAACCAGTGCAGCGATGATGGTAGGTCTTGGTCCTCGGAGAATTTTTCCAATTTTGGATTATAACGTGGTGATGTTTTGAGGTTGAAAATCTTTTAGCAACGATCAATGCATTGCGTGCCAAACCGTTGTTAGAGCTGCTGGATCACGCCATTGCCGGATGGCCCATCATAACGCCCAACTGGAATTCCTCCAAGTTCTACATACATACAGCTATGCGAAGCACCTTCCTCACGCGAACTGAACCGTTCTTCCAGATCAACATCAAGCCAGACGTGGAGAACCCCAAAGTAAATCTTCTTGAATTCGCACCACCGGCTACTTTCGCCGGTGTGGACATTCTATCCGATGAGGTCACGGGCAAGCTGTACACGGAAAGCTTCTTGACGCTGGTCACGAACATTACGGCCTTATTGCTGAACGACACCAATTCTCCAGCCAGCGTCGATGATTTTTCGGCTAATATCACCGATCTGATTGACATGGAACGCCAATTCGGCATGGTAAAGCTAGAAACCTTTTTTTCAATTGGTCGATTTCAGTTTGAGTATTTCAGGCACAACTGTCAGCAACGGAAGCAAATAATGACGACATCTACCTAAACAAAATGACCCTGGGCGAATTTGAAACGCGCTATAACTTCAACTCTTCTGTTTTTCGTAACACAACGCACCGTCTGCGCTTACTCTTTGACAACGCTAAATTGGGTTATTTAATCCATTACGGCACGAAGATTGTTCTGCCCAACTTGACATTTTTTCCTAAACTCGACCAGAAACTGGTGGAATTTGAGCAGCAGGGCGAAGAGGGAACACGCCGTCTGGCGACGTACATTGGTTGGCAGATTATTAACGGGTTCACGGATTATCTCAACAAAGATTACCGCGACGCGATGTTAGCGCATACGCAGCGTATTAGCGGACGCGTGCAGAAGCGGGATCCCTCCGCCGGGGAACGCTGCTGGGATACCGCCAAGGGACTGATGCCATTGGCGGTCGGGGCGCTGTACGTACGCGATGTTGTCCAGAAAAGCGTCAAGCCCAAGGTCACTAAAACTACGCCTTTGGCACTAACACCCGCATGACGGTTGTTTAAAATTGAGTTCTCGTAACAGGCGACGCAAATGGTCAAGGATATTCAAGAAGGCTACCGACATATGTTAGCTAATGAACGCTGGATGGATAATACTACGCGTGACGCGGCGTTAAAGAAGCTCGCAGCGATGATTAATGTCGTCGCGTACCCGAGCATTTACGAGAAAAACATCAGTCTTGTTGATGCTGAATATGCCGACGTAAGTACCATCCAATGGTGAACCGAATACCATTGCGATGTTCACCAACAGGCAACAAGTGTATCTGCTTGCAGATTAAACCTCAACCAACATTTGTGAAAACCGTCATGGAGATTCTAAAGAACTACGCAGTACGAGAAATGAAGCGTCTGCCCAAACCCAATCAACGGTACGATCCGATTCGCGATACGGATGATGTCACGGAGGTTAATGCCTTCTACAATCCTAACCTGAACGGTTTAAGTAGGTGCGACATTCGTCTACTACGTAAACAGTTTTAATTAAAATAATTCTTTTTTCTGACCACTACGAATTTTGCAGTGATCGACGCAGCCATCCTACAAAGTCCGTTCTATTTGCCAGATAATCTCAAGTGTATGAACTACGGAGGAATCGGCTCGGTGATCGGCCACGAGACTACGCATGGATTCGACAATCAGGGTGCCAAGTACGACGATCAGGGCGTACGACGGGTGTGGTGGACGGATGTCACACAGGCGGCTTATAACGAAAAAATCAAGGGGATACAATGGCAGTACGGGAATTATACGACAGAGACCGGCCGAGTGAATGGCGAGCTGACGCTGACGGAGAATATCGCCGACAACGGCGGCATGAGGGCAGCATATGAGGTGGGGTTTTTGGGGAAAGCGTTTTTTCCTTTTTTTTATGGCAGAACTAGATACAGCGTGCGTTCATAAAACCGAAATTCCATTTATTGTTTTTAAAGGGTTACCAGCATTATTCGCGTCGAAGTAACCCGGAACCGGCACTTCCTGGCTTGGAAAATTTCGGCCCAGACCAGCTTTTCTTTTTGTCCAATGCACAGGTAGGTCTTACGGACCAGTGAGAATAGCCTTACGATTTTCCAAGTGTTTGGTTTTCCAGATATGGTGTGAAAAAGTGCGCATCGAAACCCAAAGGGTTAGCATATTGACTGATGAGCATTCGCCCAACAGGTGGAGAGTCAACGGCATGGTGTCCAACATGCCCGAGTTCGCTCAAGCATTTAACTGTTCTGCTGATGCCAAAATGAATCCAAAGTCAAAACATGTGGTGTGGTAGAACTAGTACAGTACTTTATAGGAGGTTTGGTGTGGGTTAGATAACGATATATCTGTCTGCTCCATGAGTTAAAAACAAGTAAGCAATGAAAAAATCATCTTCTACGGGTACTTCTTTATCGTCATTCTTGTAAGTACTTGGGCTCGCTCGTATAAGTGGTGTAGACTGTCTAAGAGGCAACGTTTTGTTCGATGTACGAGTACTTAAGGTATACACAGCAATATTATGCCGTACGTAAGCGCCTCCAGTACAGTATGTACCAGAAACCGGAACCGCTGTTGCTGATTTTGCTCGCTACTTTCCCTGACAGCTGGTTTTGACATTTGCACAGGTTTTTAATTGCAGAAAAGCGCAGTAAATTTTCACGATGAATTTCTGTTACTAAGAGAGATGATGATATGTTCTTTGTTTTTTGTAAAAATGTGGATTCTGGAATAGTACGTCGACCTTCTGTTACGTGAGAAAGAAATTTAAAACCGATAAATATTTCAAACTGATACATATGCAAATGTTCAATACAAACAAATGATTCGCGCTTTTACGGATTGTCCGGGGCCTATAACATAAACCACCGGCAAGTGCCGGCAGCCACCGATCCGACGGCGATGACGTGGGTTTCCGTCGGTCGGCTGGAGTGGTTAACATGTCGGGAGTTAATCGGCATATGTTTTTTAGTTTTCTTATTCGTCGCCCTCGTGACGGTCGACATCGTGCGGTCGACGAAATGTTAGTCCACATGATGTCCGTGAGCCAATGCCGCACCCTCGCGCACTTTGATAAGTTCACTTATTCGAAGGACATATGCACAATGCAAGTGGCAAGTTACAAACAAAGCCAAATATGCAGTTCCCGAACTGCAACGATATACAAGAAATAATCCCCGAATATGACCCGGTACGAGACAGCATACGAAATGGTGTATTCATTGAGCTGAGTTTGTTTATTCGTTATTAATTATTTATTCGGAAAGCGTACCAGAATTAAGTGCAGTTAAGAGAAGAAGAATCCGGAACCGGCTCTTTCAGGTTTGTGGAGAAATTCGGCCTTTCCAGTTTGTGGAGTATCTTTAAATAATTTTATCATACGAGTCATATCACTGGTGCGCAGTAGTCTAAAGCCCATTATGTTGGCAGGGATGTACAGTATTATAACATTACTTAGTAATAAGTCAATACTTTCTTTGCATTTACCTACATTTGCCTTTTTTGCGTTTCCTATTTTTGCATTGGCATTATAAGCACCTGATTAATAACAAAACCTCGGCGATAGAGACGTATAAACGGCAGTTCCAAGACTCAGAGGTCATTCTCAAGATATTCAACCAGTGCAGTGATGACGATCGATCTAGGATCATTTCGATGGCTTGTGAATGCATAGCGAATTTACTGTGTAAGCGGCATTATTCTTACCGCGACGATAATACCGGTGCAACGTGGTGGACAACGCGGGCGACTTTGCGAAGAGCTTTGCGGAAAAAGCGTATGAGCTAAACACCAAAACTACCCCAGCACAAATAGAGGGGCTGTTTTTGCGGCACAAAGGCGACCCGGAGAATATTTGGCGTGATTATCACTTCCTGGTGAAAGTCGAAACTGGGCGAGGCGGTTCAACTTCTCTCTGAACTCACTGGTACATCAATGATCGATATAACTTTTAAAACTACTACTTTAGTGAAGCTATCGCATTCGTTACCCATGCAATTCCATAAATGTCTGCTACTTGCTCCGCCACATATATACTAAGTATACATTGAGAGCACTCTTGACTTTTTCGCCAATCAACGCTTTTGCCAAAACTATCTTTCATCATCATGTGATCGATGTTGTTAACGGGAGACAAAATACTTTTGTTTAAACGCTTGTTTTTGTGTCTGGGCTTTCTTTATTAAAAAATATCGGATGGCTAAGCAAAACGTTGCACGTGGTTTTCTAAAAAATTTGTCTCATCATTGACATGCTCTGGTGTACTTGTACTCACAAGTACAGCAGGATGACCAACCTTACTCAGGCAATAAAGATGGAATCTGCTCTAGATGTATAATAATGGAAACACCACGGAAATATTAGCACTAATATTTCCTACAAACACGCGCGTACACACACACACTCAGGATCCTACTAGGACGATGTTGTTGTCCCAGATTTTGTCTGATGATGTTACTTCCGACTTACACACACTGACTTCCGCTCAGATAACTATCCCTAGTTGTCTTTACGAAGGTCACCACAACACACGAATATCCGGATATCACAACACAAGTTTATTAGGTCTTATTTCGCTAGCTCACGTATCGATCGACTGATTCTGCCTCCAGAATCAGGTACAAATCAGCATGTTACAACATGGAATTTCTCGTAATAAATGACTTAACACAGGACAAACCGCACCGTCGTACAGACGCGTGCCGGAGCTCATACAAGTTAACCAAAAGCAATATTCGTACTGTGGTACATGCGCCATAGCATGTTATCATTCTGGATGGCAAGATGCCGATCAACAGCGAGCCGGAAAATAAAACCTGCAGACATTTTTGATTTTGCCATAAAAATATTCACTCTTTCCGATTTGTGTTTTACTGGACTGCATGAAATACAAGATCATTTTTTATATTAAGCAATGATTCCGACGTCGATTTTTTAAGACATTCCGCTACGATGACCAAATTCGGCACATTAAGGTAGACCTGGGCTTTGTTCATTGATGCTTCCTTTGCAACAAGTCGAAGGCTTTCGCAATAATAGAGCCTAGCAGCGGCAGAACGGTGTCCTACCAGTACCAACTGCACTTGTAGGATCTGTTGGGGATAATCAATATGTTTCACCTGAAGAGAAGACCGATTACCTCTCCGTCGCCCTAAGTCGGTTTCTCTATATTATACCTTCTCCCGTACAGTATCGTTTTGAAAGTCCATAAAATCATAAGCCTCGAGTGGGCATTGTACTCGTATCTTTGTCGCTGGTAAAGGATTTGCATTAAGTATAGCTAATAGCTATCACTAACTAACTTGATTTGTAATAATTTAGCTCACACATGGAACAATATATGTTTACAACGCTAAGGTTTGAAGTGACACAGTTAATGCAGAAAGAAGCCACCGTAATGATATTCATCGCCATCAACCAGTTTGATTTTGCCGGTAAAAGTAATTAACCGTAATACAAGCACAGTTTAACGTGTAACAGTAATACACTTAAATCACGTCGTATCCTGCTGGACCTAAGGATGCCTGCGGTTAAAGGGCTGGATCAAAGTACAATTGTATTATTGTCAGGAAACCGTTATATCACCCCGTGAAACCCCCGTTTGTTATAGGCACCCTTTCTGAATTACTAATTATGGTATACAGTATTATGTGAGCGCAATATTATTTACGTATTCCGATATTAAATTATTATTGTTTTATACAGTTGTTATGAACGCAAAAACTTACTATGGACAAAAGGTCAATGTTGTTAATAGCGATACACAACCATAACTATTAGAAAAGCACCAGAAATTTTGTGTTGTAATCGGCAAATTTCATATATTATGGCGGGTTCAAGCAGCTCTCCTGTGCCGCGGCAATCGGAAGTCATGATCGCTGATCTACCCAGTAGTCATCTAGTATAACCTGAAGGATGCATACCCTTCTTTCGAAGAATTCGAGAAAGACTCCGAAAGATATCAGGACTTTCCAGACATTTACTCGTATAATACGAGTCCGAGAAGTTCAAGAAGGGAAAGCTCTGCAATCTTCCCTTAAGTACAAAAGATTTGTTTACGATTGTGTACAGTCACTGTGCTTCATAGAGAATACGAAAAGAAGCAGGTTGGCGTTCGGATATTCATTCATAGTCGACGGAACCAGTGCCCAGCTCGTGTCAGGCTTGCAGCCAGCATTCGTGGCGATGTCCTGTGAATATTAGAACGAGAGCAGGTAAAATTCAAAACCGAGGCCCTGGTGAAAAAAGCATAGGTGTCACGCTGGACCTTTACGACAGCGAACTGGCAGATGTCGTGGCGGTTGGGCGGAAGCTATATGACAAAATCATCCGCATCTTTCCATATACATATGTGTATGTGTATAGCAGTATTATTATCTGAGAACATTGAATCTAATTGTACATCATAATTAAAAAAGGGTGCCTATAATAAGCAGGGTGAGAAAAGGGGTGCCTAAAATATACGGGGGTTTTAGGGGGTGCCCATAAGGGTACCTTTATTTTAATGCCGTTTGCTCGGCATATTTAACAAGCGATTAAGCTTGCTTGCAATAAATGGAAATGCCCCGGTGTTATGCCTGCATATTTCTGCCTGTTATAATTTACACTAGTAGTAGAAACTAGAAAGTAGCCTTTGAAGTTTTTGTTATTCTCATTTCTGCGTTTCGGTCCTATTAAAGAAGCGGCTAACCAACAAAACGTTTCGCGCACCATAGTTTAGTTAAAATTTCTCAATGACCAGGCCAAAGGCACTTTCATGTCTGTCTGTCTTCCATTGATAAAATACGATATGTTAGTATTTTTTGGGTTTTAGGCCTACGATAGATATGGGCTGGGTACAAAAGTAGCTGACCGCTTCAGTTAGCCAGTCGAAGTTTCCGTAATCCCCAGTCGAAACCGATGAGGTCCGCTTGAAGAAGAGGATCAGCACGACCCATACTTGCATCCAGTCAGAACAGCGATCTACCCTGTCCAGTAGTACAGAATGAATGAACTACTAGTGTATGTCGGGTGCGGTATCCGATCCCGTATACTGGTATACAAAATATATTATTTTCTCATCTCGTCTAGTTACGAAGCCAAGTATTGTTGTATGTACTCGTATAATGGCGTAGCCGCGTATGGGAGTAGCCGCTTCAGGCAGACGCAGTAGTAATTTCAGCATTCAGTCACTTCAATGGTACGTAGTACGTACAGTATTCTTCAACAGTTTTCCGTCACGATTCTTTTTGGTACATCGCTCTTTTTGAACCATAGGATTTTATTAACTATATTTGGTTTTTAACGACAGTCGAAGAAAGTAATCCAGAAACGAAGGAATACAACAACATCATTCACTGCAAACATTTAGGACTGTACTTCTCCATCCAAGCAATCTTGCCAGCTAATTAAGGCTCCGCTTTGAAAAGAGCGTATGCGGACTGCACAAACCATTTATCACTGTTCTCATTAGGTCGCACCCAACACTGAACTCGTACCGGCTTCCAGAAAGCTTTTTTCAACATCACGAAGAATACAGTCACTTCGCAAAAGGTTCTGGATCGCCAGGGGAGGATCTTCTGCTCTCGGAAGCTAGTTCAGCTATATCCCTAAAGCATGTAATCGGCAGGACATTTAGATAGTGATCCCGAGGGGGGCCAAAAAAATAATCGCGGATTTTGAACATAAAATGCGGCCCAGTATCGGTTTCTGAACAGTCAAAGCGCGCCGTGCAGGTAAATGAGATATTACCAAACCGGGTCGTAATGTTGTTAAACATATTCACGAAAAGGTCACTGGCACGCAAATATGTCGGTCGCAGAAAAAATTTTCGAATAAAGCACAGGTTTGCAGTTATGATGTTGGTACAGATTTGCAGCCATTCCACAATCCCGGCACTACCAGGGCTGACGTTATGGATAAAGAAATAGTAGACGTCTTTGACTTTACCGTAGCTGTAAAAGAACTCTTCGGAAATGGCGGGTACAGCGTTAGAGCGAATTTCGATATTCTTATGTTTCCAAACTACTTCATTCGAACTGTAGTTGCTCAGATACAGTCCAGCATTCTGCAACGGTTGGCAAGAAAAATTGACAGTCGTTCCGACTGGCACTTCGACATACGTTAGGGCGGGGTCGTCAGTTTGGCTATAAGGACTGATTTCCGGAAGATTAATAACACCATCTTTCATGTTGTTTTCGGCATCGCGAACAGCTGCTTCGATCCGCTGAACTGAAAAACGCGTAGAACGTTCAACGAGACATTTTGTGTGCTTAATGTACAGCGTGAAGCAAAAGTTACAGTTTTTCGTAACGAAGCAAGAATCTAGCCGCCGTTTAATAGAGGGTATTTTGACCGTATATCTGTCGGTATTTCACTGTTTTTAAAGACAGCTGTTTTAACTTTCAAAATCGTTTCAAAGTTCTTCGCACATTTGGACACGTATGGTAAAGCCGTAGTGCATATGCAGCCGCATATGAAGCCGGCTTCATATGCACTACGGTAAAGCTAGTGCTATTATTTTTACATAATTTTTACGACGCATACAGGCCCTTTCGTTTCTGAATTTAAATCTGTACACTACAGCTAATGGACTAGGTAAACAGCTACATGTGGATCGGCGTTCCGTCTTTTGGTGCAGTCCTTTCGCGGCCATGGTCGCACAAAAGGGCACCAAATACGGAAAACTAACCCAGCTACAGTACAAGCGCAAGGCATAACAAGTATAGGTTAATAGGTTCAGTTCGGACACAAGTAATAACACTGCGCCTATAATTTATAGTACAATACACGCAGCGCCTTTAAACTGAACGGCAACAGACCAATTAACATCATGATGTAACCGTGTCGAAGCAACGACCAGTGGCTCCGCGGAAGAATTGTAAAGCAATGGGGACGATTCAACTAACTTTTTCACACTTAAAGTTACATAATATGTGGAAAACTTAATTCAGTATTTACAAATGGCTGCGCCGCTAAGACATCGCTTAAGTAAAAAGCCAGTTAACACGTGAAGGAACAGTTCCCACATGTTAAAAACACGGAAAGGAACAATTCCCACGGAAACAAACTCAGAGCATTTCCGCGTTGGATCTCGAGGCTGAAAGTTTGATACAAAAAAAAGGCGACCTTCTTTGGTTCTTTTAAACAGCCTTCTCCCGATTTTCTTTGAGAGGTTACCAAAAGCGTTGCACCAAACATCAAAGGTCCACAGGCTAACAATAATACCCACGTACATCTTGTTTATTTCCACAAACGCTTGTTCGGCCGGCGCGCCATTATTCTTTGGAGTCGCTCCGATGGAAGAGTCACCCATCGTATATCTCGGCACGTGATACCCCAATCTAACAGCAATCCGCGAACCACTTCCACCGTTTTCCATCCGGGCGCATTCATACCGCCAACATCACACGTACATTTTGGCTTGGCTTAATATTCTGCTTCGCTATGGTAGCATAATTGTGCATATTACCTACTCTAGTAGTTGCGGGAATTATGTTGGACGCAGTGTGTTATCGTCCACCTGGCAGCGCTTGCCGGATGAATGGCGGCTGGATCATTTTACGGAGATTACTGCATTTGATAAACCGAAGCTGTTCGTTCCGCTGTGCTATCCGCTACTACAACGGAAGTTAGCGACTAGTGCGACTACTATGTGTCTCTCAAACGAATCTGCGTTGTCCGCCAAAGGTCAAGTAAGAACATAAGCATCAAAACAGCGATGCCGGCAACCAGCCAAAAACAATAAGGCCTCGTCCCGAATTCAAAGCGAATCTCGTTGCGATACAGCAACTCCACCTCGCGAGGTGGCTTCGCGTACCGTATCTGTAGGCGTGGCCACTGCATACAGCCACCTCGTGCGGTTGAGCAACCGTACCATAACGAGATTCGCTTTGAATTCGGGACAAGGCCTAAGCTTCGATGCCTCCTCCTTTTGTCATCTCGAACCTCTAGTCTACACATGCAGGGCGGCGGTATGCTGGGTTTGCTATACCTACTGGATTTCAGGCCAAGCATACAGGCCCAGTGTCCATCCCTTTTCACGGCGGTGTCACGCACTTACCGACTACAGTCGATTCTTGATCCGGTATTCTTTTGCATACGTTTGAAGACTTTACGCATACGTGCGGTTGGCTGTTTTTATAGGAAAATAGCGTTGAAAAGCGTTGTACGTCCATTTGAAAACCAGAGCGGCAGCGTCGCACTACAATAATGATCAGATGATCACTTGTGTCATGCACAATAAATGCTGAAATACTGGATTCTTGTTTATGTAGACGAATCCAGTGTATCGTTATACGTAAGCTTTAGTGCTCGTAGTGGATAACAATACTGCCGAGTATTGAAGGTGTATTAATTTTAAGGTACTCGTGCAAGTATCGAAAGGTATATTTATATACGTAACCTATAGTACTATACGTATTTCAGCATTTATTGTGCATGACACAAGTGAGCATACAGATTAATGATTTACTATCGGTAAAAGAATGGTCGCAGTTAAACCGTTTGTTATAACAGCAATCAATGTGAACGGTTTTCGTGCCCGCGGTGAGGTATATTCCGGTAGAAATATTATTATACGTTGTACTCTACAAGTGTCCAACGGAATGGAACAAACAAGCAGAAAACACAAGTGCACTTTAACGATATTTCCGCGCTTCCACTTCTGCAAAAAACCTTCGAGACATGCGCCGTTGATGAAAGGAACAAACAGCAACTGCGTGCAATAATCAAAATAGTAATTCTGATTATTGTAATTCTGAATAGTAATTCTGATTCTTAGTAATTCTGATTATAAGGCTGACTTTAGGCAGACAATGCCGCTGCTTTCGTAAAATCGCAGTCTGTATACGAGCATATACATAACTATTATATGGATCCATCTTGGTATTCCTATCGTTGATTTCATTGCTGCGAGTTGTTGAGTGGTTGGTGTTCGTCCAAAGTACGACGTCTTAAGCAGTACCACCACCCACGATTACACAAATACGTTGTTTGTTCATGATCCAGTAGATTCTGTCTGAGCAGTGGGATCATATGCGCCATGATGCGGCCGCCATCCAGCCAAACAGCATGCGAAACACCACAATGCAGGAAAATCGGTTAGTCCATGTTTTGCAACTGTGAAACGCACCGTATGCGTGCAGACATGTGCAGATGTAGACATGTGCTACGTGTATCATTGTATGTAAATATGCACATTACATCATTATATAGCCATTATATAGCTATATACACATTATAGCTATATATAGTTATATAGCTATATACACATTATATAGCTATATGCACATTACAGCCTCAAAATTTTTGGGTCGTATAAGTACGTCCGCTGACCCCTGCGAGGATTTGTACTTCTACGCCTGTGGAAACTGGTTAACGTACTGCATAGTGCATACTGTACTGCATACGAGTGATGTACTCGTGTCTGAAAGGCTTTGGACAGTTAAACAGTTGATCATGGGGTTAACAAAACTGCATTCAAACTACTCGCACAGATCTAAAGAAAAGTGGTCACTGGTCACCGATGCATTTACACCTGTCATTAAAGTCGTGTACTTCAGTACGATCTGAACCGTCATCGTTAGAGCGAATCAATTTTTATCAAAAAAAGAGTTACTTACACAAAATTAGAAAGGTTGCATCAGTGATCAGGTCATATTTTATATCATAGGAAGCAATTTTACGTCGCCAAGCGCATGTCATGCACAAAACTTCAGCTCAAATGCATGCGTGTAACAAAGTGTAACGATAGTCCGAAGTTGAATATCAAGCGTCTACCTACCAGGTTCGGTATACACTGAACACCCAAGTGACAAAACAGATCCAGACCCATAGCACAATATTTCCAAGAGTAATTGTCTTTTCAAAGACGATGAAAGGTTCCCGGTTTTTTCCCTTTCTTTTTGGCATCGGAACCGTTGTCTTCGCTTCCTGCACCGCTAGGGAATCCTGGGGACCCTTCAAAAACAAACTCATTAGCCATGTGCAAAGTTGGTTGATGAGCACGTAGCGGTCTCAGCTGATAAAACTACGCAACTTCAACAAGGAAGGAGATACAAAACTAGTGTACTATCAGGAAGCATTACACAAAGTTTACTCGTGGGCAAATAAACCTTCAGAGTTTTGCCTACTTTCACACATCATTGCCTACTGATTACAAATAAACGATAACAAACACAAGGTACCGCACCTTCCGAACCCTTCGCAATTATTTCTTTGCCGTTGTCATGTTCAAACAGAAGGGCATCATCGTGCGTTTTAGCATTGTATGTGGCATAGTAGACTGACTTCCGATCAGCTAGCATATATTCTTGTGGATACTTCGCAATCAAAGTTGCCATTTTAACCGCCTCACCTACAGCTGGAAAGGACAACACCCAAGTTAACGTCTGGCAGCTTTGGTGTAGGTTTTCTAAATAAAATATCTAAAAAGTACGGTTGATTCACTGGATGCATCACAATTCCGTAACTTTCCGTTACCACCATTTAAACGCTGCCGCCACATATAAATTAGTACTACTGACTAATACCCGATTTTTTTTGTTAGATCAAAAGTTTCAGTGCAAGTTGTACCGGTGCCTCTGTCGACGATGCGATTAGCTAAACCCATCTGAAGAGCTTCTTGACCGGAAACTCCTCTCCCAGTCAGAATCAAATCCACAGCGCGAGACACCCCGATCAAAGCTGGCAGACGAACGGTTCCGCCACCAACCAGAGGGACACCTGGAAAATGGAAATCAGCTATGTATACACCATTCATCAGAACTGCTCCGTAAGATCAGCTAATTTAGATAAAAAAACAAAATAACAAACATTACACAATATAAAATAAATATACAACAATCTAAAAACGAAACCCACATCAAATGGAAATTTCTGATACACAAAAGCGATATAATAAGCAAATTTGCCAGTTTACAAAATAGAGATTTGCGCGGCTACAGAATTCACAGAAATCGTTTTACGCAAGAAGAAAAAGCTGAGATGTGCAGCAGTTTGTATCATATCAGGAATTAAATGAAATACAGATTCACTAAAACAGAAAGCACTAAAATAAAGCAGAAATAACTAACACGTAAGTACAATGTGGGAGGAATAAAAAGGTGGAAATTGGCCAGACGGTTCAAAATTCTAATAACAAAATCGACGAAGGGTAAAACACCCAGTGCACATAAATCTTCATCACCCGGTTCGGACAGAGAAGCCCTTGTGTGCGCTTAGAGCAAAGCAACGGCTATAAAATGATTTTGCTAGTTTTACCTCGTACGGAAATGGAGACGTACCGTACCGTATTTCTTGCTGTAGACACCAAAAACGGCGTCCTCTTCAGCCACGCGCATATCACATAGGAGCGCCAATTCTAAACCGCCAGCCACAGCGAGCCCATTAACAGCCGCAATCATCGGTTTGGAAATCAAATTCCTGCGCGGTGGTCCAAGGAGACCGGGTAGTTTTGACATGTTCATAGCCCCTTTCTCGTCTTCGCCAAACAGACTGTCGAGGTCCCAGCCCGAGCAGAAGCATCCATCTGTAGAAATTTTAAAAGAAAATATTTTGCTGTCACATTCGTAAAACTGAAACACGGGATATTTTGATATGAGGCACACGTTTCTGTTGCCACTAACCTTTGCCATATATCACCGCCACTCGAGCATCCTTGTCCTTTTCGAAGTCCACCACGGCCTCCAACAGCTGTTGAGCGGTTTTCTCGTTAATGCAGTTCAGTTTCTCTGGCCGCTGAGCGCGGATCTGCTGATTGTATCTATCTTATTTGATTCAGGTTTAAAAATCTTGGACAGTTTTCTTGAACTTAATGCCTGCAGTTAAACGCATGCCGAGCGATCATAGCGAATGCAAGACTGCAGGAGCTCAGTTTACATTTTAATTGCTGGTTTAGTTCTTGGTTTAATGCATTCCATTGAAGGCTACATCACTTTAAAACTTTACTTTAGTGTTCTCAGGAATTCCGTCGACATTCGGCAATGTGGTCCACTGGCTGGTCGACATTCGGCATGGCCGACATTCGGCTGTCAGGGCCAGTTTGCATTTGCGGGCACGTTCAATGCCAATGCGATATCTTTCCCAAGAAACCAGTCATGGGAATAGCAGTGCATCAGGTAAAACCGTAAATTCCCTAGGAAACAGAGATCGTTTCTGTGCTTGCATTTATAAGACATAGTGGAGCCGGGATAATATTTCGCGATGGGAATTTAGTTAATCTCGTTGTGACGGAGAAACAGAATGACATCTTTCTGATAGAAGGCAGAATTCTGGAGTGAGATCTCGGATATCCTAGCACCCCAGACGAGAATACGAGAAAGAAAAGGCCTACGCACCAACGAGCTGGCCGTCGGCCCACTATAAAGCCGGAGCGTACAGGAATAAAACGGGAAATCAATGAATTAAATCTCAGAATATGGAAAGTGCCACAAACTGGCAGTTAACCAAGAATTCTTACGAGCTTCCCATAAAATGATAGTCTTTGCACTTTGCACACCGTCCCCACTTACTGCCTACTGGATGGGCTTCCGACGCAGAGAGTCGTGATCCATGTTAAGCGTCATTTGGAACGATTCGTCAAATTGGTAACACCTCGTACGCTAGGCTACACACTGTGGTCGCCCCCTAAAACAGGACGTATTATACCGGAAATGGTGCCGAACATTCAACAACTACCGTCCAAAATCGACATAGTGCTGCAAACTATCACAAGCTGCAATCCTCCGTTTAACTTGTTAATTAAAATTACTCACGTGCAACCGACTGGAAATAGCTACACTGAGTCGCTAGCTTCCTTCGAGTTTTTACAAAAGCGAGAGTGTGTCTCGGTTTCGAAGCTTGATGCCGCTTTCCCGTCACACTCGCCTGTCGCTCGAACGCATCGCTGTGCATCAGGCGTGGGAAACATACAAATTCTGAGATAGTTACGTCACAACTTACGTGGACATACAATGCGATGCCCACTCTGGGGCTTGACCATTTTGTGTATATGCGCTGCCCCGAACCCGGTAAATGTACCCTGCTGTAATCAAAGAATTTCGGCCGATTTTCATTGCACTCCGTTCACGGTCACGTTCGTTTATCTCATCTATTCACGGTATCCTCGTAGCTGTCAAATAAAATTTGTTTATTTATACGGCTCACTGCACTTAGACCAGTTTTTGGTCTAAGTGCAGTGAGCAATACAATAAATCGGTAGTAGAACAATCTTCGCATAGGATAAATGCTGGGATTCGCCATTGCCTCTCCGCCTCACCAAGCAACCCCCGCTTCATCACATAGTACCCCGAAGAAGGCAAATCGTAGCCATGAACCCAGAGCTGTTAAATGTAAATCTCAGCCATGAACGAAGACTGAAACAGGAGAAGACAGTTATGGACAATCTCATAAGAACCATCCAGTGTGCTAAAGGTTAGTAAACGATGCCGCTTGCCTGTAGCAGTTCTTTCAATCAGTGTGTCACGGTTGACTTGAAAACAACAGCGTCACTTTACAGATACGTATTCCCATCGTAATACTGAAAAACTGCCCTTGAGCTTTGGCTAACCTTTGAGATGTTTGACTCCCCCACATTGGAAATCTGCGTTGCAGCTGTGCAGTTTTGAAAATGGAAGTACAGCCGTACAACGCCCGCTCCTGTTCACCTGCACTTGGAAAACTGCCACATGGATTATTCACATGCACTTGGATTGTGCAAGCGCGCTGCGCTTCCAACAACCGCTCGCGTATTTTTCGGTTCGAGAAGATGCTGAACATTCCTGTCAACTTATCCGAATTTCAAATGACAGGGCGATCGCACAACACGACCTATACACATGCAACCGGCGCTTCGCCCGGGTCGCCGTACGACTGGTACGAACTGGTCTTTACTTCTGCCACAGCCGGCATTCTGAATGTTATCGTGCTATGGGTTCTGCTGAAGGAGAATTCCCCGCGGCCACCATTCAACGTATACATTATGGTTATAACACTTAGCCATCTCCTGTATCTTGGACTTACCCAGCTGATGACCATTCTCACCCTGTGTTACACAACCTGGCTGTCATATCATCCCGTGTGCACGCTGCACTTGTACTGTCGTTACGTCATCGTGGTCATCACGGTGCACAGTCACGGGATCATCACCCTGAACCGTCTGTGGGCGCTCTTCTGGCCGCACTCCTACCGGCACCATCACACCTACACTGTGGCATGGGTGATTTGTCTCGCTATGGTAGTGTATGTCCACGTTATCCAGTTACCAGGAATTATCTTGGACGCTGTGTATTATCGTCCGCCCGGCAGTGCTTGCCGGATGAACGCCACCGCTCAGCATGGGTGGACCATTTTTTCGGAGATTGTCGCCTTTGATATACCGAAGCTGTTCGTTCCGCTGTGCTATCCGCTACTATTTTGGAGGTCTCTCAAACGAATCCGCGATGTTCGCCAAAGATCACGTAGGAACATAAGCATCAAAGCAGCCAATCGACAACAATATGATTCCATGCCCCGTCCTTTTGTCATCTTAACTCTGTACACATGCACGGCGGCTGTTTGCTGGATACCCGGAATAGTGTGTTATACCTTACTGGACTTCAAGCCAAGCATACGGGCCCAGTTTCCATCCCTTTTCACAGCGGTGTCACTCATTTACCGACTACAGTCGGTCCTAGATCCGGTATTCTTTTGCCTAAGCCTGAAGACTTTACGCCTGCGTACGGCTGGCTGTTTTTATAGAAAAAGAGCGCTGAAAAGCGTTGTACGTCCATTGAAACCCAAAGCGGCAGTATCGCATTAAAATTTATGATCAGATGGACTTCTGGAGTTTTGCATTTTCTTGTTTTGTGTAGACGAATCCAGTGTATCGCCATATGTAAGTGGTCGCATTGCATTAAACAATAATGCCGATACATTTAAAGGTACGACTCATTACGAGAATTGAGGTACATTACAGTACCTGTAGCAGAGTGAGTATTACAGGTTAATATCGTTAACAGAATTGTCGCATTACATCTTCTGTTACAAAAGTGCAATCAATGTGAACGGTTTTCATGCCCGCGGTAAGGTATATTCCGGTATAAATATTATGTGTTGTATAAGTGTTCAACGGAACCGCACAAACAAGTAGAGAACAAGTGCACTATAGCGATACTTCCGCGCTTCCATACTTCGAGACATGCGCCGTTAATGAAAAGAACAAGCAGCAACTGCGTGCAATAATAGAATTACAGATACTGTAAGGCTGACTTTAGGCAGAGAGTGCCGCTGCTTCTGTAGAAGCGTAATCAGTATACGAGTACTATACTCGTATACTCGGAGTATATAACTATCATATGGATCCATCTTGGTATTTCCTATCGCTGATTTCATTACTGCGAGTGTTTGAGTGGTTGCTCATCGTCCAAAGTAAGTCTTAAGATTAATCGGTACCACCACCCAGGGTTACATAAATACATTGTTCGTTCGTGTTCCAGTAGATCCTGTCAGAGCACTGGAATCGTATGCGCCATCCAGCCAAAAAGCATGCGAAACACCACAATGCAGGAAAACTGGTCAGTCCAAGTTTTGTACCTATGGCTGTGATACAGACTGTACATTAGCTATAGGATGGCGATGTAGACATGTGCTACGTGTACGTATTTATATCCGCATTACAGCCTCGAAATTTTTGGATCGTATAAATACGTCCGTTGATCCGTGTGAGGATTTTTACTTCTACGCCTGTGGAAACTGGTTAAACGCGCATCCCATTCCCGACAACGAAACCACCGTTGACGAATTCTACTACTTGCAAAAAGCCATTAAAGAAACCGGGCAGCGTAGGCAAATACTTTTCATGAATGAACTGACCAAAGCTCGTTTGTATAATTACAGTAGCTTTTAAAATCTGTAAATAATATTAATAAAAAATTTGTAAAAGCATTTTATTGTTTTTTTATTTACTGAATATTTTTTAGCTATCTTTAACGATTTTGGTTTGTTTAGAGCTGCTAAACAACGAAACCAATCAAATGTTTCCATCAGAAGCCAAACTGAAGGATTTATACCGGCAGTGCAAAGACGAAGGTATGGAATATTTTAGGCTTGACAATTGTAAGTACTGATGTATGCGTTGTTCTGAGATCAAACTGCACGCGTTGGCATCAAGCCACTACTGGACTTTCTCGATACGCACATTGGTGGATGGCCAATTATCACTCCCAACTGGAATGCTTCCCGATTCGATATTTTCAGCGCTCTGGTCTGGTTTTATTTTACGGGCAGTGAGCCGTTCTTCCACATGCAAGTAACAAAGGATCTGGTCGACCCGCTGGTCAATGTAATCGTTGTCGAACCAGGCGATACTTATGCAGGAGTCGATATTTTGACCAATAACATCACAGGGAAACTCTATACAGAAAGCTACCAGCAGCTTTTATCGAACGTTACCGCACTGCTGTTGCGAGACACGAATCTAAGCCAATCCGAAATTGATGTCGCCAGTATAAAAGAAATTGTGGATTTTCAACATTATCTCGGAATGGTAATAGTGGTCATTACGAAAGTTGACATCTGCATGAATAGAAATTTCTTGTTCCTGTATTTATCAATAGGAAAAACTAACAACGGTAGAATCAATGAACGATTCCCTGTTTTTGAACAAAGTGCCGCTATCCGACTTTGGCGAGAAATTCTGTCTTAATTCCTCTATTCTGCGAAATATCCCAATGTATATTGCTGCGTATTTCACCGAAACAAACGTTACGAATACAATCTCCGCAAACAACACCCTGGTTGTTCCAAATGAGAAATTCTGGCCGAAACTTAACATTCGATTGGCTGAGTGGGAATCTGGCGGCGATGCCGGTTTGAAGCAAATTGCCAACTATATCGGATGGAGCGTAATATCCCGTGCGTTAGACTACTTACCGGTAGATTACCGGTTTGCCTTGGCGGAGTACAACCAGAAGATATCTGGCAAAACAGCGCCAGATAACCCGCCCGCTGGAGAACGCTGCTTAACGGTTGTCACCGGAGCCATGCCGCTAGCGATCGGTGCAGTGTATGTGCGGGACACTCTTCCTAAGCAACTCAAAGAAAAAGTACTTATTCTGTTATTCATGAAATTAATTTTCGTTGTTATTATTGTTTTACATACTGTACGAATACATCGTACGGTACATGCAGTATGTACAATGAGTCGTTCTAATTTACAAGTGTATGCATGTAGGGTAACTGTGGTATACGTATTGTTTATGTGTGTCAGTCATCGCATAAAATGGGGCATACATATACTGTAAGTGATATAACACGAAAAGAATGCCATATACCTTGCAGGCAACAAACATGGTCAGTGACATCCAATATGGATTTCGAGAGTTGTTGAGTTCGGCCAGTTGGATGGACAACGCAACTCGAGAAGCTGCTATTAAGAAACTTGGGGCGATGATTGATGTAGCGGCGTACCCAGATATCTTAATCAGCAACATCTTCCTGATTGATGCGGAATATGCTGACGTAAGTCCTTGAACACTGTGCGAGTCTGCGAGATATGTATATAGTAAACCTACATGCTATAAATTACCAAAGAGTAGATCACCATCAATATCATCGTTCGTCTTAAGTAGTATCAACTAAAGTGTATCGTTAATAATGCGCGCAGTACACGTATTAACTTCATGCACATTAGCAATAATAATAATATACAAAGCCGCATTCTCGCACTTCGAAAAGGTCGTCATTCATGAAAACTATGTACAAACCATGTGGCAAGTTTCTCGAAACGCTAAATATCGCGAGCTGCAACGATATCCAAGGAACAATCCACGATATGACCCAGTACGAGACACTTTGGACGTCACTTGGGTCAATTCGTACTATGAACAAGCCAACAACGTCCTAAGTGAGCGACAGATGCCATACGTTTATGTGAAGCACAGTTAATCAAAAGCAAAATCGTAGATGTAAACGCCGCCATCCTGCAGCCACCATTTTATGACACCGAGAGTCCCCAGTATTACAACTACGGCGGTATTGGAACGGTAATTGGGCATGAAACCACCCATGGATTCGATAGCCTCGGGTCTAATTATAACGACCAGGGAGCGAGAAAATCTTGGTGGTCGAACGCGACACGGGCAGCGTTTGACGAGCGAACGCACGGTATGGTGGCGCAGTACGACAACTACAACATTGCTGTCGGAAAGGTCAATGGCCAGCTGACGCTGACAGAAAATATCGCTGATAATGGTGGAATCAGAGCGGCTTACAAAGTATTGTTATTGTACCATTATAATCTTAACAAAATTTGATAAGGTTTACTTCGTGCTTCTCTGTTCTAAAGGGATATCTTCGGCACTTGGACTTGTCATCGCGGCAAGAGACGTCGATTGCTGGACTGGAAAAGTATTCTTTTGAACAGCTGTTCTTCTTGTCGGCTGCCCAGGTACTCATGCAACGAAAATGCCCCGGCTGTAGTCGAGAGTTTCTGGCAACTACAGGTCTGGTGTCAAAATATACGACCGGAGACTGCTCGGACCAAATTACTAACGGACGTTCATTCACCGGCGCAGTGGAGGGTCAACGGCATGATGTCGAATATGGAGGAGTTCGCTAAAGCTTTCAGTTGTTCTTCCGGTGCAAGAATGAACCCAGAGAGCAAACGAATCGTCTGGTAGTCTCTAAAGCCCTGACATAGATTACTTTATATTGTCTAATGTCTGGTTGGTTTGCATTGCATCTTTGCTTCTTTTCAGCAAATTGCTGTTTACGCTGCGCCACTCGCAGGGTGGTTTTAATCCTTAACTTACCGCCAATCGATACTGCTTGTACGATTGCGGTTAGAAATCTAGCTCGTATATTTATTGGGTCGTAGTAGCAGAGGATGTTAGAATGATAAAGACAGCGCGCAACAACAGTAACACTAGCAAAATTAGCAAATCTACCAAACACTAAAGACAGCTGGACAAAACAAGTCAACATAAAGCTCAGAATCTCCACAAGTGACACCAACTAGTATATTGTACTTGATTAGCATTAAAGAGCACAACGTTTATCCAACTGCGCCGCGACAAATCATTGCAGTTGCCAAATCATTGCATTTCACATTTTGCCGTGAAAAAATTTGCCGGGAGACAGTTAGCGGTAGCCTGTGGGGCTATCGGTTTTACGCATATTTCACCAAAAGGCACTTCGTTTTTGTGTCGCTCGAATGTTTGCTGCCATAAATTTGCCCGTCCAGAATTTTCCGACTCCCAAGTGCCGCGCCAACAAATTTAATATCACTCAATGTAGCGGTTGCGATACAGGTTGTGGCACAGCAAATTTTTGCTGCTACGCAATAAGTGAAACGAAATGTCGCTTGTAAACCCTATGGCAGTAATGGTTACTTTAAGTAACCACTGAAACCTTTGCCGAGCACACAAGCAGAGCTTTGCCCAGCTCCGATAATCACAGATAGACAAAACGTTAACCACCCATGCGTCACCTGCTGCATAAGAGGATCTAATTTCAAACGCAGTTTTTTCAGTATTCTTAGGATCAAGGAACTTTTTCATGCTTTAGACGGAATTTGGAAAAACTGCAATTCCCTTTTCCAGTGATCACCAACACGCAGGTGGTGCTCGCTAATACTGCTTCATAGCCCAGTTACAACGCCTGGATTTTGACCAAACTCGATCATCTTCTTATGGAAAACCTACACCTATTCGACTGGTTTGGTACTTAATTCGTACATTAAGTCGATTAGCGATCCGTTCTAGTTTAAGATTTGTAATAACAAATATGAAGGAATAATAAGGACGAAGGACATAAGGATAAGGATATGAAGGATTAGGAATAATTGTGAAATAGTTCAACTAAAAATTTTAATGAATTTTGTGTTGTATTTAGATTAAGGCGGAAACTTGGTACGCACAGATATACGGTTGCACCCAGATGCTCGTACAGTGAGAAAATTTGTCAATGCATATTATGGGCAGATATCTTTTACAACCTAAATATCTTCCTACGGTATCCAGATGTTATCTCCAAGCAAACGCTTTGATAAGTATCTGTAGAGTGAAATCGTTAAAGTTTTCGCGTGTTGCTGTAGGTACTAAATGGTAAATACAGCAGCACTTGCCCAGAATAACAACAAATTTATCACAAATGCATCCGATTGCGGCAATACAGTTTTTTGAAACTCTGAGGTTCGTTGGAATCTTAACAGTAGCGAAGGCTGCCATTCATCACGAACCTGCAACGTTTACTCCCATAATAAACAAAGATAACCCTCATCAGACGCACGCTGCGTCTGTACATGTCTTAAAAGACAACCGTACTCTCAACGGGAAAGCCCCGTTTTTTACCGACACAAAAATCAGGACGTCGAACAGAGGCAGCAATAGTACGCTAATCGCTTAGAAGTTAGAACATCAAGGATACGTATTTCACTAATGTAAAAAAATTACGTTTATCGGGTTCTTTGTTGTAGATGCAACCGTTTCTCCGCAAACTTCATCATACACCAAGAACGAGAGGGTATGCGATACAGCGACATGCAGAGAAATCGGTAATATTCCAATCAATGCTCGTGGAATGCAAGACATTTGTTTCGCGTTACACCTAATGCACCTTTCCACAATTCTCACTAGGCGCCAAGATTCTAATGAGTATTAACGTCAGTGCCGATCCTTGTGAGGACTTCTACACATATGCCTGTGGACAATGGATTGACTCGCAGGAAATTTTTGATACAGAAAAAGCCGTCAGCCAATTTTATCTTATGGAGAAACTTGCTAAACAAGTTAACAAGGGTACGAGTAATCTTCCATGCGACAATTTGAGGTCACCTATGCATATACTGTACATGTTTGTATACTTATTCATGGGTCTAATTTCAGAGCTGCTAAAGAACTCCTCAAGAAGCGCGTCCTCTTCGGAAGTCAAACTGAAACAGCTCTACAAACAGTGCTCAAATGAAGGTACAGTAAATACTCTTCTTACGACGCATAGTATCAGTTCATTGCTGAACATAATGTGATCATCGACAGATCAAACTAACGAACTACGAGCAAGACCAGTGCTAGATTTCTTGGATCTGCACATGGGTGGGTGGCCTCTAGTGACAGCAAACTGGAACTCCTCCAGATTCAGTGTCTTCCGCGCATTAGTCAACAGCCTGGCTGTGGGAACTGTCAGTTTCTTCAACATCTCCATCAAAGCTGACCTCGAAGACCCCCAGACCAGTATTATCTATCTTGAGGCCCGGAAGATGCACGATATTTACGATGTGGTTTACAGAGAACATTATTTAAATTTTTTTTATAATGTAACTGCATTGGTGATATGGGAGCTGAATTTCACTGAAGTCGACGGTTTATTGGGAATCGCATCAAACGTTCATTCGGGCATGGAAGACATTGTAATACTTGAAAAAGAGCTATACCAGGTGCAGTAGTACAGAAATCGGGTTTCATAAGAACGATCAACGCCTTGTATATTTGTTCCTGTAGCGGAAAACAGCCCATGTTTACTTTACAAAAACGACCTTGGCGACGTTTGGAGAAGCACATCAGTTCAAATCTTGGCTTTTGAAAAATATGACATCGTACATCAAGGCATATTGCGCAGAAGTCGGATTAACAGAACAGATCGACGATAACACCACCGTTATTGCAGCAAATCCAAAATTTTGGCAAGTATTGGATAACATTCTTGATGAACTCGACAAACAAGGTGAGCAAGGATTAAAACGCCTGGCGAATTACATCGGTTGGCGAGTGATAGAAGCATCAGTGGATCATTTATCTAAGAAGTACCGGCAAAAACTGGCTGGTTTCGTTCAAGCAGTTTCAGTCAAAGGCCAAAAGAATAGAAACAATTTAACGGCTGAAGAGCGCTGCGTGGATGTCGTGGCCAACGCGATGCCGTTAGCGATGGGAGCACTCTACGTACGGGAAGTTGTACCAAACGATTTAAAGACGCAGGTGCGTTTATCTATCATACGTGACCTCATTTAGACACTATGCATTACTACAGCCTTCGCTCAGGTCACGGCCATCGTGGACGGCGTTGAGGCTGAATTTAAATTACTATTAGCTTCCTCCAGCTGGATGGATGCTAGCACGCAGGAAGCAGCGCAGCGGAAACTCGCTAGAATGCAGAAGATTATCGCTTATCCACAATTCATGGCCTCCAACATTTCATTGATCGACGCCGAATACGAAAGCGCAAGTACCAGAATTTCCATTAGCGATTCCAAAACATTAATTCCAACTGAACCCGCAATACAAATTATCGACTTTTGTTGGGTTGCTATTAGTGTTGGGTAGTAAAAGTCCTTGCCAATATACTTATTTTTACTATCTGCTTTTGGAAGTTTACTTATTTTTACGTACTATTCAAAATTTTTCGGGACTTTTACTTACTTTTACTTACTATTTCAATTTTTCCAAGGACATTTACTTACTAAATTAAAGTAAATTTACTAAATAAATATAATTTAGCATTAGCAGTTTCGAATTGCCCTAGTTTCAGAGCGCAACAGACTACTGAAAATAGTGCAGATGAATTTCTTATGCATTAATCGAGCTATACAGTACAGGTGCATACTGAACAGTAAATATTGCTGCTTTTGAGGGCGGCAGGCTGGCAGCCGACTACTGCGCACTCTCACTTTACCAGCGAGTGGTGGCTCCTGCCACGCCAATTTTACGTAACGCTGATAAAACAAATCAGTAAATAATTTAGTAAATGATTTTTATTTATTCAACGCTGAACCTTAATATTTACTTACTTTTTACTATTCCGGCAGCACATTTACTTACTTTTACTTACTTTGTTTCCAAAACCTTACTATTTACTACACTTTTAATATTAGGCGGACTTTTACTAAGTAAATGGCCGTTATTTAATTTTATTTAGTAGCACAACACTAGTTGCTATTCAGATCGTTATTAAAGACAACTACGCCCACTCCATGATGCAAATCGAGAAAAGCAGGCGATTTCGCGAACTTCATCGTTTGGTACAGCAACCATTTTTCGCTGTGGCGCGCTTGGTTATGGCCAACTTTCTGAACAGGACATCACTCTCCCTACTGCATACTACTTCAAAAACACGAACTGCATGAGTAAGGGACTATCAGCACCGCGTATTATTACCGATTCTATCCAACTAAATTTATTAAATTATCTGAGAAATGTTAAGCATGATGTATTATGGAACCGTTTGTTTATAGAAATTGATTCGGGCATTCTAAAGCCACCATTCTTCCATCCCCATGCTCCACATTATTACAGTTACGGTGTAATAGGATTTATCATTGGACACGAGTTCACCCATAGCGTCAGCGGCCATGGTTTGCAGTTTGATGAACGCGGGTTTTTACGCTCATGGGCAACCGCCACGGCGACAGCGGCATTCAACGTTAAGAACGCAGGTATTGTAGAGCAGTATAACAACTATACCACGCCTGCGGGGAAAGTGAACGGGGAGGAGACTTTGAGTGAAAATATTGCGGACAACGGAGGCATCCGCGCTGCTTACGAAGTATGAAAACTGACGTATTCGTGAAGCTAATCGTAAAATGTCACTGACTGCTGAAACTTCGTTATGCCGGTTACCAGGCGTATCGTCGCCATTTGGAGAGACTGCCGTATGGTGAAGACGTCATTAAAGAGCTAGAGAACTATTCGCCGGATCAACTCTTCTTCCTCTCTACGGCGCAGGTAAATGCTCCTGTGTTCTTAAAGCAATTCCAGTAAATTCCGCGGGAATCGGTACAACCATTTGCCAACACAGGCGTTTTGTTACAAAACACGGCCGGGAGAGGAACATATTCCCTTATTTACCAACCGGCATTCCCCACCGAAATGGAGAATCAATGGAATGATGTCGAACATGCGGGAGTTTGCTGCTGCATTTAACTGTTCGACCTCTGCCCGAATGAATCCTCGAGATAAACAAAGTGTGTGGTGATAGGGATTCGCTTGCGATGGTGTATCACTCTTTGCGAAAAAAACACAATTCAAATAATTTTGCTAACGCAGTTTGTGTGATGGGTACAATCCCTGATCAAGATAGAGTAGAGGAAGTGTTTTTGCTATGGATTTTTGTTTTAATCAGTTTGTACTTAGTTTACATTATTGTGCATATATTATATGTACAGTATTGTAATACTTACGCATTACAGCTTCCTTGACTGAGTCACTCTTAAAATTTTACTACGAGTACTCCTTTAGCACAGTTTTTATTGAACTATCCACCATTTATCTTTAACTGATCATGCTGATCATGCGTTAACAGAATTCTGTAAATTAAACAGTAAAGTGGGGATGAATATCATATTGCCGATCCAGAATAATTTACCATAAATTTCGTACGGCTGAAGATGCAGGTTAAAATTCTGCTTGTACCCCGCCTTAAGCCGCCAAATCTGCGTATGTTCTTCAGTTTTATACTACGTCAATGCACAAAACACAACTGCCTGATCTGCCAATGAACGTAGTCATAATAATTTTTTTTATACATAGGTATGGCTTTATTGCGCATAATAGGCGCCACACTGAAAGATCATCGCGTATTACAGAAGTAACAATAACAAAAATACACAACATCATTCTCGCTCGGCTAATTTGAAGGCAAAATACACATCTTATAACAGCAATACTACAGCAGTACTAATAATTATAGTATTGCTGTAGTTATATACTCCGATGTACTCCGATGGAACATTTAAGTGGATTGGATTTATTTGCTGAATTTTTTATTTTGCTCACAATACGATATTACTAATTTGTTCACAGTTGCACTTTGTACGTTGACCAGCAGCAGCCCACAACTGAATGAGTTCGTTTCGGAGATTTCGAGAGTCCTACAGAATGGATGAGCGATTTACACAGTGATAATAAATTGTGCGATAGTATCATCATGGTTTTAAAGATGCATGTATTGTATTGTACAAAGTGTACTGTATGTAACGATACGTACTGTATGTATCGCTACCTGTGGCTGTACAGCGGGAACTTTTTTCGATGCTTAAAAGAACGCTTATGAGTTACAAGCAACAGAAAATCTCTACTTGTAATTTAAAGCATAACCGTAGTGACACGTAATAAAATAATTCCAGAGCTTTGTTTTTGTTTTAAAGTGGCAGATAGATTTGTGTAAAGCGTTATATCTGTACATAGATACGATTATGAGAAACAAAATTTAATGCATTTAATTGCGACAGTACAGTTTATCGAAGCCGTGAGCTTCCTTGGTTACCTGGCTGTGGTCAAGGCTGCTATTCATCACGAAGCTGTAACGTTTACTCCCATCACCGGCAATGACTTTCCTAATCAGCCAGTCCACGCAGCTATGTATCCAGAGGACCGTGTTCTCAGCGGAAATGCACCACTTTACTACAAGCTGAGCACGTCGAGCAACAGTTACGGTAATGCTCATCAAGAAACCCCATAATGATACTGGTCTACAAGCTTGTCCCCTAATTTCCATCGTAAAGGTACAGCTAGCGCGAAATTTGCGCTTGAAACGATGGCCACGTCGCTACGCTTATCTGCTTGCCTAAATCCGCTCCGTAGTTAGATTGTCCATTACCACACCGACTGTTTCTTAGCCACCTTACGCCAGGCAGTTACTGTTATTCTCATTGAATTATATGGCGTGTACCAAGCCACCAGCCAGCCAAATGCATGTTACGTGTTTAAATAGTGTGGCGTGGCGCGCCGTAGTACGGATTTACGCGCAACACGTAAATTTGTAATGTTCGCTGTTCTGATGCGATGGAAATTACGGGACAAGCTTGTACATTTACCCTTTTAACTGTTACTGTTGCGTTCGGCCATATGTGTTTAGATTCTGGCACTCCGCAAAATTCGCCGCACACCGCAAACGATACGGTTTGCGATACAGCGACTTGCAGAAAAGTTGGTAAGCAAGCCCGTAAACCGCATATAGTGTAACGTTTCGATAACCCGGTCAGCGGCTGTCGGATTAATACGATGTGTCTGAAACTAAAGCTTCAAGTATGTCGAGACTTTGTGCCGTTTTAGTGCAACATTTAACCTAAAACGTTTCTGTTAGCCGACAAGATCCTAAGCCGCATTAACAGCAGTGCCGATCCATGCGAAAACTTTTACGAATATGCATGTGGAGAATGGGTGAAAAATACGAAATCCCGGATAACGAGACTGTTATAAGTGAATTCCATTCTGTGACAAAACTTGTCAAACGCGTTGGCCAAGGTAATTGTTCCCTGCTGAACAAATCGAGATAACTTACATTCACTATCATACTTAAAGTCGCCGTTCTTATTCTAGAGCTGCTCAGTAACTTATCAAAAGACGCATCATCGTCGGAAGTCAAGCTAAAGCAGTTATATAAGCAATGTACAAACGAAGGTAAAATAAAGCGATCTTGTGCTATTGTGAAATATGAATATGCTATACCACAATGCAATCATCCGCAGACGAGTTCGACAGATTACGAGCGAAGCCGTTGCTGGATTTTTTTGACCAGCATATTGGCGGTTGGCCTATCGTTACACCCAACTGGAATTCCTCAAAGTTCGACGTCTTTAGCGCTTCAGTCAACAGTCTGATCGTGGGAACCGACACGTTCTTCGACATTTCTATCAAACACGACCCGGAAAATCCCTTGACCAATTACATCCACATTGAGGCGCCGTCAATGTTGGGTGTCGGCGATCTGATGGGTGATCTGCTGATGCGCGATATTGAAGACAAACTGTACACTAAAAGTTACTTTGAACTCATGTTCAACGTTACCGAGCTGCTGCTCCGGGAGAAGAAACTGCCGGTCGATCTGAATGCCGTCTCACCAGATCTTTTGGATATTGCGGCAATTCAACGACCTTTGACAAGGGTAACCCCGAGTATCTTTGCCGGTATGTTTTATGTACTAGAAATCTGTTATTACAGTGGGAAAGCAAAGAGTATGGACCGTATCTTCCCGGTGACAGCGATAATTCCACAAAGATGACCTTAACAAGGCTTCAAGAAAGACACCAGTTTAACTCATCCCTTTTAAGAAACCTCACAGCTTACGTCCAGGCTTATTTTGCTGAAGCTGGAATAACGGAGAAAATCCACGGCAACACAACTGTCATTGCAGACTATCCGAAATTCTGGCGAACTCTGGATAAAAAGCTTGTAGAGCTGGAGCAGCAAGGGGAAAACGGATTAAGGCGTATGGCGAATTACTTTGGTTGGCGAGCGATTGTGACTGCGTTGAGGCACTTGTCCAAAGATTACCGGCACAAACTGGCGGAGTTTAATCAGAAAGCTTCTGCCAGAGGCCAAAAGGTCAGAGACGACCCAACCGCTGAAGAACGCTGTTTGGGGATTGTAACCGGCGCAATGCCCTTAGCGATGGGAGCACTGTATGTGCGGAATATTATACCAAAAGATATGAAGCCAAAGGTACGTATCAGACCTGGGCAGTTATGAGATTTCGGCTCATAGTTAGAGTTAAGAGTTAATCGCAGCTCTCGAGTTACGCTACGAGTTAAGTCAGCCGCAATAACTAGAGTTAACTGGAGTTAACTTCTAATTAAAAAAAAATCATAATTTTATTAATCAATTTCAAGTAGTCTTTTATGCATGCCGATATCACTTTCACCAGATTTGAGACAGACCATTATTAATTTTTTTCTTAAAACTGATTTGGAAAGTTCATGCATTTTCTTATGTTTGTTTTTCATGTTTCTCCTGAGGGAGAGAGCAAGAGACGCATTTTTCTTGAGGGAAGAAGATAAAATATAAATGAAACATAAGAAAGAATAAGAAAGAAACAAAAGAATGAAACACAAGAAAACATTCTTGTGTTTTTTGTTCTTATTATTTTCTCTCTCCCTCAAGAAAAAATCAAACATAAGAAAAGTCCTTATCTGACAAAATTTCTCCCTCTTTTTAACCACACAAAAACTCCTCCCTCTCAAAATTCCTCCCACTTTTTGACCCTGGCTTTTTAGGGCCGAGCGCCGGCAACGATGAACTTTTTTACTATCATTTCGCTTCACATGGCTACCGAAGTTAGTGTAGCTGTTTGACAGTGTTGACCGCGTTATTACGCTTCCCTAATGTGCAGGTAGCGAAGACGCACAGACGATCAATTCCCGTGTTATTTTGGGGCGGAACATGATTTGTCCTCGCGTTGGCAAAATTTTGCTGCGCAAAAAATTACGTTCTCTGCACGCTGTTAATTGAGCTCAAATTGTACGACCACACTCCCTGTCAGCATGGACTCCCCGATGCATATTCATCTAGACAAAGCCTTGGGCGGTCGTAGTGTACGTCGGCTCGAGAAATTTTGTACACACATACTTTTGTAATTATGGCAGTTTATGCGATCCACGGTTAAAATGCCTTTTTTCTGATATTTTCTATATTTTAGTTTCATTTTTGCTTTCAACCGAAACCCGCAGAGTTACGTTAAACTCGAGTTGCGCTATATTATCTTTGAGTTGCGCTAGAGTTAAGTTTTCGTCCTGGCGAGTTAAGCTTCAAAGTTAAGTTATAACTCGTTAACTCGAAAAAAACTCGCGTTAAGTTAAATAGTTAAAATTAACTGCCCAGGTCTGGTACGTATCAACATTATCTGTCTTACCGTGAAGTGCTACACTGTAATATTAACTGCTTTTTCTTTTTTTCAGGCCACGGTTATGGTGGACGATATTGAGGCATCCTTTAGATTATTGTTGACGTCGGCCAGTTGGATGGATACCAGCACACACGAAGCAGCGTTAAGGAAGCTTGATAATGCACAGAGAATGATCGCTTATCCCGAATTCATGGCTTCCAACACTACTTTAATCGACGCCGAATACGAAAATGCAAGTAGCTTGTGCCTTTCCAATGGCATGTCTACAGTCCACCTGATGTCATATATTTCTGCACTTTGTTAGATAGTTATTCAAGAGAGCTACGCTCTTTCCATGATGCAAATCGAGAAGAACAAGCGATCTCATGACCTGCACCGTCTTGTACGACCGTCCATTGTGGGCTGCGGGGCGTTCGGCAGATTTCATGAACTGGACATCAGTTCCCCGAGTGCCTATTATTCTATTGACAGGAACTGCATTAGTAAGCGGAACACCATTATGAAGAATTTGAAGGGGGTTAAAGGTCACAAAGAATAATTGTATATAAGTGGGTAGTACGTAGTAATATACGTCATTCATGCCTTATCAAATCGTTCAATTACAGTCATCAACGCAGCCGTTCTCCAGCCACCATTTTTCGACCCCGATAGTCCACCGTACTATAATTATGGCGCCATAGGACTGATCATTGGACACGAATTTACCCATGGCTTCGACAGTACTGGTGTGCTGTACGACTATCGCGGTTTTCCACGATCATGGGCCACCGACCAGGCAAGAGCTGCGTTCAAAGTCAAAAGCGATGGTATCATGGCGCAGTATAACAACTACACCACAAGGGCAGGCAAAATTAATGGGCGCCTCACCCTGGAGGAAAATATTTCGGATAACGGGGGCATGCGCGCTGCTTATAAAGTAAGCCACATAAATCATGTGCAAAAAAATATGACGAAATGCAGTAAATTTATCTTTAGAAGCACAGTATCAGCCAATGAATTTACACCATATGTATTCGTAATATGTATTCATTAAGTGTTACAAAATATTCGGTGTTTCGTAATATTCGGTGCAACGCACGCTTGTCGCAGTGGTGCTGCCAGCGCTCAGTTGTATATGACAGTTATTGTTAAAGGGATATCTTCGCCATCTGGAGCGGCTAAAACATGGTGAAGTAGTAGTCAAAGGACTGGAAAAGTATTCACCAGATCAGTTGTTCTTCCTGTCAGCAGCACAAGTAGGTGCTCAGGTTTCTGCATAATTGTTTTAGCATTTTGATTTTGTACGTGGTTTACGTCACAGTCTTTACATCTAGCACGATGTTTGAGCGGCTTTTCTTGGTCAACGTAGGTTTTCTGTTTCAAAATGCGCCCGGAGGATGAAAGGGTATCCCTGCTGACCAACGTTCACTCCCCACCGGAGTGGAGAATCAATGGTGTGATGTCTAACATGGAGGAGTTTGCAACCGCTTTTAATTGTTCTGCCACTGCTCGACTAAATCCCCGCGAGAAACAAATCGTCTGGTGACCGTTAGTAACAGTACCTTGCGTGGTACTCAGGACACTATTGGTTACTGAATTTATTTAGCAAGGTTCATCCATGCTTAACGACAAATACTGCTGTAGCGCGTTACGTGTCACGTCTGGCAACTTATTCGGAAAAAATCTGCGCTTGAACAAGAATTATGCCGGTGTGTTTTAAACTGCTTACGCAATCCGCAGAGAATCGAGCGGTAGTATTACAGTCTTCGTTCTTTTCATCCAGATGCATCATATTCCAAATATCGCCTCTAAACTGCTGCTTATTTAAACGTCACTGCATGTATATAACTGTACAGGCCGAAACCTGCAGAATAATCAGCAGCTGTAAAGGCCGAATTTCAGCTGATCATTTCCATAGCAGTCGAACCAGTTAATCTGGTTGAAAAACCAAAGTTGCGCGGATTAGAAAAGGCCGCACATCTGCAAAGATGTTTTGCTTACTGTGTAATCAAAAGGATTACTATCATACCTAAAAGGTCAGTTTAATATGCATCGCATCGGGTGAGGGGTAGGTCCGGCGTAATATCTTGTTGGGTATTCTACAGTTTATTGAGCAGTTCCAGAAAACCAGTCGCTGCAGCAAAGATTAACCTGGCACATAATCCGGTAGAAAAACCAAACTTATGGTGATTAAAATGCTGTAGCCTTGGAAAATATGCTGGAATTGTTTATTCGTTGGCATTTAATCAGATTAGCAGGGAAAGCTTAGTGCCGTACGCATTGCATAACCTTTTGAAACATTTCTTACAATCGCTTGTCGTGTGATTTCGTGCCCTGGGCATTCGCTGTCACCCATTTTGCCCTGTATTACATGTCCGGTTCTTAAACACATGTTTTCAGCACTCGGGCATCATTTTCTTACGCATCCACATCATCAAACATTTCAACGCATGTTTTCCGGTTGGCTATGGATTCAAATGGCACCGTGCATTCTTTAACCAGGGTTGACCTTAACACCTCCCTTCTTGGCCTTGCGAATCATACTTTCACTGCTGCAAATCAGAGTGCGCTAACAGTGAAATGGAGTTCGCACCTGATTGGTCAAACCATTGTGGTGCTGCTGTCATTCTCGTCCAACGTTGGTCTGTTAGTAGAAGTGTTTCTGCGCAAATCCTTGCTGACTCCGTTCACCATGTACGTGGTGGCACTCGCCGTGTGCAACGCCATCTATCAGTTTTCGCCCATGATGGATCTGCTGAGCAATGTTCACGGGAGATGGTGGATGGGCAAACCGTTGTGCGACCTGCATAATTACTTGACCAGTGTCGGTTCGGCTTCGCAGATCTGCATTCACGTCAGCATCTCCGTCAACCGGCTGTGGGCAGTGCATTCTCCCATCTCGTACCGGCAACATCACAACCGAAAAGTGGCGCTGTTGATCTGTTTCGCCGCGGTGCTCTTCGCTCATTTGATCGAATTGCCCGGATGTGTCCTCGACGCGCTGTACTATTCCATTGATTATCTGGAGCACGGTTGCCACGTGGACTACATGAAACAAATCCTGTGGAGCCATTTCGATTTCGCGCTGCATGCGCTGACATTGATGTTCATCATCGTGGCGTATGTGCATTTATGTATCAACCGATGGAAACGACACCGGAAGAACGCAGTCTATACGTCAGGAAACGAATCCGGTGCAAGTGACCGACAGAACACCCGGAAAGAAGCGAGTAAACCGTTTTTGGTGTTGTCTTTGACGGCCGTCAGCTGTTTCATCTTTTGGACACCGGGTATTGTTAGCTTCGGTACGATTAAATATTCGGGGAAATGGATACCGGAAAATGTGCTATCAGTGGCCATGACGATGTACTCCATACAGGCGATATTTGATCCGTGGTTATTCGCATTCAGTGTGCTGGCAACAAAGAAAAAATGGAGCCTGGCTGGTTTTGGTAAATAAGCGGACACCGGAAATTGACTTGCACGGGAAAATCAGGAAGTTCTCTTATATCAGCTTGATAAGCGAAAGGAGAAGCCAAATCACTGTTTAGGGCTGCATGAATTATAGGTGTTTATAGCCTAGCATATTATTGCTCAGTTAGTGTCGCGTATAAAAATTTAACGCATCTTAAAACATGTTGCGATGCCTTTTTATTTTGAAAGGATTTTTTTGCGGTACATATTCATTCGAAACGCCACTACATATAGAATTATCATAAATCTTCTACAGGTCTGTATCTGTCGGTGTATTTAACTTTAAGATCAATCGCATACGAAGTCATTTAGCGGAAATGCAACTGATTTGCGAATACGTGCTAAGCTGAGTCTCCTTGATTCCGATTATGTACGGTACGGCACTACGTGCATTGTGTATGCAAAAAATCACGGCAGAGTGAAACGTTAGAATATGTAAAATAGTTGGTTGGCAGTGTGGAAACGTATGTCGGTAAAATATTTCGAAAACTCCAGGGTTATTGTGGTATTTGCTGACTACTACATCAGAGGAAGCTCATGAAAATCTTCGGCGCGTTGCAAGCTCAGTAGAATATGGCGTGCACGAGGCGAAAGCAAAATTAAAAATTTTGCTCTCGTCCTCTCCATTAAAAAAACTTAATAAGTAACCGAAAAGTTAGTACCTAGAATAGTCATTTTACTCGAGGCGCCACCACATGAAATCCGTAGTTTTTATTTCATTGTTATTTTATGTGAGATATTATTATTAAAATCACTCAAGCACGTATGCAGCCATCAAACGCTCCACTATAGGTACTGTAGCGGAAAATTAGCAGTTATGGAAGCCTCTAGCATCCAGTTAAGACTTTAGTCACCAAGACTCTGTGGTCATCGAAACATTGTGGTGACATCCATTGTGTCAGAGTGCCGTGCATAGAGCACAGGATACGGCGGATAGCCACGCCTCCTTTTTGGCCACTCAGCACACGGATAAACCGCGTGCTTCATCATGCCAGTTCAGTCGAGTGCCAGCATCGGTACTGACAAGTGACAACGTCAGTACTTTCAGCATGGAGATGTTTTTATGCCCTTTCTCCTTTAGATTTTGCATTTGATGTGATTTTAGCATTTATTTTCATTGAAATAAAAGCGATTTGTTCGAGGAGATGCTGTTTCCGTTGTCATTTCTCTGTACAGCGTAGACGCTTCTCCGAGAATTGTAATGATTGTACGGTTGTACCAATGGATGTCACCACAAAGTCTTGATTACTTGATTTTTCGGAAAAAGAACATCCGTTTTTTCAGAAACCCATGTGGGATTTTTGTTTCGCTGTAACGAACTTCGCCAATTTTTCTTTCGGCGAAGTTCCATACAGCGCTTTAAAACTCTCGATCGACGCTGTGCAAACTACCTTATTAAACCTCACGCTCCGTTTTGGCCGTCCAAAGGTGATGTCAGTGACTATGTGTGTGTATGTGGTAGTAAGTGCATAATTATGTGTATAGATAAAACTGAAGCTTTTGTGGCATTACTTTTAACAACATGTTGTAGCCAGATGACCTACTAATTGTTCAAACCCTTTTTCTGCAATTTTTCACTTCGTTTTGGCCGTAAACAGTGCCGTAAACAGTGCGGCAACGGTGTTTGCGGGCGCGCAAAAGCAGGTGTTACAGCCACAGGGTATATACAGCGCGAAAATGAGCAGTTGTCTACAGGCCTTTTCCAGTATTTGTTTTCCTTATTTTCCTAAAACATGTATAATCCTATCTTTACTGTAGCCGCAGCCGGTGGCACCTGGTTGGGAACTGCAGCTGCGAATGTCTGTAACAGAAAGTTTCATTTTGTATTCTGATTACGTTAACAACGTTCTTCTCGAAATGTTTACACCAGTTTAAATTCAAGCAGCTGATCAAGAATTTATTTACTGAATAACTTTGGCATGGCTATACTGGAAAAACGCTGGCCCGCATTCTGCCGTTCCAGTTTTCTACATGAATCATACTTAAGTAATAATTACTTTAGTAGTAGTAGTGCTTGCACATACGTACGCAGGCGCGGCTTTTCCACGAGAGCTTCGCGCAGGCAGTATTATCATAATTCATAACCAAAAAATAACGAGTAAAGCATAAGCTACATAATAAAGAGGGTACTTTCTTGAAAGAATTTTGCGGCGGTATGCGAACTGAGGATTGTTCGCCGGATGGCTAACGTGAGGTTCTTCCGATCAAGGGACACTACAAGAAAATAGCTAGTATCGTACGATCGTCAACTTCATAATTTTTATTTTTAAGGGAAGTGGCCCGGTACATGGTACCAAATTCGTGCACCAAACAAGTCTTCGAATGCGTGGTACGTAACCAGAAATACGTAACTTGAAACCGATATTAAGTGAAATTAATTTCACTTAACTTTATGAAGTAATCAGCTAGTTGCGACGGTAACGCACCAGATGGCTCGCAAGGTCGCTTTCGTGGAATGCCCGGATGTGCGATGGATAACCCACAAACACCACCATCAGTAATCCTACCACGCCCGCGGCCGCAGCAACCGATCCAACGCCAACGAAGACGGCATCATGTTCGTCATGATCCACAGGTTGGCTCGTCCGCGGCAACGAACCGGTAAGCTCAGCCGGCTGGATGTTGGCGCTACTCTCCGCCCCAGTCTCGTCGGCGGCGCTTTCGGCGTTCACATAAACCACGGCATTTGCCTGAACGATCTGACCGTTGTGCGGCTTCCTGGTCATGCAAGTAATGTTGATTGAGGTGGCTCCGGCTTCGGGTGTTACCCAAATGCTGCCGTATTGCATCGTTTCCCCTAACCATCAGAAATGTGCTTTAAATTAATAAACGCCTGTAAAAGGCCTGTACAAGCAGGAACGGTTCATGCACAGAGGACATCAACGTACCAGGTTCAGTGTGAGTGGTGTATGTTCCATACGACTTTCCAGGAATCGCAAACCAGTGAAGCCATAGCATGCGATACTTATTTCCGGAATGACAGCGGACTTCAAACTTTTGGTTGGGCGAGACGGTGGCTGGCGCAGTCACTATAACCGATCCGTCGTCGGGACCAACTACCAATAATAGTTATTAAAGAAGATGATATTCGTTACCAAAGGTTGCACATGTTTCCTTTTTCCAGATCCCATAATTTTTGGATCAGACCCATTTCCTTCCATCCCATCCCATTTCCCGTTTCAACGGCCCGTTTTTAAAAAAAATAATACTAAAACGCACAACCAAAAACTTGCTCATCGCCGGGTTTCTGAAAATCTCCAGGCTCCTATTCCTCACACGTTTACTGAATTACAGCTTAAAATAATTCATTTTACTTTTTCGTTAATTTTTCTATGAAACTATGGCAGCAAATCCCAAGCGCCACAAGGAAAATCAAAGGAAGGGTAATTTTCAAAAACTTCAAACCAGAAAGCGTATTACTCGGCCAAAACGGGCGGCTGTAGTTACGTCACGCACCGGAAGTAGCTGAAATTTTACCAATTTAAAATCTTTAGCTAAGAGGTTGTCGTGAAAAATATAACTCGAATTAGTTAGTCAGCAGATTTCTAGAAAATTTTCCAAAAACACAGGTCAAACCAAAGCAGATCTCTCGTACGGGTGCGAGTGCGTGATGTCACTGATGTGCGGCTTTAAATAAATTCAGTAAAAAAATATGGCCACTTACACAGTACGCGGAGTGGCAGTTTGGCGGATGGTTCCAGTTCCCCGTGGGTTTCGTTAACGATTTTACACTCGACTCGAGCGGTGTTGTTTTCTGGATGAGCAACGAATGGGTACGTCAGCACTAGCCGCTGGTCTCCCACACAGCTGTCGGATTCGGCAACCTTCGTGTTGTTGATGTACAGAAGCAGCTTGGATGCGTACTTGGGGTCTATGCAGGCAACACATGTAATAGTGACCATTTCACCGCTCTCCACCAGAATGTGTTTATTTGTCACATGCATCCCGCAAAACTTTGGCTTCCCTGCAAAACACATTTTAAACTATAAACAACCGATTTCCACAAACAAGTAAAATAATCGCTATGCAAGTTGCAGAAGAGCATGGCATATTAAATCGAGCGATTATCGATAATCATAAGTATTTGTACGCGGAAGACAGTAAAATAAAGGGACTGTCCGCTTACGTACACGGCACTACATGCCTTATGAGTTATGACTACGTCTTCATTAATCACATAAGTCTTATTTATGTGATTAATCAACACATAGTCAACATATAAAAAATATCTCGGCTTTTTTAAGCCATAAAGTTTGCAATAACTATTAGTATTGCGCAACATTTCTTTTATCACGCCCAACTAGAAATGACAAGGGGCGCCAATGTACAGTACTACACATTTAACAGATATGGAAAATTATCACTTACTATTAAAAGTTATCTGTTTGATAACGCCTGACTGTTGCGCGGTGCCACCAGTACTATTGATTAGTTTGCAACGCAAGCCATCTTTGGGAACGAATTTCACGGCTGAATACATAACGATGGCTTTCTTGACATCCTCAGATTCAGGATAGCTTATAACCTCGCATTGTCCGTCTGTAATATGGAGATAAAATATAATAAGAAATTCAAGATTTTTTACTCTACATGGAACAAACAGTTTCCCAGTAATTCTCACCCTTGCAGGTTGTCGAGTTCAATTCGGTTTCTTTATCATACCAGCTCAATTTGGCGTCTTTCGGTGCATACTTAATTGCACAGGTGTACGTCGCTGTAATAGTTGTGTCAAGGATGTAGGCGATTTCATCGCTAACATTACGCTGGTTAACTTCAATGGCTACAAATCAAGCAGTATTAGCATAATGCATAACAACTGTAAATAGCACGTTAACTTACCGATTTTGCTGACTTCAAAGGTCACCGTGCCTTCGACAAGACCGGCCCCACTCAGCACCTGGCACGTAACCGTGCCTTGATCTCTGACCTGAACGTGGTCGATAGTGAAGGTGGACGTTCCTGGTTCCGTTTTCACAGCGTATCGCGTATTCTTGTCCTGCGTCGCATCCATAATCTTGGTAGTGTTATGCAGCCAGGACACCGTTACATTTGTAACATCCTGCTGCTTACACGTGAAGGCAGCGGGAAAACCGGCAGGGACATTGTGCGTCTCGACCGAAGGTCTTCCAGCTGTGTTCTTGCCATTTCCTGGGTTCGAACCAACAAAATGTCGTTATAAGTTAGTTTAATATAAACAGATCATACAGATAATCCTCTAACCAGGCGGAAAGAAATCGGGTGGCGGTAAATCACTTTTAGCCTGCACTCGCTGGAAGAGCCCAATGGCTGCAACACCGGCAATCCACGTCAAAAGCATCCACATGGTTAAGCAGTTGTACATCCTGGACGCAAAAAGTGTTTACTTCCTTCAATTAGTCGTATGAAGCATAGAACTGAGAGTAGTTTTTTCGTCTTTTCGGACGGTGTTGGCTTTACTTACAAACGGGAAATCAACAAAAACAAAATATTGTGTTTCTTCATAAAAGCGTATGTATGTGTAGCGTATTAAATAATAAAGTTGTATACTGTACATCTGGCATTTGAGCGACGTAAAATGAGAGAAATTAAATGAGAATATTTTGTTGTAAATACAGCACATAAAGAAAAGCAGCACCTAAGTTTTACATAAACTATAAAAATTAATAATACGAGTACATGCCTGCCGTATCTTCTGTACACAGCAAGCAACGGATAATGTACTAACTACGCCTCATCCTGATAGAAAGCACCTTTTTGGTGATCAATATTTATGGTTCTGAGCATCAAACGGGTTTTATACGTCTGATGAAATCAGGATGCTGAAGACACGTTACGTCCCGTCTTCAGCAAACGGTAAGCACCCTTCGATTCCCTGATAGATATATGTTGTGGCGACTGCGCACTAATTTTAATTTTTACAGTACTCTGTAGCTCACTTAAATTTTCGCCAAATACGCACAGCTGAAATGTAAAACTAGAAGATACCATTAATTAGAATAACTCTTTATCACGACAACCGTTTAGGATTTGTCGCCTCAAACGTCTGTAAGCGCCAAATTCAGTTTAGTGGCCGCAGTTTCGATTATCAGTTATGCCCATAAAAACTGCAACTAATACCCTGGTCGACGAAGAGTGCTTGGCTTCGGCAGTAAAATTATACATAGAAAGAGAAAATTTCTATGTTCACAGTTATTCGGAACGGCTGCACAATTTTTTGTAATAGTACAGAAACTTATAGGATACAAATCATACAATGCGAAATGCGATTTCCTTAATATAACTGGGAAAAATAATAATGAAATACTAAACAGAATTAAGAAATGCATAAAACTGCTTGCCAGCTGTTGCACATTGAGCAGTCAAACATATTTATTGCTCGAATCACGCTTACGGCACCAACAGGCAACAAAGCCTTGTAATACAACCTTAAGTTTTTTTTCCACATACCGATGCAGGTGTGGGTGATTGTGAAGTCCATCCAAAACAGAAGCGAAAATAATATGAAGGGGAATGACGTAGATGCACACAAATGCAGTTGTCGTACAGTGATTCCCACGCTGAACCAGTACTGGGAATCGGAAATAAATGCACAACTGGAAGAGACGTTGGTCGTATGATAATACCATAAAACTGAATCATGAATTCTGGACAAAAACCAAGAATAAGAATAATTATTTTATAAACGGTATCAAATTATCGTCACTACTACGATACTGCCTGGTGAACCTAATAACACGCACAGCAGTTACCTGGTAAACGACTGAATTTCGAATGCACCCCTGTTTGCTTCCACGTCTGTTGTTCGGCCGAGGGTTCAGGAATGTTCTGCAAGATTCTCGCCAAGACGTTTTTGTAGCGTTCATCCCGGTTCATGGAGATTCGAAATCAAACGCTTGGGTGGAGTTAAACTGGCACGTAAAACTTCTTTTTATTCCCTGTAAGCTGTAACATCCTAATCCAGTGCAATACTTATATAGTACAGTTGTACTTGTACTGCATCTTCCGGTGCATGCAAACAATTGTTGCATTGTGTTAAATGGTGGTTTACAGAGAGATCTCCGCAATGTTAACATTATGGTTACCTTAAGTTCTTAACTGTCATTAAACTTGCCTAATTTTGCTGCTTATCTAAACCTGTTTTAACTGAAGTACTTTTTTCCAATATTTCTAAAATTTCATGTACCGAGGATGTGTTATCGCAGATGAATACGTAGTATTACATACATACTGTACTACAGACAGACAAGATTAGTACGGGCATTAATTTAAATTTGTACATCCTGAAATAAAAGCAGTGTAAACGTTGGTGTATTTAAAGTGAAATTTTCAAATTAAAAATTTTAAGTTCCGGATTCAAACGCATACATTATACTTTTGTGGTATAAGTGCATTTAAAGCGAGTAGGCCAGATTTCTACGCTTCTCGGCATCCTTTATCCCAGTTTACGTTTAATCAGATTATTAACTTATAGCAAAAAAAACGAGTAATTTGATAAAGTATCTGGACAGCCTGGAAATGCAGGTAATTTCTCACTGTTCGATATAGGTACAGTATGTACCTTCTGGAAAGGCGGTTTCACCAGACTTCAGACCGATACAAAACGTTTCCTGAACACAAGCAGCATTACCTCGCATTAAAGCAACACTGATTCTCTGCTTCAGAAACTGAGTGGACCGTTTCTCCTGTGTCCTCTCAAAAAGCATCTTACCGAGTATAGACATCTTACATTTCGATTCTTTACCCCACACACCCATTGTTTCAAAAACCAAAGCAGAGAAATTGAAATTATCGCGTAAATATCCGTGCTTGTGGTTTTTCTTCGCCTCCGCCATGGTGGCGGCAGCGCCGGCTTCCTGGGATGTCTTGGCGATGTAGCTGGTGGCCATGGTATCCGTGCAGGTGACATCCCACACCCAGGATTTTCCTTGACTGAAGGGAACCGAGGTCATGCCATCTGGCCTTTTCTGGGTATCGCGGTAAAGGCCTGGTGGCTCGAGAACGGAAGGGATACTGGCTGACCCACAGGCGCGGTGGATCACATCTCTGATTTCGTTATGGCGGGAAATTTTCGCTTTCAGGTGCTTGCATCCTAAGCCGTGATATCCCCATTTATCAACAGTGCTGCCGCATTTGCACCGGTGTTCGACGCATACTGGGGCGCCGATGCGCTGCGCAATGGATATCCTTACTTCGGTATTCGACAACATAGTGCCGAGGCTCGCCACTGGGACTGCATTTAGCCACAACCCAGACTCAGGCTGAGACACAGCTAACAGCCGGGCTTTCTGGTTAACGGAATCAGTTTGACGTAATACTGCTTCTTTCTGGTAAAGGACGACCGGGATGTCCCAAGCACGCTGCGAAGCACGCAAATTTTCATCGGGGAATTCCGCGGGCCCCATTGATTTCCAAGCTTTTTCCGCACATGTCGCATATGCTTCGCTGTACAGGTCTGTCATATATGGCACCAGCGAGCGTACCGAATTGACCGAGGCAAGGAATGCCGAAGCTGCTAGTCGTTCGGTGCGTCTGATGCCCAAACCGCCCACCCGGACAGGCAAGGATGCTTGTTCCCAGATTTCGTCAGTAATGCTCACGTTGACAATTCTTTCCAGACTCTTGCGCACAGTAGAGTCGAACTTCGTTAGGATTTCCGGAAAACTAAAGGCTTCGCTAGTTCGTAAAATGTGCATCAGTTTAGGGACAGACAGGCAATTCTTCAAGAGAAAGAGTGCCTGATGGGATGGCAAAAGTGGCAAACGAGATATCATCTTGTTTACCATATCGACTTTCTCTTCCAAAAGTGGGCCGACCGATTCACGTGTAATCCCTGCACCAAGGAGGATGACATCTTGCTCGGTGAGGCGCTTCATGCTTGGGTATCGCTGAACGAAAGCTGCTTCGGTCTGCGCGCGCTGTTCTGGGTTTCCTCCACAGATGTAATACTCACATTTGTCCTCGTTGAGTTGCAGTCCCACTTCAGCTGACATCGCCCGGACAGTGTCGATGTCTTCACACACCACGTCGAACTCTCCTCCAAAAGTGACATCATCAAGAAATGACACCTTTAATGTGGATTTCAAAGCTTTTGATATAGGTAACGTAACGAGGCTGTAGAGCAGGGGTGCTGATGGGTCGCCCTGGTGAAGTCCTTCTTCTGACTGAATAATGTGCTCCCCAAAAGCCAAGGAGGTTGGCTTACCGTAGCACTGATGAAAAAACGGAAAATATTCTGGCATTTCGGTTTTCACCGTCTCTAGGATCTTGTGCCGATAAACACAATTAAACGCATTCGCGAAATCCAACTTGACAAGTACACGACATTCACCCTCCTGACTAACAAACATGCGTGTCGCGTGTATGGCAGCCTCGGCTCCCCCTTTTACACCGAATCCAACTTGATATGGGAACAGCTTTTCTACCATACGATCTTTCACTCTGCGACAAATGATTTTCGATGCGATACGGCGGATCGTATTACCAACTGCAATGGGGCGAATCCCGCCGTTCGGTTTCTGAAGCCCAGTCAGCGTAGCGCCATACAGCGAGGGGAGGATTTCGTCAGGTAAATCCCCCGAGATCATCTTCGTCACGGCACCTGCAAGTGCTGAGCAAAGTCTTTTTTCGTGCTCGTTCGTTCCGTATCCTATCAGGTCTTTCATATGTTGAGGGCGCATACCAAATAGACCTCCAGAGGATCCATGCGGGAAAGAACGGACGGCGTCGAGTATTTCATCAGTGGTAACGTCAGAGATCAAGAACTGTGCTTGGGGCTTGTCAACCGGTGTCGCATGAGCACACGCCCGGGGGTGCTTCTCCTGCAACACCAACGCCGATTCTGGGGATGGACGAATAACGTTATCCGTCGAGCACAGGGCTTTAACTGCGGCCGAAATAGCACAGTCCTGGAATTTGCTATTTACTCTTCGTGCAATGGCTTCTTCAGGATTTCCTGCAGCCTGGCGGGGACGGATGTGGGGAACGGGAGGCGCGTCACGGGTAATGAGATTTAGACGTAGGGCAGCGGTTACCGATAACTCCGTTTTCTCAGCTGGTAGGCGAAATATCTCGAACGCAAAAGTGCTTAACTTCGTCCATGCCGCCGGTGTGTTGCCTGTACAGCATTCGTTAAGCAACGTGCACAAATCGTTCGCAACAGAGATTCGTAACGCTCGGGGAACCCGGGGAGCCAACGGAGTAGCAGCGCGGAGCTTTGCCAGTGTTTGAGCCTGGTTTTCGCACAACACAGTGGCGGGGATCGCAGATTTCGTTGTGGGGAGGATGTTTCGTTCTTTACTTGCTTGGGTTTTCAGGCAAGTCGATTTGTTGCGATGTAAATCCAGACGGGTGAAGAGCTCTCCGCAGTCTGGGCAGGCAACTGGCTGCTTCACTGGTTGATTTCGTCTAGAAGCCGTTGTTGCGCTCGAAGAGGGAGAAACGGTGTTAGTCTCCATAAATCAGCTGAGGAAATATCGTGGTGAGACCAGAGAGAATAGAAACTTACGTCAGTAACGGTCGTGGGCGCTGGGTACTGCGGGACAGCTGCCACGTCAGCTCGCTGGATATCTATCCAGCTACGTCCCGCAGCCACCCTCCATACTGGATGATGGGAAATTTATCATCCAGGAAATAGAAATATTCAGTTCAGTCAGAAATCAGAAAAAATACGTAGTAGTGCCAAGATACAAGGTGTACGTGATAACAAGGTGTACGTGATGTAATGCTTTGTAATGTATTGTACTGTACAATACCTACTCCACTCACTCAGTTTCTGAAGCAGAGAATCAGTGTTGCTTTAATGCGAGGTAATGCTGCTTGTGTTCAGGAAACGTTTTGTATCGGTAAGAGACTGGACGAAGTGTATTACGTGTTGAAATGATGAACTGCGTAATTTTGCTTTTAATCTATGTTAACGTGAATAACCCATTAAAGTCGCCAGACTTCAGACAATAATGATATCGCCAAAATACGGTTGTAGTATTCGGTAAATGGCGCTTCTACACATTATGCCATTTTATTGTACGAGTATTTGAAATCTACAATGACACGATCAAACTGTTGCACTTTATTGTTAAAGCATGTACTTCATAATGTCCATTCTGCGTATAATGCTGGTTGCTGGACGATGTTATTAAAATTAATTTCATTTGAAAAGCTCATCTCGAAAGAATTTGGAGTTCTGATTTCGGTAATCAAACGCACACATATCTTTATGCGACAATCAAATTTAAAGAGTTACATAAGCCCAAAATCTGCTTATACGTATACTGCACTTGCGCATAATTCTATGGCATCAAAAAAAAGAAATTTTTCCAACTTTACGGACTGTTGTACTGCGAGCGAAAAATACTTAAACCAAATAATTCCAGCTAAGCAGCACAACACTGTTCTCCGCAAACACTTTGACGCGCTTATCGGCAACGTTATTCGGATCAAACCGAACACCGGCATGCTTGATTTTCAGATTCACTTCATCCTTTGTTCCCACTGTCGCTGTCAGTTTGTTGGAGATATCGATGACCGCCACTGTCTCGGCATAGCGATGTTGGTAAGAGTCGGGATGGAATCCGTTGATTTCGAAACCAAAGAAGACGGAGCTGTTCTTGGAGAAGCGTTGTTTGACCTTCTTAACGGCGTCCTCAATAGCGCGCGACATGGCTCCTTTGTCATCTTGCATGTAATTGATGGGGTTGAAGCCGCTGTCGTAATTGTAGTCCGTGGTACTGTTCTTGTAGTTGGAGCATTTGATATAGACAGGCTGATGATCGGGATAAATAAAGATGGCACTGAAACTGCAGTAGTTGTTCAGCTTTGTTACGGGGATTCCAGTCTCGTTGGCGGCGCTGGCAGTTTCGGCCAGAAGGCTCAGGAGGATACAAGAGAAAACAACGAAAGACGCGGCCATGGTGAGCAAGGAAATGAAGGAATTACGATTATCACACAAGCGTTGATCTATTGTCGTAAACAACCTTAACGAGCACTTAAGCATACACTTCACACTGCTGCTTTTATACGCGAGTGAAATACTGAACGGAGCAAAGTTCACTCGACCGTTAGAAGGAGAAGTGAAAAACTGAACTGCTGTTTGAATCTCTGATTGCAATTTGATAGCGCCCCTGGGCTCTGAGTAAGGCCCACGCAAACATCCTGTGACTTATCCGTGTCACCTGTTTTTCAGACAAATTCAGCGAATGAGTCACTTGCAACATCAGCAAAAGAAACGAAAATATGTCTGACGATACGTTTACTTGTACGTTCGTTTTTTCGTATTTGCACAACGATTCCATTCAAGGTTCCACTGAACTTGCCGATGAATCACCAGCAGCCGGTTCGTTAATTTTCCCTTGTCGTTTGGTGTGGTGCTTTGCGCCTTTTGCAACGTTGCTTCGGGCGGATTCTACGGCATTATGACGAAAGGGTCATAAAATACGGAAAGCGAAAGCAGCTCGTGGCCAAAAAAGAATATTGACATAATTGGGATTATGTTGTATGACTTTACTGTGCGTTTGTACGAGTGTTCCCTGTTGTACTAGCGATGACGTATGATCTGTGTTCTTATCGGTAGCCTCCGATCAGAAGCTGCGCTTCGTCGTCGGCTAGCATTCAGTAGTTACGGTGTGACTGAGTTGGAGTGAACATCAATAACTGATTAAAACGAGTAACATCACTGTGATCCTGTTGGTGTTTGTGCTGTGAGTGACCTTCGTTTAGGGAAAGCAGTAGTGTGTACCTAGGCGGAAGTTACTGTGTGGTATTCCTGTAGTGTGGTAGTGAGTGTGGTGAGAGTGTGTTCGTGGTACCTGTTGTCTGCGGTAGTAGGCAACAGAACCAACACCAATCTCCAGAGTTTCTTCTCTGCTGACTGCGGTCAGGTTGGTAGTACTACACGCGTAGTAACCGCGTGTAGTATGTCAATATTTATTTCGTTGGATTGCAGCTTCTTAGGACTGTAATATATCATTCTTAAGCTTTCTCAGCACTTCCTCTGCAAGCCATTATGAAGGGCTGGGTGCCTTTAATTCTAGCTAGACTGAGTGGTTTTGGCATAGATGTCAGTCCTTAAGTATGCTGACGTCACGGCCGTATTCTGTCGCCTGACAATAATTATCCCGGCTTTATTTTAGCCTAGGGAGCCTTTCCGGCCTCACCCTTTCTTTACAAAATGTATGTTGATAAAATTCTACTGCAATTCTAGAAAAGTACCAGTAAAATAGAGCTTCCTTTAGTCTCGGGAACACTATAGTGCTTATTTTATCAGAATTATAGTGTGTTTTATCAGAATTTTTTTCCGCGCGCTACAATTAACAAGGTCATAAAATGCATGATACAGCGAAGGCAGAGTTTCGCCATTAGTTTTTTCTGGTCTCCAATCTCCATCAGTAAATGTAGGGCGAATCGAAAGCACTGCTAGGAGGCCTATGTCAGACATCTGACTATAACGGAGAATATCTACGAGTAGTTTTGAAACAGCCTTCGGCTTTATTTCCAGGCTAAACCATGAAAATTTAAAAACTTCATGCGTTACGCTCGATATCTCTACTGAAAAACTTTAGTCATCATCAGTTTCCGGCTGTCAGAACTCGCAAGTTTCCCACAGGAAGATTCCATATATGTGCATGCGGTACACGTCCAGAAGCTGGATCGATGCATGTCCAGCTACCGACCGTAACCGACGTATAAAAGAAACAATAAGTACAACGCGAACAGGCTACGGACATGCAGCAACTAACTCCTAACATGAACAAATAAAACTCCATAACCACATAGAGATTGAATGACCTTTATCACGGTATTCGTGCACATTGACATTGCCGGCTGGCTGTTGCGGGTCAGCACGATCCAGGCAGACTGTAAGAAAGATACTGCTTTTGTAAAATCATGGTTCGCTATTTTCATTTACAAAATACTACGTGTTACAGAGTCAGCCCTCAGTCGGCTGTCCGTGGGGATCTCAGCGAGGAGGGCGGTTCCGTGAGGCATTCGCAAAAATGGCGATGGAGCGGAATCGAACCGCTGGCTACCGAGTGAGATCCACGTAGCACAGCCACTGTGCCATCGCCGCTGTTGGCGAAGATCAAGATATTTGTGCTTGAGCTTGAGTCAACCAGGTAGGCGGCGGTATGGGCGGCTGTCGTGGGCACAGAGTAGTTTACTCTAATATACGTATTAGCGCGTATTTATGCTGTATGCCTTATTACGTAAAGGTATTGTGAAGGCCGATAGCTCCTCCTTCATGATTGGCCATTCGCCATTGTGTTTTGCTGTTCTGGGGATTTCCATCCCACACATTGCTGCTGTTTTGACGGACCTACAGCACAGCTGCGGTGGCTGTAGGATCCGATCTCATTAGTCTGGTGTTACTGCGCCACGGTGCGCGAGTCAGATTTCGGCATTACAGCCTCAATCCGGGTTCGCCGCTGTTTCGCCGTCGAAGGTACGTGGGCGCCCATAAGGCCCCACGTAACAATATTATGAGATACAAGTAAATAGTTCTCAAACTGGACATACTTTACTCCCATGCAAGTCTGAACCTTTAGGTGAACACGTCTTTTTTACATAACTTCGGTATGTCTGTAATGGAAAAGCGTGTCCTAGCATTATGCCGTTTCCAGTGTTTTACGCCCGTTTATTTTAATTTTTCACCTGATATTACTTGTAAGTAGTATTGTCGCCCAATCATATTGTCGCCCAATTTATATTAATATTTAGCCATGTACAAGTACAATGATGTACAAGGACGGATACAATTACAATAATAATTATTAAAATGTACGTACATACGCACACGCGGCTTTGCCACGAGTGCTAAGCGCATGCAGTATTTAACATAACCAAAAAAATAACGTAAAGCATAAGTTAAAAATCGCTATGTGTACACTGGCAACAGCCGCCCCAAATAGCACAAAAGTGTAAGCGCTCGTACACTTAATAGTTACAATTTTAAGCAAAACAGTTTTAAAGTTAAAAATTAATTTACTTCATTGAATGGATTTGAGGCGATGTGCGAATTGATCAGGATTGGTCGCCGGATAGCTAACGGACCGGAGAGCCCAGCAGGCTGAATGTTGGCGTTACTCTCCGCTCCCGTCTCATTGTTAGCGGTTCCGGCGTTCACATAAACCGTGGCCTTTGCCTAAAAGATTTGACCGCTGCGCGGCTTCCTGGTCAGGAAGGTGATGTTGATGGAGGCGGTTCCGGCTGCCGTGCTGCGGGTTTAATTCAAATTCTGCGGTATGGCCTGCACCTTACCAACAGAATCAAGGCCTGTACAAGCCGAAACGGTTCATGTACACAGGATAATCAACGGACCATCTCCGTATTGAGTGTGTCACTGTGTGTGTGCTAGATGTTCCACTCGACTTTCCAGGAATCGCAATCGAGTGAAGCCTTAGCATAGGATACATATTGCCGGAATGGCAGCGAACTTTCAAAACTTTGGCTGGGTGAAAAAGGTGACTGGCGCAGTCACTATAATCGCTACGCACACACAAACCAAGCAGTATTAACATAATACGTAACGAAGTTCATAACACGTTTACTTACCGAGTTCGCTGACTCCAAAGGTCACAGCGTCTTCGACAGCCCCCGCCACTACTCTGCAGCTGGCACGTAACTGTGCCCTATTCTTTGATCTTGCACGTTCGCCGATTGACGTCCCTGGTTCCGTTTTCACATCGTATCGCGTATTCGTGTTCTGCGTCGGGTACATAATCTTGGTTTTGTTATGCAGCCAGGACATCGTTTTTTTTTGTAAAATCCTGGTGCTTACACGTAAAAAAACAACTCAAAAAGCGGTAAGAACACTGTACAGCACATAAAGAAAAACGGCACTTAGTTTTACATAAACTGTAAAATAATACTTATCTGCAGACGCTTGCTACAGATAGATGGTGAACGCGGGAGAAATGGTGAATAAGCTTTAAAATGGGAAAAGAAGAGAAAAACAAGATAACAGCTACGACAATCACCCAAAACTTTTGCCGCTATGACAGACTAATTTGATCGAGCAGTTCGGGCTCCAAAAATTTTGGTATTTTCGTTCGACGCTAATCCGCATAAGAACGCCGCTTAACTGGACTTAACATTGTTACTATTCATTTACATTTTGCACTGTAATGATAAAGCACTGTATGACCTCACAGCTTTCGAAGTAAAATTTCATATTATTAATTTTAAAGGTGGAGCTATTCTTGGAGAAGCGTTGTTTGACCTTCTTAACGGCGTCCTCGATAGCGCGCGACATGGCTCCTTTGTCATCTTGCATGTAGTTGATGGGATGGAAGCCGCTGTCATAGTTATAGTCCGTGGCACTGTTCTTGTAGTTGGAGCACTTTATATACACAGGCTGGGGATCGGGATAAATGAAGATGGCGTTAAAGCCACAGTAATTGTTCAACTCTGTTACAGGGATTCCAGTCTCGTTAATGGCACTGGCAATTCCGGCCAGAAGGCTGAGCAGGATACAGGAGAAAACAGGCACAAACGCGGCACTTTCCAGTTGCAGCTCGACGATTTCCGATGTTATTGGAGCCACAGAATAAGCTGAGTCAATAACGTAATGTGCTGTAGATCAACAGTTTTAATATGAATTTAGGGCAGGAGCCGAGATAGCAGCGAGAATTTGTTAACAGAAAGGATTTCAGTCGAGAAGATCCTGCTGATGGTTCCGGTCGGAGCGGAGATACCTCCCTGGAAACTTCTTTACGATGACATGCATACATCGTGGGCACCAGACCAAACGGCATCGACAGAGGGACCACCCACATCCACATGCTGCCTTGGCATGGCTCCAGAGTGTGTAGGTGCATTAGTTTGGTTTGATTCAACCTCGCTCGCGCTCTTGCGGGATTCCGAAACTAAGTTAATAGTAACATAGTCCATGTTTAACGCTCGATATGGCTGATCCAAAACCGCATAGGTATCACGTGCACGTTGTTCGGTAAGTGGCTCTATTAAGCCGTTAAGAGCCGCAAACGTGGGCCGTTCAACAGGATCGTAGTTCCAACAGTACTTCATGATTTCATATCTGTCAAAGGAAAAGAAGCGCTTCTGCAAATACTGTTGGCACAAGTCAGCGCATACCAAAAAGCCGATATTATTACATTTACATCTTTTCTGAGCAATTAAGCGGTCTTAGCGGTCGGCTTCCGTTACTCAGCGTCATCTGCATAGCCGCGATCGAGAAATTCCGGATAATGTCGCTGTATGGATCTTCCCCGAAAGAAAAGATTTCCCACATGACGATGCCAAACGACCACACATCCGTCTTCACCGAAAAGGTCAAATCCATGACGCTTTGTGGTGCCATCCATTTCACTGGCATTGGTGTATTCTTGTCCTATAGGGCAGGGAAAAGGTCACCCATTTAACCGTTCACATTTACCTTCAGGCAAAAAACCGTTTGCACAAGGAAATTCTCTGACAGCTTATGACCTTTACAATACGCTCTAGATATTCGGGGTGTTATGATCAATTCTGTAACGGATATGTTTAGAGCAAGCCGATTTTATGCAGTACCGACTGTAGCTTGTGGTTAGCAAAATTAACAGTGCAAGGCGTACTCTTCGTGGCTGACAATGTCACACTAAATCGCACAATCATGGTAAATTAATGTCGGTGTCTGCAACCTAGCAGCTCATTACCGTACCCTCATTCGATAGTATTCCGAATTTTGCTTGGCCAATCCAAAGTCACAAATCTTCACAATCTTGTTATCACAGACTAGGACGTTGCGAGCGGCCAGGTCTCGATGGATAACGTCATGACTGGTCAAGTGTAACATGCCGCGGCAGATTTGGTAAGCAAAATTAATAAGGTCGCTTTGGTTGAGGGGACATTGGGTTCGGTCATCCTGTACGCTGGGCTTAAGATAGCCTTGCTCGTCAATCTGTAGAGCCGATTGCATGTTTTGCGGTCTGACAAATTCTTTTTGTTGCCGCAAATATTTCATTAGTGACCCGTGCGAAGCATACTCTAATACGATTCCGTGTATGGCGTCACCTTAATGACAAAACGAACACGTTAAGCACTGCATACTTTTTCTGGGAGACCAGATGACTATTCTCACCAGATAGCGTTATCCCAAGAAGATTAACGACGTTTAAATGAAGCTTCAAGCGGCTATGAACGGTGACTTCTTCGATTAAATTTCGCTGAGAATTTTCCGCATTGTAGTCCAGTATCTGTTTGACAGCAACAGGACACGGGCACGGCCAACCGGGTACATATAAGGCCACTGCTTTTCTCACTATTCCGAATTCTCCTTTACCCAGGTTCCCTGCTTCTGAAATATCGGACACTGACGAAAATGTAAACTGTGGCTGTATTTGCGACGGTTGCTTACCGAATTTTAGAGCTTCTTGGGGTATAGCACGTACATTTGGCAGGTGTGACAGCGACTGAGGCAGATCGATGACCCTTAACTTGCCATACAGCTCAATGTTCTCAACTAAGCGGCTTGCGAAGCTGGATACTGGTGCGGTAGCCCTTCCTCGTGATCGTTTCTTCCACACCGCGATGATCAGGACTAGCACGACCATAAATGCCACTGCGCCAGCGATGGCACCAGTCTGTGCATCAGTCAGCGTTGTGCTAGGATGAACTGGAAAGGTCAAGTGATACCAGCTTTAAAATAACTGAAAAGTGTGTTTCTGTTGATTAAAAAATTTACATAGTACAGTAGATTAACAATATTCCACACTCACCAGTCAGCGGTTCATATGTCAAGGTCCCGATGGTAACCGCTGGTCGCCCAGCAATGGCAACGCGGACTTCTGGCTGCGTTTCCCAGCGCACATCTCCATCCAATCGGCGCGCCAGAGGCGCAGTTCGAGGAGGGCGACAAATTATTTGACTTTGCGTTAGAGAGGTGACGTTGCACACTTCCAAGCCAATCTCCACGCGGTAATCTTCCAACCGAAACACTTGATTTAGATTCTCACCACTAATAAGTAAATATTCTTCTTTATTGTGATGTTTAATCCCGTTGTGGTCGGAGAAGTTGGCCACCACCGGGTCGGGATACAACTTAAATTTGGGAAACTGTGTGCCCAGTCTGGAGATATTCCGCGCCGACTGGACGTCGTCCAAATAGAAACCATAGTGCAGTTCCAGTGGCCGTTCCATAGAGCCGTGCCAAAGTAATGGGGAATCTAGGGCAGGAATGGTGGGACTGCGGCATTCCATCCGAATGTCGGATGATGCCAAGCAGATGCCTTCGTAATCCTTTCCACTGTAGCGCACAACAATGCGCGGTAAGGTAACAACATTGAGATTGCTTCCTTCAACAAAGATGTAACTGCCACCGGAAGCAGTGCCTCGTGGACCTAGATTAATTTGTCCGGATCCGAAGGAGGTGACTATCGTTATTTCCGGATCCGCCACATACTCAAACAATGGCTCCTTCAACTGCCGTCGACCACGATCTATTATCATTTCGATCGAGCCTCGCGTCGGCGCGTCGGCACGCGATGTGACGCATGTCAAGGTCGTTGCGTTCCGTTGCTGCACATTGCAGACGTTCTTTCCTATCTTCACGACCACACGACTGCCGGCGTTTAAATAACGACCATGAATAGTCAACTGCATACCGCCGGACATGGGTCCCAACTTAGGCGAGAAGCCGATTACCTGCGGGTCGACATAACTGAATTCGGAAGTGGAACGAGCGATGAACTGCTGGGCAACAGCCACTTGAACGTCACCGCTTAGAATCTGGTTATTTTGAAGCTGCTCCACAGCATCCGTCTGACAGACAATCCTTGATGTAGATGCATAACGGTCTGGAAGGGGACTGCAACGTCTGCCAGCTACCTGTACACCACTGGCAATGTCATCGAAAGTCTTGCCCAGATTGATACCTTTAATGGTGACCATTGTGCCGCCTTCCCATGGGCCCAGCGACGGATAAAACTGTTGTATTTCGGGATTAGGACAAGTGGAGTTTTTGTTTAACCAGACTCCGGGACACTGATGTGCTACCTAGAAAACATAAAATACTGTAATGAAATCATTATTTGCAACCAGTATAAATATTTTTGTTATCTGGATAACCACTCATGAGCCAGAAGTCTTTAAATTACCGGCATAGCATATATGTATGCATTTATACTACAGATACATCGAATGATAAAGATATTTTGCCTCTACCAAGATAACGAAACGATTGAAAGTACCACCTATACTATACTCAAATCAGTATTTTTTGGATTGTTGGTAGTCCTTGTACCTGGCAATTCTTCTCGCACCAACCGCATTCAAACTCGCTCGGTAAATCCAGGCATAACCCACAGTTTGGCGCCATCATCGAGCACTTGTACACAACGGCATGCAAATTTTTCGGGTTATCCAACGGCTTCCTGTCAGCCCATTCAACAGCGAAGTGCGCAGTGACATTCGGCGCCGTTGTGTCGTAGGCGAATTTTAACGGTGAACACAACACCTTATCGCCCACATAACTGGCTTCCGTTCGTTCTACTTGACCGTCAATATTGAACACACAGGTGAGACGTGTCTGGAACGGCTGTATATTTTCCACATTGACCTTGACTTCCCTCAGCAGACCAGACGGCACCAAGATGTATCCAGCCTCGACGAACCCTTCAGCCGGTTCAGTGCGGGGACAGAAATCCGGTCCCGAGCGTGCGTTGTACCCGCTTTTAGTATGCCCATTGACCAGGTAGTCGCTGGGACACTCCTCTTCGGCAGTGGACGTGCAGCGATGATTCTGGAGGCACCAGTCACAGGGAAGAGGGCTCACCACGCAACTGGTGCAGTCGTTAAACGTGGCGCAGTCAAAAAAGGTCACAAAGTCCGCGCCGAACTCGTTTCCAGTACCTTCCTCTTGGATCGCAACACGGACCGATAGTGCATTCCCGCCATCCGGGAGTTGAGGTAACAAATCTGCCCTTGGTGTCAAGCAGGAAACACCGTCTTGTGTTCGAATGGCGTTTGTTTCCAGACTGCGACCTTGTGCCGAAAAGACACACACAAGTGGCCCATTAAAATGCGGGAGATGTCCAACTTCCAGAGCTATCTGAAAATAGCACTCGGCATTACGGAAAGCGAAAAATCAAACTATTCAGGGTTTTATAAGTTAACAACTACAGATATATCAGCTTACAAGTTTAACGATACCAGCCATTGCATCAAAAGTCATAAAATTGAAGTACTACATCGAAATTTAAATATTTTATCAATATGCGTTTGACTGCTTACTAGCCCTGCATGTTTTGCCATTGTACAATTAATAACAATTATTAACAATATGTACCATAATAATACTCGTAATAACAATTAATAAGTCTTCTAAAAAGAGAAACATTCATGAACGATATTCTGAAACGCAGGACACATTCAAGAACAACTTGAATTCGTATTACTCATAAGCGCGTGAGCTTCTTACAAATCACCGGGTGCTTACTGTGCGTGATGTTGTACGCTGTATCTGGTTTGGCGTGACGGAGATAATACGAAAGCACTTTCGTTTGTCCAACGGCAGCCAGTAGGCAGAACTGCATTGGCTCCGCAAACTGCACCTTTAAACACAATACAGTATGGTACCTACATCATTACTAACGATTCCTCAAAAGCTTCCCGAACAACATGTAAAAAGCCATAAAGTGCCTTAAGCAAGCAAGCAAGCAACTTTATATTTATTCCCTCAGATTTCTTCTGGCAGGGCCACACCATGCATTGTGCCAATTGACCAAGCGGATTTCGGTTTTTGCAGCCCATCAAAGTTATACAAATGCTATAGCTATTGCCTAAAGATGGTGTGAGTTTTCCCTTCCTGTTAGAAAAGTGTTCGCTTTCCATGACTGAATATGCAGCAATTGCTCCCGTTAACAAAACTTACTTATTTTCGTATGAGCACCATCCACAGTACGGGTCCTGGCTTACCAAACAATCTCCACAGGTGTTGTACGCAGAGCAATTGTGTATGCGAATTTTGCTGATCTAAACAAATGGCACGTGAACTCGTAACGCCACTGGTTCAGGCCGTCTAGTAGTTATTTAGAAAATAATTAAACAAGGATAACTTTCTAACTTGCGAGGCTGTGGCCGCGTAGATAAATTCTTTCGCTGGGGAGATGTGCATATCCGGCAAAATAGGCACCGATGACAGAGAAATTTCTTCATATTCGCGGGCAGGTCGCTTGGGATCAATATAAACCTGCACAACAATCATGTCAATCAGTGTGCAAGTTTTGCAAAGATTAATCCAATATACAAAGCCACAAACCAAGCTGTATTTAAAGTACCTTTAATAAATATCGTATATGTTGAATACAAACCAAGTTCCAAAAACAAAATTCGTAACGGGCGAAACTTATGTTATTTATCGACATTTCTGCAGATTGCCCTATCGCTTTTCAATACGGGCAATATAAATATTAAAATATAAAACACATCCTTTCGTAGAATTATACTGATACCCGTTTTCAAAACTTTGTACTTACTTTCTTCAGAACCCCTTTCTCCGTCCCCAGAAAGAGCACAGTGTAAATGTGGGTGACGGATAGGGCGACAGCTGTAATTCGACCTTCCGGATACGTCAGAATAGAAGCCGCTGCTATGGGAATTGAGCCGCTTATTGGATAATTGAAATCCGAGCCGCAGAAATCATCACGCACTTCTAGGTACTGCAATAAAAAACTTTTTTAAGACGAGATAGCTGCCGTTGAGCCCCATAATTCGAGAAGTTTTCAACACATTTTCTGCCTATCATTTTTCAACACATTTTCTGTCGGGTTTGCCAGTCCACAGTGCTGGACGCACCGAAAACCTAACAGGGGACTGATTTATGGTTATATGTGGCCGGTATGTTGTACCTAACGCTGACATGTAGTGCTCGATATACTGTATAAGAGTGCACACGCAGGGCTGTGCTAGAAAAGTAGAAATTATTGCATATTATTACTACACTTATTACTAATAGTGACAAATTAAAGAACAAAGCGCCGGGGAAGAAACAGGTAGGGCAAGTGGCTCGCAAGCCAACTTTTAACCATAGTCTGAAGGTATACAACCGTCATGGAAATTTAAGCGGAAAAGATTTTTAAAAGCCTACTGTGAATGGACTCAAAGCGGGGCGGCCGTTGTGTGCTCATTGCTCACATTTTTTTGCAACCTTTGACCAACTTCAGTTTAAATAAAAATAAGAATTTTACGATTGAATTTTTAGCTTTTTCTTCTGAGCAACTATCTCTAGAGTGCGAGTGCAGCTTATCTGCTTTGCTTAATTCAGCCAACTGAAAAACAGAATGCAGAACTAGCCGGTCATGTCGTGTCAGTCGTGACATGGCACCGGAAGTAGGCGTGTTGCTGTTGTTCTAACAGTACAACACTGCCATTTTGCACCATATACCGCTGATATTAGATAACACCAAGCAACTACTCGTAGTTCGTGGATACCATCATAAAATTAAATCGGTTTCTGTTGGTATCAGTTAAAGAGGGATAGGTATTCGCATGGGAACAAACACGATATACAAATGTTCAAAGTATGGGTCATCAAAACGAGATCGCATCAGGGTAACTGCAATCTACGGGTCACACTTTCGGTTCATTGTGTGAACTGTTTTACATATTTTTTAACTATAGTATTTGCATATTATCCCAACACGCGCCTCGTTTACCGCGGTAATTTTTTTGCAGTTCCTATGGTTTTTATCACAAACCGTCACAACTTACGGATTTTAAGCACTGCTTGGTTTGCCGGCTGAAACTAAATCCGGTCTTCCCATTTCCCGTAAAACACTGCCGGATGTTATTAGCAAATTGCCGCTGAATTTGTGCCAGTGAGTATCTGCACACAGTCGAACTGGAACCTGGCCGGTTTCGATCGTTTTCCTTTGTTTGGTCCGTGAAGGCCACAACCAGAATATCATCCGTTACTTTTATATTCATCTCTGCGGCCAGCTCTGCTCCCGGATTTCCTATGGACGCGGCCTGCGCTACATCATATGTCTTATCCTTACTGACGCAGACCAGAGGCATCTCTGTGTAGGAATGATAATTTTTATCGTCTTGGCAGATGCGAACCAGTTTGCTCTGTAAAGGTTCATACCGATCCGTTGAACGCGGTTGCGTTGTTATGAAATAACTGAATCTTCCAGAAGCAAATCCGTACACATAGTTGATTTTGTATTGTTGCCGCGCTGTTGAGTCGACCATCACATAGGTGCCGGTACCGGTCATAAGGTCATTGTAGGCCAGCTGGAAAAGGTTACGAGGATCTAAACTGCGGCTGCTTAGGGCCAGTAAGTTGTCTTCCGATCCAGCGTAAACGGATCTTCCAACGTATAAAACGTGACTGGTGCTGCCCGCAACAGCATTCGACGGCCCAGGTGCGACGAACGCCACCACCGACAACTCTGCATCCATCGGTATAACGGCCTCCTCTACGCTGTCGCTTTCTAGCAGCTCCGTAATGTTCTTCATATCTCGCATAACGCATCTACCGTAGTTAGCTGTCCCGCAGACGATCAACTGTTCGCGTTCGTAGTACGGAATCAGAACAGGGTTTTCGTTCGGTTTAAGGGCTCTTGGATGGCCGGAGCAGTCGTCGTGCGGCGGACATGCTGAATTTTCGTCCTGGAAAAAAATATCCTGATATTTCCTACCGATAAGACAATATGATCGCCTTTATATTAATTTTACGGTTTAAAATTTCCGTTTGCGTGATCGCTATTTACAAGTTGCATCAAACAATAATCAAAAGTTTTTCATGAAAATATCATCATTATGCAATTTTGTAAAGCTTCACTGTTGCAACTTGCACGCATAGAATTATCTGAATGGGCAAATATGCAGGGAGCCAGTGCAATATCGGTACTATACAAAATTTTTGTACATGTGCTGTACATTTCTGTTATGCGTCGCCAATGTACATGATGAAAATTAAAAATAAGAATACACAAAAATTAAGAAAATCTGTTTAATAAGTTTACAAATTCAAATTCCAGCCTTTCCAAACACTACCCTGCTTAAAAACCGGTCAAAGACACTTACAACTGGTCCGGTAACGACAGATTCTTCGAGCGCTAAATCCGGATCCAGTTGGAACAAGCGATTCACAGCACCGACGTACACCGTGCCAGTGTCCCTGTGTACATGGAGATGCACAAACTTTTCCGTGTTGCCTGCATCGGTAATGGTGAATTTCGATACTATAGCTATACTGTCGGCGCAGTCGCGAAAAGGACACAAAATCCATGTGATGAGCAATGAAAGATAAATGAGAACCATAACTGCATTAAATATGATATCTTGAAAGCGAGTATTAATTTTAGAAGTCATGCATGTCGCGTTGGATTTTCCACGCACAAAGGTCGTACTGTCCAACAGGCACTGTAAGACATGTAGTCGCTAAAGTTATACGCTCCTGGAATAAGCAATGAACATGAAGATAAAAATGAAAAAGTGTTGTTACTTTCTCTCGATAAAAATCAAAGAAATTACCAGCGATCCGGAAGTGAACTTGAATCGACGAGTAAAGGAGAGAATAATGACATTTCCGAAGCACAGTCCACCAACGTGTCGCGTGCTGCCACTGCTTTGACAGCAGGAGTGCAATTTGAAAAAATGTGGGCTTGCCGACTGATAACTACCGAACACTTTAAATGTTTTTACATATGTCTGCTTTTTTCAATATGATTGGCATTGTGAGACTGATAGTGGTGGTGGTTGTGTGGTTGCTGGACTATCTGTACCCCCGATCGTGCAAGGCTGCAAACCATTATCAGCGTAAACGATAAAAACTGTTTGCATGCGCCGCAAGATGCAGTAGAAGTATCGCATTTATATATCACAAAGCAGAATGAAGCTTTTTACGAGCCGATTTAAAATTACTCGAGAGCCTGAATTCGAATCTCCATGCACCGGTATGAAGTTGTGAACATTGCGATTACCCCTGGACGAGCATACCGCAAAACATTCCTGAACCCTCGATCGAACAATAGACGTGGAAGCAAATAGGAGGCATTCGAATTTTTATGATTTGCCAGGTGAAAAGTGACACTGCGGATTACTGTAGTCTTTGTACGCCATGACCACATGCACGGGTGATAGTAATTAAATTAATCGTTACCATTCATAAATTATTTTTGCTTTGTTTTATCCGGAATCCACGCTTTTGTTTTATGATAATCATACGACCAACTTCTTAAGCACAGCTCTGGATTTAATATGCCATTCTCAGGATTGATTCAGAGAATCACTGTACGGCTGTTGCACTTGTATATATTTGTGTGTGACTCAGTTTTTCCCTCGTATTATCTTCGCCTATGTTTTGGAAGGTTTTCACTCGTTCTGCATCGGTGCGTGGAAAAAAATTTGATTGTTTTACGTATCTTGGGCGCCGTAAAATAATTTGAATTTTAATAAGGAATATGTTGGATTCCTGCCATAGGTGGCAAATTGTTCTATGCATTTATGTATTACTTTTATTGCATATTTTGCTATTCTCGGTTTTATAATAGCGAAGAGGGAGTCGTATACTTCATGGCACGACTGTTTTCTGTACTTACACAATTACTTAATCCACTACATACGAGTATTAGAGGAAATTTCGCAACCATTCCGAGACAATATGGCAATTTTGCTCTTCTTGTATTTATTGCCGATGCACTTTTTTCATGATGCGGACTGATTGTTATTTTGTTGTTTAAACCGTTCCAGTTTAAAAATCGTTCCAGTTTTCATCGACAAAACTGAACTGGAGGAACTAAAGTGGGCCTGGACTCTGCAGTTAGTGCGATTACAGAAGCTTAAGGTGAGGAACTGAAGAAATGTCGCATTAAAACGGGATCATGATTGCCTATCAATTAATGGAATCTCCTGGTTTTTAAGCTCCGCGGCGCTTATTGCAATAAAAGAAATATTATATGGAAATTTGAGTGTGATACTGGTAATTTGACAGAGATGAGATAGTAATAGTACGCAGACGCCATAACGGATACCCATCAATTAGGGAACCGGATCGCATTTGCCGTTTGCTTAAGACGTGCATAAAGGCTTTCCCATTTCTCGCTCATATTCCTAGCCCAATTTTCCTTTTTTATTACATAATAGGCTTCGATAAAATGTCCTCCGAATATGGATCTTTTGATGTCGTGTTAGCAGTGCCACATTAGTTTAAAAATAATTATGCGTGAATAATTATATGTATTCTATGCAGCGCTTATCGTCTACTCGTAAAATACAAATTATTATACAATTATATATTGTTGCACATATTCGTATTTCGTAATTTGTATTTATGTCTTATAGAGTACTCTAGGGTATACAGCCGCTTTAGTACAATGTGGACGCTCTTGTTGTGGATGATCGGTGTCACGGGCATGCTGTGCCAGCAAGTACAGGCAGAAAGTGATCCACTTCCACCCGATTTCCTGCCGCTTGGTAAGAGTATCTTCAAGAGATGTTTGTATTAAAGTTTGCTTATTTACGACATTGTTTTGGTTCGAACTCAGGAATTAACAGCAAAATAGCTACAAGACCGTCAGTCGAGACGCACAATGTTCCTGCCGGTTTTCCCGCTGTGTTCACGTGTAGGCACCACGATATTGCAAAGAAAACGGTGTCCTGGCAGCATAACGGTGCCAAGATTTTGGATGCGACGCTGTACAAGAATACGCGATACGCTGTGATAACGGAACCAGGAACGTCCACCCTCACCATCGAGCACGTCCAGGTCAACGATCAAGGCACGGTTACAAGCCAGGTGCAGACTGAGGCGAGGCTTGTCGAAAACACGGTGACCTTTGAAGTCAGCGCAATCGGTAAGCGAACATGTTCATAATTCCTCAGTACATAAACTTTGCTATGTACTCGTATTATTGTACATGCCATACATATAAACACCTAAGTGGATGAAACGCGACAGCGGACCGACTGGCCGATGTCTACTTAATTTGTCATCCATTTTATGTTAATGCTGACTGTTTGTATTGTAGCGGTAGATGTCAACCGGCGAAGTGTCATCGACGAAATCGCCTACATCCCCAGCGAAACGACCCAAGTAACGTACACTTGTGCGATCAAGTACGCACCAAAAGACGCCAGATTGAGCTGGTTTGATAAGGAAACCGAGCTGACCACGATCATCTGCAGGGGTGGGAACTGGGAATTACTCGAAGAACGTTTGTTCTGTAAAAAACTCTTTGAGTTCTTTATTAAATATTATCCACTATATTGCAGACAAGAACTGCGACGTCGAAAGCTACACTGACTCTGTGAATATCAAGAAAGCCGTCGTTGTGTATTCTGCTGTAAAATTCGTTCCCAAGAATGGCCTACGTTGTAAACTGATCAATAGTACCGGAGGCACCGCGCAAAAGTCAGCCATCGTCAAGCTGAAAACACTTACTGGTAAACGATATTCCTAGATAATTTGAAATACAAATTGGCAACGATCGTCCACCCTTCTAGTGTTATGAAATGCAGTTTAGTTGAGAAAATGTTTGCCAAAAGCAATCGCAACTGTTTATAATTTATAATACATTTTGCAGGAGAGCCACAGTTTTGCGGGATGGACGTTACAAAAAAATTAAATAATCAAATTCAACTGCACAGCGGCGAAACGTCCACTATTACCTGCACTGCCTACATAGATCCAAAACACGCACCCAAACTGCTTCTGTACATGAACAACACGAAGACTGCCGAATCCGTCATCTTTGTGCGAAGCCAACGCATAATGGTGACTTATCGATTCATTGTTCACCCAGAAAATAACGCCGCTCGGGTCAAGTGTAACGCCGTTAACCAAACCCACGAGGAAATGGAACCATTCGCCAAACTGCCACTTCGCGTATTATGTAAGGCGCCACGTAATTTTTACTGCCTTGACAACGCGTAGAGCTTTTTCAAGCCGAATACCTGAGATTTAATTCAGCATCCATGAGTTTCTCGGCAAATCATTTTCCTGATTAATTTCTGGTTATTTTTTACGACCTCGTAAGCAAAGAATTTCAAAACGAAAGAATTTTAGATACTTCCGGTGCTTCAGTAATTATAACCCCCGGGTGTGGCAGAATGATTCGGTATTAACCAGTAAGCTTGAAAGTTTTCAGAAATTTCCTTTCTTCTTCTCCCAAATGATTGTGATGATTGTAAACTGCTTGCAACATTTGTGATTTTCTGTCATACTTTCATTGAAATTCTGAAACACTGAAAAATGATCTGGGTTTACCGAGTTTATTATGCTTTTGCGGTCGGTGCTCTTTGTCGGCGTACTATTTAGTGAAAGGTTGGAAACGGTATGGCACTATGACTATGCACCGATTACGAATTATCTTTCCCTTTTTATTGGCAGTTTCCCCCGAGGACGGCTCGGTAACTGTGGTTGCGCCAGCCACTGTTTCGCCCAACCAAACTTTTGAAGTCCGCTGCCATTCCGAACATAACTATCCCATGCCAAGGCTTCACTGGTTTGCGTTTCCGGGAAAGTCGTGTGGAACATCCATCACACACACAGAACACAAAAATGGTACGCTGATTATACTGTGTACAAGAACCACTTTGGCTTGTACAGGACTTCAGGCTTTTATTAATTTAAAGCGCATTTCTGTCGGCTAGGTGGGGCAACGACGTACGGTAGAATTTGGGTAACACCAGCAGCCGGTGCCACCTCCATCAGTATCAAATGCATGGCTCGGAAACCGGGCAGCGGTCAAATCGTTCTTGCAACTGCCGTGGTCTATGTGAAAACCGAAAGCGCCAACAATGAGACCGGAGCGGAAATCACTGGAGACATCCAGCCTACTAAGCTCACCGAATTCTTGCACGTAGCGAACCAACCTGCTGATCATGATAAACCTGACGCTGCCTTAATTGGCGCTCTATCGGTGGCTGCGATCGCGGGAATGGTGGGGATGATGATGGTGGTGTTGTGGATCATCCATCGCACATCCGATCAGTTCGCGTATCATCGCAAAATTCGTGCATGAAAGTACGCACATTTTTAATCACTGCTCTGACGTACTGGCATTAATTCTTATGCAGCTTTACTCACTGCTTTTCGGGTATGATACTGCATGCGCGTAGCGCTACTTGCAAAACTGCATGAGGAACGTTGTTAACTTGATTTGTACCGTATGTAGTGTACGCGTAATCAGAATACGTAAATAGAACTTTCTGTCAAAGGCATTCGCAATAGTGGTTTTCTACTACAGTGTAGCTGAAAGTTTTCCGGCTTCGTACGTAATTGGTCTCACAACTGAATAAAATTTCGTTTTCACGCCCGCAAATAAAAATGCACTTCTATCCGTACTTCTATGTGTACTACTATTGCAATAATAACCGTATGTGGAAGTGTACCACTCTCTGTAAAAATAAAGCGGCAGCCGTATGACTGGTTTCAAAGTTCGTTGAGTTTCTGTAGTCTGACGTTGGCCGAGATACAGTAATACTAACTCATTGAATTACTCCGTCAGTTTTTTTAAGCGTATTTATGTAAACAAAGTGGCACGTGCTATAGAAAAATATTACATAGAACAAACCAAAAATATGCGACTTTCATAGATACAGAGAAATAGTAAATGTGCTTTGAAAAGAACCGAAGACAATGGAAATATGTAAAGCACAACAGCCCTTCGTGTTATCTGGTAAAGGCTGGTTGGCTTACCCTACTACCTGAATCACTTCACGTTTTCGCACGTCGTAGCCACTTTGGGGATTGCTGGCAATGCAAGTGACCCCGACACTTGTAGCTTCTGGATGGGGCTTGATCGTCGCGCTGGCCCAGGATGGCCTGCTGTCTGCATTTAGGCAACATCTAGTCAATCTGAATTCTAAATCAAATAAATGCGTTTTATACTAAGGGAAAAGAAATTACCGGCGCTGTTGGCAATGCGGTTAGCTATGACGGTTACATTTTCTCCGGTTACGTCTCCACGTTCAACTAACCACATGATGTGCGCAGGTGGGTTGCTCTTTTCTGCACTGCACTGGACATTGAAATTGTTGCTTTGCGCAGTGATCTTGGGGGCAGTCAACACAACAGACAAACTGTCGGGACCAACTGCAGACATTAAAAAAGCGATGACAGACTAATTATTGTGAGACTAATTACTGTGTAATTTTTTTATTATTCCTTTGGTCAAAATTGTGTCGGACTGTAACGATTTGAAGAATTTAGCTAAAGTTGAAAGCAGGTTTTGCATAGTTACGTACAGCGTCTTCACTCGGGGCACAAAACTTACAGATAACCTCAAGCTGCAGTTTAGCGGATGGCGCTCCCGTTGTTGCCTCGTATAAAATATTAACGGATATGCACTGAACCATAGCGTGGTGATGTCCGCTGTGAACATCAAAGGTGTGGCTCACTTGCAGGAGCTGGTTTGATTTTCTGCCGACAACCGATGAGGTTTGATTGACTGTTGTATTGTTAAAGTACAACAATAGCCGTGGCTGGTGCCTTCCGTCGGTAAACGCCGAACATTGGGCTGTCAGCTGATTTCCGTCGCGAATTGTGGCATTGAAAGGGAACATTCTTGGCGATTTCGGTTTTCCTATAATTGATCTTTTATTGAGAAATCGGTAATTACAACGTAACAGTACCGTATTCCCCAATCATGAATTGCAAAATCGAACAACGTTACACTTTAGTTTTTATTTGATACGGAGTATGAATCGTTCGCCCTGTTGCGAGCTTGTGCAGGTACTTAGCCATCGGCTAGTTTAATTTGTTTGTTTGTTGACAGTTTCGGCTGTATGGCCCCGCCACGACAGGGAACGTTGGTGATAGCACTAATACAGCTCTGTGTTCATTTCGGTATGCGGATTTAGAAGTTCTTAATTTAATGACCTCTGCAATATTAATGACCTTTATTTCAGCTCCTACATGTATTACCAGCATAATGCTTATAAATTCATTAATAATACAGTAGAATAGAATATGTTCCAATAGGTACATAGGTATTCGAAAACTAGTGGTATTCAAGTGTACACGTACGGACAGCATCCATTGTTATGGGTTTCCGCTTTAACAGATCAATTCCAGCTTCATCGACCAGTTTACACTGCAGACTCTCAGGAGCTTTATTCGCGGCATGAAAAACGATTGTGGATTTTTTAACGTTTTCTAATGCGGCATCGTAGTTGTCCACCCGGCATATGTCTGTGCATGATTACCAACCGTTAATCGCGTAATAGTACGTGTAGTCAAGTCAGTGTACATTCAGCTCTGACCTTTACAATACGCTGCGGTCACTTCGCGGGATTGCTGATCGTACCAGCGGAGTGTCGCGTCTCGCGGTGCATCCAGAACGGAACAGGCAAATAACAGTTCATTTGAGGCCTGGTCGTCGCGGATGTACGCGATGGTATCCGTAATAGTCCGGTTATGAACTTCAATTACTGAAAATGAGAATGGTAATTAATCGTTCAGCTTGTTATTTTAATTTTTTTGTTATTTTAATTTTAATGTTGTAGTAGAATCAAATTGTAAGTAAGAGCACCACTCCAACTTGCTGGGAGTCAAAGTGACCGCACTTTTAGTTATGTCTTAGTACTGTATTTTTAGAAGTCGAAATGATTTAAATGCCGCTGACATATACGAGGTAGTCTGTAGTCCATAACTATGTGGATGCGCAGCTTGCAGGTAATTGAATGCAGTTAGTACTTACAATAACACTAACACTACATTAACAACTTAAAATGTTAGCAGTTAGTGAAAAAACTCGATGTGATTATGTGATTAGATAAGTATGCAATGAATACAAAACGTGTTTAATACCTTAGATTGTTATCCCAGACAGCGTTTTAGTTTTCCCTATAAGTGGTTGACTCACCTAGCGGACGAGCTGCAAAGTACACGGTCGCTTCTGCTATTTCCTCTCCCATTCGGGCGCGACACTTCATCTCGCCGCTATCATCGATCGTTACCTTGGTGATGCGGAGACTTGACCATGGTCCGCTGTCCGGTGTTAAATACTGGCGAGTATCGGTTAATCGCGGCTGGTCTTCAAAAACTATGGTCGATCCATTAAGTAACCGGCCAAGACACGTTCAGCTGTCTGTTGCTTCCGGGAATGGTACAATTGAAGACGGCAGTGGCACCCACTGTTACGTTACGATATTGTATCGAAGGCTGAGAGGCCAATTTGCCGGTATTTGATGGTACAACGACTATAAAACAATTAGTATCGCTTAACAGCGCTTTGATATTATTTATAGTTGCGCTCATGAACAGAGCATCTTACCAGGCAGATTGTCGTTTGCTACAACACAGATGATAAAATGTGCACACAAGAACGTCCAAATTGGAAGCTTTTGCATTTTCTCACGCTGAAAACTACTGAAAATGTAAAACTCGAAACGAGGAAGAGTTTATCAAATAACTATGACAGCAAAGCCCATGACACGCACTACCCATTACATTGTAAATCGCTGTAATTTGAGTATCAGTTTTCACTTCAAGCTTACTGTACGATCCAGGGTCGAGGAATGTTTTTCAGTGTGCTTGCCAAGGCGTTGTCAACGGCACATAAAAGTTCGAATTCAGATGGAACTTAAATCATGATAGTCGAACTGACGATTGTCCCTTAAAATTTAATTTGCACCGTGGTTGTTTGGGTTAAGTGTGCTTGCAAGGCGCAACAAATAATAAGGAATTCTGGATGGCTTTAAAAACTAAGAGAGTACCGGAAATGACTTAATTTGTATGGAAAAAAGCAAGACTTTCCATTGTAGCAGATTAGCCGGTTATCTGCATGTGCGGAGCTTGAAAAACCATTTTTGTTGGTCAGAATAGCATGGAATTATACTAATTTTATGATCGAGTTTCTTCTAGATTGGTTGATATTGCGTTGCAAAATTTTATAACGATTTTTAAATTTTGGGACCTGCTATTCTGATGTCGTTCTGATTTTACTGGATGGTTTTGTGATGCATTTTTGTTTGAGACAGCAGTAACAGAATTTGATATCAAATGTACCAAATTTGATTAAATTTATGGAGGTGCGAGTGCTCTTTGAAGTGCTTTTTTCTTATTTATTACTGAACTTTGAAAGTTAGACAAGTTCATGTATCATGTTAAAATTATCTTCTGCAAAAGAGGCGTTAGTTGTTGTTGCGCAATTCTTACTCTAGTTTTTCATGCAGCCTGTGACGCAGGCATAAATTATGTACGGTACGCTACATATCTGTGTACGCGGCCTTATGTCCAAGTAATCAAGGCTTATCGACTGTTCTGCGGTTTGTCGATTGACGCACTTCGACATTTCTCAACAATTGCGGGACGATGGTCGACCCTCTCATCGAGTTTTTGTTACATGAAAAATGATGTTCGCAGACAGTCGTTGCTGCTTTGCTATGAACGGGCGAACAACTGTCCAAGATGTATTATTCGAACAATTACTAAGAAATGCCGAAGTACCTGACAAGATGTACATACATGTATATATATTAGATATACATACATAGATATATTATCTACGCGCAGACTAAACACAACTACGGGGCATGCATAGTTAGCTCAGAAAAACAACAAATAAAGTTTTGTAATTTTGAATTGCCTAATTATCAGTGATTGCAAGAAAGTGCACGAGATGCATGCATTTTTCGACGGTATGCATTGATCAGGATTGGCCGCCGGCTGGATGCCGGCAATTAGCATGACCAAAGTTAGCAATTAGAAAAAATGCTTGCAGTGCAAATTCATTATCTTCACAGTGACCTGTGATACCCATAAAGTTTTTAGAGTAAACCTTATCATTCCTAGTCGTTTCTTTGTCCGATCTAGCTTGATCGGACACTGAAGGGCGATAACGCGCCGAGCTGACCGTATACCAGTTTGCGAAAAAAGATGTCTGTACTCGCCAAATATTAATAATATTATGATTTTTTGTTCGTTCATCAATGCCAAATAACTTGAAACAGTCGCGGGTGCAGAAAGGCCTAGCATGCTGTGCGCGACAGACGCCACCACTAGTCCACCACCACCTGTTTTCTCGCAGTGCCAAACACCGATGCACAAAATTAATGAAGCGTGCGCGACAATCGGGATGTTCGTCGCATTTGCAATGACCACAGCAGATCGTATCAAAGGTCGATAGCAGCTATCAGCCGGCAAGCCCACATTTCTCACATTCACAAAATACGCGATCAAAGCTAGGTTGGCTAGTGAATAATTTTTATAGAGAGAAGCAAAAATTTATTTTCATCTCTATTTTCGTATTACCAGTAGGATGTTCTTCGGTACTTTTATTATTCAATGAAAATCAAATATGACCTTTTTGACTTCGTAAATTGCTTTTAATTTGTTTGCACTGATATTTTTTCTATTGTACAGCATGTCGATGGTGGCTCCATTTTGCATCGGCATTACAGTGTACATGTTGTATCGGAATTCTCCCTCGCCAATGCAGCATTATAAAGTTTATGAACCTCCTGATTCACGGATGTATTGCCCAGATTTACGCTGGTACCGTCAGCCGCGTGTTTCAATTGGATCCGGATTTAAAGCTCGAAGAACCTATAATAGTATCGTTACCGGGCCAGCTGTAAGTGTATAACAGTATGTTCAACATTTTCATTGCTTTCGTTACTTTTTTAGGCAGATTTCGGTGCTTGAGAAAACTGAAATTTCAACTTAATACGGAACTGATTTTTTAATTATTTATATCATTTTACGTTTTTACATTTACAACTGCAGTTTAGGCAGCTCTTTGAGAAAATGTCTAGCTGCGTAAGAAAATGAGAAAACGGCTTTGAGAAAATGTCTGGCTGCGACAAAGAAATTTTGTAAGGCCATTGCAGTGCGCGTCGATCTCAGCGATTACATACTAAAAAACGAGGGAATGCGGCTTCCGGTGCAGTTGATTAGACATCAGAGTCCGTACGTATCCGTACTGGCTAATTCAGACGGACCCGCAATATACCGGTAGCACACAGATTAACTCCCTTCCGCTGTTAAAGACGTTCAATGTTTTCACGATCGTTTTTAATCTGCCATGACGTTTTCGCCAACATCTCCGGTTCTCGATATGCGCTACTGCGACTATGACTCGGTAGGCACAGGCAGGGCCGTCGTTAGACCCCTATCCAATTTTCAAAACACTACTCCTCCTACAGTTTCCATCCGTTAATTTTTCTGAATACACCATTGAACTCAGCGTAAAATTCTGAACAAGATGATTGAGGCCGATTTTTGAAATTCAAATTTCCCCTGGATCGACTACCACGGGCGGTTGCCCTGTGCGACAAACATGTTTTTGGGGCTTTCCCCCCTGGCCCCCTAAACATATTTGACACTAAAAAACACGTTTTTGGCTTGTTTTTACTCGTTTTTTATCAAATTTAAATGGTTTTGAGCGATTTTCTTTTTGCTGTGCCAAACAGGACCAACTTTCTAACCAGTTTCACCAAGTATGCAATCGCTCCGGGCTACCAAAACGAAGCTCTACTTGTTTTTCGTGCCGTCTTTTTGCTTGATCACCAGCTCGTGTAGCCGTTTCTCTTTGTAGAATAATATTTTACAAAACGCCAATGTTAGGTAAAGAAATGAAGGTGTTGAAACATTTTGTTATTCTAGCAAGCGTCAGCTCAGTATACGCACCTCGACATAAAAAACATGACAGACTTTACAATTTTAAAAAGTTACGAACGTCGACCGTCGACAAATCCTGTTTTACCAACTTTATTCGTGATGATCTTTCGCGGTCTTTTAACGACATGTCGATCTACTCGGAAAAGGAAGGGGGATGTAGAATCATGAAAAAATTTAAATCACTCAATATTAGTTAAAGTTCAAGAAAAACGAGTAAAAACAAGCTAAAAACGTGTTTTTTAGTGTCAAATATGTTTAGGGGGCCAGGGGGGAAAGCCCCAAAAACATGTTTGTCGCACAGGGCAACCGCCCGTGGTAGTCGATCCAGGGGAAATTTGAATTTCAAAAATCGGCCTCAATCATCTTGTTCAGAATTTTACGCTGAGTTCAATGGTGTATTCAGAAAAATTAACGGATGGAAACTGTAGGAGGAGTAGTGTTTTGAAAATTGGATAGGGGTCTAACGACGGCCCTGGGCACAGGTGATTAATCATAAAACACTGGAAAATAGATTGCCTACTTCTGGTCATTCTGACCGATGTCCACTCATGGTAGCGATATATTTGATATTGACAATCTTTTTAGAATAGAGTGAAGAATCATTTGAGCAAAACTTTGCATTTTTTTGGGAAATGTAAGAAAAATCTCTGAGCGCATTAGGACGTACGAGCTCGTATCAAACTGCAGCAAGTTAAACCAGATCAGAATTTGGAAGCATGTCAGGCGATTACATTTCAGCATTCTGCGTTGTCCACTTAATTGTATTGTGCCGCAAAGAATTTCGTCTTCCACCCAAACAAATTTAAAATAGGTAGGACAGTAATGTTGTACTATTTATTATGTGTGCACATACGTAAATAAATAATGTGCACATGCGTACTGTTGTACGTATGTGCACATTATTTATTTATTGTTGTACTATTTATTGTCAGGCTGACAATACATTAAGTATGTCATATAACGTATGTGCACATTAAAATCATACCGATTCATACGTTATATAGAGTATCTGGATGGAATAGTGGTACTAATTCTATCGACGCTAATCATAGACTGGTTGGATTCCTGATTGCTCATTTAAATATTTCTATGCTTGCATCAGTGAATGTTTACAATATCCCTTAATAATGATATATTGTATCAAAACTTTCTGGTTTTTGTTTGATGTTTTGTAAACATACAGATCATGGAATGGACATCTAAAACTGAACCATTAAAACAAGGGTGACTAATTTTTGTTCGATCACTACTAAAATTATTAATCGCAAAAATCCTAATTTTTTTCAGGATAAAATCCAGTTCGGTCGTGTGGATGTCTATCTTCAGCACAATTTCGTTGAATTTGTGCGACTGCTGCAGCAGCACAACACAAAATCAACGGAATCGGGCTGAAGATACCTGTCGGCGTTTTATGGGAAACAGGATGACCGGATTAATTCCGTCCGGTATGTCAAGCACTGCTGAAAATCGGTAAGGTGGGATGTTTTGTGGCCAAAACGAAAGAAACTACTTATATCCAGTAACCGGTTCCAATCTCATAAAAACGACGCCTTTTCTGACATAATTCTTGAATTCAAATTCATCCCAGTGTACAACTAACTGTTCTTTTAATTTGTTTTGTGATTCAAATAGATAAAATGCCGGTAATTTCAAGAATTGTGCTCCTTGAATGGTTATTCAGATATCGATGACAGTGCTTTTTATATTCACTGAAAACTTTATTTTAGCTTTTAATTTAAATCATGACTTTCTATATGCTGTCTTATGTTTCCTATGCACCACTTCAGTTTCCAGGAAGCTGGTTGGCAAGATCTCCATGCTTCAAATTCGGAAGTGCGACCGTATTGCCTATTCAGAAACCCACTGACGGATGCAACTCATCCGTGACTAGGTCTCTGAAAAGGCGACACACTGGTCATTATTGAGGGCATTAATCTCGGGAAGACTTTTGGCAGCAATACCAGCGGTGCACAAGCAACTTGCCGACGTTGCAGTCCAGTTAGCACCGTTGTACATCAAGGATCATCTGCCAGACGTATGCTGTGGAACACCTTCAAGGCCGCCCGTACTTCAGCGGAGATGTGGAAGTGGCTGTTGCTGGATTGTTCACCGCTCGGCCCGGTCCCAACTTCAGTCATTTCGATCGACAATTAACCGGCTTCTCACCAAAGTCTGGCGATACGGCTTCCGGCGTTCAGGTAGCCGCCATGCATAGCTTGTTGGCTTCATGATTACTATCGGAACGCAGGCAGACGTGTGGTCAGAAAGTTGGAACGAGTGTCTGCGATGCGCAGCGGCGGAATACAACGACCATAACATCTCTCACAGCGCACGCCGAGTTGGTGACGAGATGTTCGACTTCATTTAAAGGGTTACTGGATGAGGATCGACTGTCAAGCAACGGTAACTTCCGCATCCACATCGGAAATGTGGAAGTGGCTGTTGTTCGATAGTCGGGTCCCGGCGTTCAGATTGGAGGTGACAGTGTCGGCGCATGTGACGGACTCGAAAGTATGTAGACAGCTTACTCTAGTCCACGAGATACTGCTTACAGTGGTAGCCATAACGTACCTTGGTGGAATTACCTGGCTTTGGAATTTTGTGCGCTACAAAGTTTCTTCTGTGTCGCCCAGGACTGGGTCCGGCATGCTGATTCCGGCCGCATACTACGGATGGTTTGCTGCTAAAACTTCCGGGTGACGAGAATGCCCTGTCGGTTTATGCTGTCAGCTTCCAGCAATGTGCTGGAACCGAGTCTGCCGCTGAATTTTTTGACCTTTTTCGACTGTGTTACCATTCACGATCGCGACTGTACGAGCTGCGTAGCCAGCGCTTATAACCGGTGCATCCAGAGCTATCGCTGCCCTCGTTCTGCACCGGCTGAGGAGCTCGAAGGAAACTCAAGTACAATCCTGTGCACATCATTGTATTAGAGTTCGCCTCGAACGGCTCACAGTCGAAATATCTGCGAAATTATAAAGAATTCGTCAGAGAGACGAATGTGCAACAGAATCTTTAAGATCATCCGTGCAGTTAATTTGAGATAGCTTTGTTCCACATCGTGCCAGGACGGCGGTCAAGGTCATATTATCCTGTGCCATCCGTGTGCGATAAGAAGTGCGGAACCCAGTGACTGCTGAACCAAAGCGACCTGATTCATTATTTTTGTTTACCAAATCTGCAGCGGGATGTTACATCTGACATGCCATGACGTGATCCACCGTGCTCATATGCTACGCGCTACACTTAGATCACAATGAATTACATCTGGCATGTCGGGTCCGTGACAATAATTTTCTCAAAATCTGAGACTTTGGCCGGTTCAAGCGAACCCGGTATATTATCCGTTAACGGCACGTCAGCGAGTCATCAAGGTCCGGAACAAACAGTAAATGGCGGCAGCAAGCGACAGCCATGTGCGAGTTGGTGCGGTGTTCTCGGCCACCAAGAGGAAGCAGTGCAGTATTAATGCGTCATTTGACCTGCATAATTACTTGGTCAATTTCAGCTTCGCAGATCTGCATTCGCGTCAGCATTTATGTCAACCTGCTGCGGGTAGTGCACTGTCTGGCTGTCCTATCTCGTACCGGTAACTTCATAACCGAAAAGCGGCATTGCTGACCTGCTTCTCCGCGGTGCTCTTTGCCCATATGATCGAGAAGCCTGAATGTCTTCTAGACACTACTATTTCCTTTGAGTATCTGAAGCACGATTGTCACGTAGACCCCATGAAACAAATCCTCTGGAGGCATTTCAATTTTGCTCTACATTCGCTGATGTTGTTGTTCATCACCGTTTTCGGAGACGGCGAAAAAAGTGTTTCGAGGGTACGGCTTCCACAAAAACGATAACTCGGTAGCACCGTCTAGTCGGGTAACCGAAATGCGTTTTATTTCTAGTTTTCGAAATTTTTGAGATGTCGGGACGTCATTCTGATGGGAGTGGCTGTGCGATGTGCATAAGTAATGCACTCGTCTGCAGCCCGTAACGGTCTGTACTGCACAGTATACGCAGAGTGTACAATACACTGTTAATTTATTTTGCGAAATTACCTAGTAAAATTTATATACATTGATTAACAAATTTTCGTCAATTTGGTTGGGATTTTTATTGAATAATGAACATTAGTATGCAGCTGAAAAGCATTTCCTGGTCATGTTTTTACTGCTGCTACTTAGAATCTCAGTACAGAAAGCTTAATGATCAATTACAAATTCACAATCTGAAATTGTGTTTGTACACGGTGCGCCAAAGTACAGAGTATATTATACATATATACATAATCTTAACAACAATATCACCAGCAATTGTCTGAAAGCGGAATAATGGTAATGCTATTTGAAAAAATCGTTCTGCAAGCTCGTGTTATTTATGTATTATAGTAGGAAATGATTAAGTAATGTGGCAGTTCACAGTATGTACGGTAGATGCAGGATGACCGGAAATGAATCGCAACTAGCTAAAGAGACCTAACGTTAACTAGCTGATTGGCTGAGAAAGGGCGGCACTCATTAAACCAAACCTTTCGGTATACGCAAATATTCCACTACTAATCCGAATCAATTTTGGTATTTTACAAATGCCTTCGGCTTTATTTCCAAGTCACCAGTTTCCTACACGAGCCATATACATCCAAGATACGGCCATGCGGCTTTGTGTCGAATTTACTGTAATGCTTGACCACTGTCCAGCTGCTTGTCCCCTTATACGAAATTAAAAGCCTATAAATGTACAGTATCCCAGCATTGCTACAGGCGTGCAGTAGCGTATTAAACCCGGAAAATAACAAAACGAAACTCCATCTAATTTATAATATTAGCAACGATTAAAAAGGTTTACTAGTATGAATGATTTCCGCAAGGATATGTGCTGAATAGGATTGAGCGCTGACTTGCTAATGTTGGTTAGCAATAGCATGGCCGCATGAGCAAGGGTAGCTGAAAAAAGGCGGATATTGTAGATGGTTTGGGCTAATGCCACTACGCCGCACTACGTACAATTAAAACATTAAAGTCGCACTACAGCACACTCCATAATTGGGCAAATGGTACTACATTTGAACCATTTGGCTGTCTTTCATTTTTACTGCAGTTGTCTGTTGGCACTACAAGTAATCAATTGTCTTCCGATCGAACATGCAACAATACGCTAAACAAATAAAGCAATACGTACTACTTCCTAACTTAATTTTGAAGCAGTACTAGTAGTGTCTGGTTATTGCCGTGATAATTATGCCTGATAAAGTATGCTGAAATACGCTACAGATACTAACAGGTTCAATATTGATTTTGAAATTACTAATTAAAATGATGCGTTTGTCATTATATATCTCTGATATCGACGCTTAGAAATAAGTAAATCAGGCCTAATCTTTAACAGTGTTTTAGGGCAATATTTTGAATGCGAAGCGGCAAGTGGCACGTAAGAAGAGCCCAATAATACGAAAATTATTTTACATATGCTTATATTTTATGTTGGTAACATACCAGATGGCTCGTATGGTCCCACTCTAGCACCGTCCGGTTTTGCGACAGATAACCCACACCATCAGCAGTATCAGTGCCAAAACGCCCGCAACCACGGCTCCAACGACAATGACCACAATGTTTCCTGCTGTGTTGGCGCTTTCGACTTTCACCTGCACTATTGCGGTTGCCGCGACAGTTACATCACTGGTCGGATTCGTGACTACACACGTGATGTTGACTTCCTTGTCTCCGTGTGCAGGTGTTACCATAATGCTGGCGTGTGATATTGCCCCTCCTATCCAACTGTTTGCTCCTACACAAGGAAATGTTCCGTTTGTTTAGGGTGTTCTGGTATCAGTTTTTTTAGATTTGGCCTATATGTACAAATTCGTGTACACCGACGAGACTTTCGCACAGCACTCCCAAACACTTTTTTGCATTGCATTATGGTATTTTGTAGGCAAAAGAATTGTGTACGTAGTTGAAATCCGTTTGCGCGCAACATTCGGTTGCGGAGTTATGAGGGTAATAAATTAAAGAATGTATTCAGTGTAAAGTCTATTATGGATCGATCCTTTCAAATTTTGCACGTACATAACGATGAAGATTGTTTTGTTACGGATCCAGACTTCTACGATTTTTTCGAATTTTAAAATGAATTTTAAAATTTTTAAAATTCATTTTAAAATTCGAAAAAATCATGAAAGTCTGGATCCGTACCAAAACAATCTTCATGGTAATGCGCATTTATGTGCAAAATTTGAAAGGATCGGTCCATAATGAGACTTTGGTACACCTGAATGCATTTAAACTTTTGGAATATTCTAACAGCCATAACTCCCGGACCGGATGTTGCGCGCACAAACGGATTTCACGCCTATGTATACAAATCTTTTGGCTACAAACTACCATACAGCAATGCAAAAAAGTGTTTGGGAGTGCGCGACAGCGAAAGTTCCCGTGTATGTACACGAATTTGGTGCTATGTACCGGGCCAAATCCCTTAAGTGCAGTAAGTATACCCTTTTCACTGCAGTCGGTGTGGTTGTACGAACTCCCCCGTCCCCTCAAAGGATGTATGGACCAGGTGAATTTTATCAGTGGGTTGTTCTTTCCGGCATGACAGTAAGCTGCGAAGGTTTCGTTTGGTGGAGAGACTGATGGTGCTGTTACTAACACGGATGCTTTCTCGGGGCCATCTACAAAAAAAGAAGGCATTATTTAATATAGTAGTTATCTGTACTTTTAAGATCCGAGCGCGGCGCTCATTATTTGCTCATAGAACAGGTTCGCTTTACGGTAATATGAAATAAGTTGACACCGCACTGGACCAAAAAATGCTTAACATGCATGACAATATGGTTACACAAAAACTACTCGTACTACGTGCATGACAATATGGTTACACAAAAACTACTCGTGTCTATGACTACTCGTACTTAACGATATGGTTACATAAAAATTCTAGATTTACAGAATTCTTAACTTTAAGTACATAACACAGTACTCGAACTGCAAGTGCAAAAACTCTTAGTGGAATGATTTTGTTTAAGGACTAATTTGATTTATTGCTTTATTCAGTGGACAAAGGCAGCTCAAACAATCTTATAACATCTTACACCGTATGTACCAAGTAAGAGATAACCTTAAATATTTTCACTATTAGTTTTGAAAATTTGTTTCTTGCTTCATGTTTAAAATTAGATGATATTGTATTCTACGAAGTACAGAATTAAGTACGTAAGGTACATTCATACACACGCACATATTACGCGGAGTGGCAGTTTGGCGGATGAATTGCTCATTTCTCCGTAGATTCTGTTGATGCTTTTACATTCGACAAGGGCAGTGTTATTATCTCGGTGGGGAACGAACTGGTAAGCCACATTTAGCGGTTTGTTATCCGGGCCGCTGAATGATTCGGCAACCATCGCTTTGCCGATATACAAAAGCAGCTTGGACGTGTGCTTTGCGTCCACGGAGTCCATGCACACAACAGTCGAAAGTTGACCACTATGCACCTGAATGCGCTGGTTCGTGACATTCGAGTCGGAAAACTTTGGCGTTCCTGCAACAGCCAATCAGGATCACAAACAAGTAAAAGGCAGGATGCGCATGATATACAGTTACGAGATACATACATATCTGCATGTACTTTATAATTATGTGTCTGTACGTCTACATATATCCGTTAATGTACGAAGCCGGCAACAAGCTAGTGTTCAATTTGGGCTACTAAAAAATAGTAATACAGATGAATTTTTAAAAATTTAATGTCGATAAAAATATCCTTGACCTTTTCAGTCAATAAGTAAAATCATAACCAGCATTACTCAGTGTTCACTTATTCTCGCCCATACAGATGACCTTCGCCAACGCGCCTTTGAATCTCATTGTATTTGTAACGATTCTCACTTACGCACCATATGTTACCAGTTTGATGGCTCCTGACTGTTGCGCGTGGCCACCATCACCGAACACCAAGTTCGGCGCAACCAGCTTGCACTGCATGCCATCAGAGGGGGCGCTCTTTACGGCAGGATAATAAACGACGGCTTTCTTTACATCCGCAGGTACATTGTCGTTTTCGATTATGCATTTCCTGTCTGTATAATGCAGATATTTATTAAACAACTACTCAGTATTTCTTCGACAAAATTCTCAGTAACACTCCCTACTCTTGCAGGTCGTTGCATTCAGCTCTGTTCCGTTATGGAACCAACTCAAGTGGGCGTTTTTCGGGACATACTTGATCGCACAGGTGTACGTCACACCCGTTGTTCTGTCAGGAACGTAGGTGGTCTCGCCAGTAACATCTTGCTGGTTTACTTTTATTTCTAGAAATGCAAGCAATAATAACGCAATTTGTCGACCAGTAATAAAGCCATTACTTACCGAATTGGCTAACTTTAAAGGTTACCGTGTTTTCGACAAGCCCCGCCCCACTCTGCACCTGGCACATAACGCTGCCTTGATCTTCGACCTGGACGTGCGATAGTGAAGGTGGACGTCCCTGGTTCTGTTGTCACATTGTATCGCGTTTTCTTGTCCTGCGTCGTGTCCATAATTTTGGCCATGTTATGCAGCCAGGACACCGTCTTATTTGTAGCGTCCGGGTGTTTGCACGTGAAGACAGCGGAAAATTGGCAGGAACATTGTGCGCCTCGAGTGACGGCTTTGTTGCTTCCTTGGTCCCTGGACAAAATGTCGTAAATTAGCAAGACTAATTAAACTAACTTATTAACTTTATTATGAGACTCATGCAAAAAGTTCATGCAGGAAATCCCCTTACCAGACGGTATGTTATCGGACGGCAGTAAATCGCTTTTGGCCTGTACTCGCTGGCAAAGCCCGATGGCTGTGGCACTGGCAATCCACATCCAGAGCGTCCTCATTTTTCCGTAGGTGTATGGCCTACACGTATAAATTAAAGAGCAAATATGTACGAGCGGAACACAGACACTGACTATTTAGTGGAATTTGGAGGGCATTTTACCAAAGTGTAATACCTATGTAGAAAAATTATGAAAATTAGGCTAATAATGTGAGCCAGTGAAAATGACATGCTAAATGTATGTAGAACACATTTAAATTTAATACTTACTTACATTTAACACACTTAAATTAATACGCACAACTAAAATAAAAAGCACTTAAATACTGTGAATACGCACAACGCAAGTAAAATGAGCAATACCCGCGTGCATGCGGGTTTTGTAATGCACTGTGCACAGAATATTTCAGACGAGAGAAAGCATGGGGCTCTATGGGTGGAATCGAAGTTTCTTTTATTTTAACGTTTTTCAGGAGAGATTGGAATGTCAGGCAGATAGTAAAACGTAGAGAATTTTTTTCTCTACATTTAGATGCAGAATCGATCAAGCAAAACTTTCTGAAATAGTTTCAGAAAGCATTAAACGAAAAAGTCTTGTACTGTATTGCTGCACTGAACTGCCAAACGAGGGTGTTCGCAAGGTGGTTCAGCAGTTGGAATTTTTCGGTAAAACTCTTTTTGCATTGCTCAGCTTATATTTTCCTGGACAAGTTATATACTGAATTGTAGAGAATTAAATTTTCCTCAATTTATTATGCAGCTAACGGCTGATATAGCTCAAGAAAACGTTAGACAAGCGTAAAAGACTAGAGCTCCTGTACAGACACGGTTAAGGGTCACTGTTTTCGAGCTATTCCGTTTTCCCAAACCCACTTTTATTGCTAGTGATCCCTTAAGGCTTATTAGAATATACGAGTTAACATAACACGATAAATTTTATTGCGACAACTTGATAACCGTATGGCGTATTTGTAGTTTTTTTGCCCGTTCTGAAGGTAACAGCATTAACAGTCACCATGCATAAAAAGAGCAACAGCAATAAACATTACGAAAAGAAAATCGCTAAGCTGCCAATTATTTCAAAAAAAAAAAATTAAAATACTTGTAGAATTATTTGCCAGATATTGCATAAATGAAATATTTATATCTGCATATAATTTTTTATACTGATGATAAGACCGATAGCACGCAGATGAAATAGCCACATTATTAATTATAACAAAGTCACAGTTTTTCCACTTACAGGTGCGGTATGAGTGTGATGTGTCCTTCCGAAAGAAGGACTATAGTCCGAAACAAGGAAGAAAACGAATCACACCGATACACTGACACCACACAAGTGCAATAGCCGTAAATTTACACGCTGAACCCGTGGGAACCGTATAATAAAAAACTGGAGGAGCTGGTCGTTTAATTATCACAATACTGCAGCATGGATTCTGGACAAAAACAGGCCTAAAATCAACGGCTGATCAACGAAAAACTTCTGCAGCAACCACTAACTACTCTTGTCAGGCTAATACGCAGTGTTCAAATACATGATAAAACGCTGCAAAATTCGAATACGCCTTTTTGTACTCTCACACCTCTTGTTCCATCAAGGGTTCAGGAATGTTTTCCAGCATGCTCGCCAAGACTTGTTTCGCAGCGACGTTCTTACCGTCGCACGAGATTCGAATTCAGACGCTATTGCAGTTTTACCAATTTACATGTAAAGTTTGATTTTCTTTTCCGTGACATTCAGTGCAGTGCTGCGTTTTGTCGCGCAAGCAAACAGTTTCTGCAGTACGGAAAACCGCGGTTTGCGACGATATCGCCGCAACGTTAAAATTAAAGTGATGTTCAGTTATTAACTAACGTTTAATATCATGTAGAGGTACCGGTATCTTTACGTATTCAAATAAAATGCTTGCATCTGAATTTGATGCTACCACTAAAGTAATTATTAATTTAGTGATAACATCACAGTTCTGATGCGCAGATGAATACGAATACGAACAGTTGCCGGTACTTCTACATAATGTTTTTCAGTGTGCTAGCAACAAAGAAGAAACGGAACCTGGCTGGCTTTGATAAAAACGCTGACAGCCGAAATGGCTACGGGAAAATCAGGGAGACCTATTACACTAAACTGTCTGACTTACGATGCGAAATCATTGCTTAGTATTGCATATGGATGATGGAATAATAATATAAGAGTCGTACCGTAGTAATAAACGGTATAAGAAAACAGTACAAGTTGTAAACGGTACATGTACCGTTTACTTTTATATACAATTCATATACATGTACCATCTACTCGCTTACTGTCGCGTTTAATGAAGAAGTTATGACTTTTATTATTATTCCCATTCCTTTTTTATTATTTTATTATTATACTTTTATTATTATTATTCTTTTTTTTAATATTATACCTTTTATTATTCCTTTTATAATTATGTAAAAGTTAAACTCATCTGAAGACTTGTTGTAATGATGTCGCTGTGCTTTGAGAGAATTCCACTGTAGTACATTTTCATTCAATACGGCACTAATTAAAGTCTTTCGGTTTTTGTTACTGTAAGTACGATCAACAACGTACGACGCTATCAACCGTTATACGATTGGGAAGTGCGAATGTCTACGTAACTGCACACGCACAAAACATCAAGTTCAACGCTTCTCTAAATTTTGTATACCACTTTATATGTATTAATTCGGCGATTAAAAAATAATATGGATAAACGTCTGTAGTCATCAAACTGCTTTCGGCTTTATTTCAAGCTTTAATATCATTGGTTGAGCAAGTCACTGCAGCATTCTGGATGTCTGAAAAAACCATCAGTCGGGCCGTCGGCATTACCCATTTTTCTTAATTGCAGTATTCCACACACACCATATACAGTGTTATACGTCCATGCGGCATTCTGTCGAAATGATCGGTGCTCATCCCGCGTATACGAAAAATGTACGCAGATTAACCAGAAAAAGAGCAACAACAAAACTGCATAAGTAATGATACAATATTAACGGTAATTAAAAAGTGTACGAGTATGCATGAGTAAATTTGCAACAATCTGCGCTGCATGACTGATCGCCGGTTGGTTAGTGCAGGTTAGCACGGCTGCTCCAACAAGGGGAAACTGTAAGAAAAATGGCGAACACTGTAAATTCACTGTCCTCATACCTGTGCTTACAAATATTTGAAACAACGTGTATTCCAAACAGTGTTTTGCGACAATTTTAGAATGCGAGGTAGCAAGCAGTACATAAGAGTGTGGTATTAAGTAAAACTGTTTTATACGCGTTTACATTAGTGACGTACCAGTTGGCTCGCATGGTCGCATTCGGGCGCAGTCCGGCTTTGCGATAGATGACCCACACCACCACCAGTATCACTACCAAAATGCCCGCAATCACTGATCCAACAACAATGGCGACAATGTTTTTTCCCGATTTGGCGCTTTGGGCTTTCGCATTCACTACTGCGGTGGCTGCAACGGTTACCCCGCTGACCGGATTCGTGACAACGCAGGTGACGTTGACCTGAGTGTCGGCGTAGGTGGGTGTTACCAAAATGTTGGCGAACGATATTGTCTCCCCTGTCCAACTGTTGGGTCCTACGCAAGTAAATGTTCGGTTTTGTAGCCAGATCTTCGGTTTAATTTTTTTAGGCGCAATAACCATACCATTTTTACTACAATCCGTGTGGTTGACGGAACTGCTCCATCCCCTCCTAGGATCTACTGTCCAGGTAAACGTTATCATCGGATTGTTTTTTCCAGCATGGCAGCGGGCTTCGAAAGTTTCGCTGGGGGAAAAGACTGATGGCGCTGTCAGTATCACGGATGCGTTCTCGGGGCCGTCTGCAAAAAAAGGATATCTGATGCCTTTATCAGCCCCATTATCTGTGCATTATCTGTTCGAACAGGTGCGCTTTACTGTGATTTACATCAGTTAACACTGAACAGCGCACGGAACGACGCAGTGCATTTTCTGACAAATTTTGTTTTCAGAATTTTTACATTTAAGCGCATTAAGCTGTACTGGAATTATACTGTAAGTGCAACGATTTAAAGTAGAATGATTTGGCTTCTAATACAATTTTAACTTATTGTCTGAGACAGCGGCAGATGTCTGTCTGTGCACTTCACAGTTGACAGAAGTGGTAAGTTGATCCAAAACATGTAGAAAATAAAATGTAGCTATAAATATTCTCGATTTTAGTTATCGAAATGATATGTTTTGTTTCAGAATTACAGGATTTTGTATTCTACTTAGAACTGTACTGGAAAATATAAACAAGAAGTACATAATGTATATACGTACATACGGTACATAAACAGAACACACATGCATGACACGTACATATTACGCGGAGTGGTAGTTGGGCGGACGAATTTTTCATTTCTCCGTGAATTCTGTTAATGCTTTTACACTCGAACAGGGCGTTGTGGTTTTCTCGGTCAGGAGAGAACTGGTAAATCACATTAAGCGGTTCGTTATCCGTGCCGCTGACCAATTCGACAACCTTTGTGTTGTTGAGGTACAAAAGCAGTTTGGACGTGTGGCTTGCGCCCAAGGAGTCTGTGCACACTAAACGTGACGGTTGACCGCTTTCCACCTGAATGTAATTCTCTGCAATTGTGACATTCGTTCCGGTAAATTTCGGCTTTCCTGCAACAGCCAGTAATGACTCAAATAAAAGTCAGGATATGCATAATATACTGTAGAGTATGGTATAAAACCAACTGATTTAACAAGATATTAAAACTAATTCTAAATTCGCTTGAACGGGGCAGACACTGGGCTAGCGTTCAATTAGGTGCCATCGTTGGCATAATTTATCATGTAGAAAATACTGTCGAATGTTTCAGTCACGCATGCAGCCAGCGTTTAGTCAATCTCGCTAATATTCAAGGGCGATTTTCACCAATACGTAATTGAAATGTGCTCAAAATAATACTGTATTTACATTAATTTAAGATCACTTGCGTACCATATGGTATTAGTTTGATGACTCCCGATAGTAGCGCTTTGTCACCAATACCGTCCGGCGACGATGTGCTGACCAGTCTACACTGCAGCTCGTCGTAAAGGACGTCTTCTATGGCAGCGTAAAGAACGGTGGCTTCCTTAACATCCGCAGTTGCAGCGCCGTTTTGGATTTCGCAGTTTTTGTCTGTATATGTAGTGAGAATATTATTGAACAATGTATTATGTAGTGTGAATATTGTTAAACAACAACTAATATATATCCAACAACAAATATATAAATATTATTCATAAAATAATCCTACCGTAGGTACTAGTAGTAGAATCTCACCTTTGCAGGTTGTCGCGGTCAGCTCGGTTTCCTTATCAAACCAGCTCAGTTTGGCATCTTTCGGTGCATACCGGATAGCACAGCTGTACGTCACGTTGATTGTTCCGTCAGGGATGTAGGCGGTGTCGCCTGCGACATTTTGCTGATTTACTTTTATCGCTGCAAATCAGGCAATAATAATAACTTTGTTTTCCCAGCAGTAATAAAATGTCTGACTTACAGAGTTCGCTAACGTTAAATGCCGCCGTGTCTTCGACAGTCCCTGCCCCACTCTGCACCTGGCATGTAACATTGCCTTGATCTTTGACCTGGACGCGTGCGATAGTGAGGGTGGACGTTCCTGGCTCCGTTTTCACGTCGTATTGCGTATTCTTGTCATCCATCGCGTCCATAACCTTGGCCTTGTTATGCTGCCAGGACACCTTTTCCTTTGTAATATCCTTGTGCTTGCACGTGAAAACCGCGGAAAAATTGGCAGGAACCGGGCGAGTCTCGACTAATGGTTTTACTGCTTCCTTAGTTCCTAGATTCGACCCAGCAAAATGTTGTGAGTTAGCAAAGGTTTAATACTCGTACAATACAAAACGTCCGTGCAAAAGGCTTCTTCTTACCAGGTGGCAGTGGATCACTTTTTGCCTGTACTGGCTGGCACAAGGCGATCGCTATGGCACCGGCAATCCAAACGAAGTGTGTCCACATTTTCAGAAGCTGTATATCCTTACCCTACAAGCACGAAGTGCGAGTGGAAGTGGCATTAATTTTGATATTTAATTTACTTATGTTAATTGCGTCTCACAATAATAGGATCATCATATTAAAGCAACAATTAGACAGTATTTCGCGTGTATGCAGTCCTACGATCAGGACATCTAACGCATGGGAAAATCTGCAAAATTTTCTACTAGCTGAAGCACCTGTGTAAGTAATTATAACTCTACAGAGTGTATAATCATGGTTCTGATCACCAGGCGCATGTGATGAAATCGGCATTCTGATGACACCACATGGAACTTGCAATCCGTGACCTGTAGTTCTTTACCAACCGATGAACACGTTTCGGTTCTCGAATCGACACCGACTCTGACGAGTGCGTTGGGCGTACTAGTTATATTGTATACCGTATCTCACTTACATTTTCGTTAAAATCCAAACAAGAGTTTAAAATTACAAGATACCATTTCATGTCAGGATCAATTTCCATAACGCATCGTTTATTTCTTATCCGGTCTTTAGAATCTGATGATGATATTAGTAATTAACATGCAGTTTTATGAAAAGAGCATCGGCTTAATACGTATTAGTTGTACCGTTGTACGAAAACAAAACTGAAAAGTTGGCAATTACTCTGTAATTCGGGAAAATTACAAAACTTTTTAAATAGTACTCGAGAGTATTTTGCAATTATCGCAGCGCCCTCGATAACCTTGATACACAATTATAAAATATAACAGTGAACGTTCAAATGTAATAAAATGAAAATACCCAGTGGATGATTTGTCAGCTTGCAGAAATCAAAATTATAATGATATCGGCACCTAATGCTTTATACTAAAACCGACAGCACTCAGATAAAACAGCCTTGTAAGTAATTTTCTCCACTTACTGACTTATAATTGTAGTAACGGGTGACTGTGATGCCCCTCCAAAAACAAAAACAAAAACAATATGAGGAAAGCGGATCACAAAGATCGTAAGGAGGTTTACACGCTGAACCAGTGCTGGGAAACGGGGAATCGCGTAAATCAAAACTGGCAGAGTTGGCCGTTTAATTGTCACAATACTGTAGTATGAAGTCTGGACAAAACTAAGCAGAAAACTAACGGTTGATAAACGGCAGTAATCATCAGTGACAACTATCTTTGCAGCTCAACTGCCTCAACACGCTGGTAAAACGCTGCAAAATTCGAATGTGCCCTTTTCTGCTTCCAGACCTATTGTTCCATCGAGGGTTCAGGAATGTTCTCCCGCATGCGCGCCAAGGCGTTTTTGCAGCGTTCTTATCGTCGAACGAAATTCGAATTCAGACGCTGATGTACTTTTATAAATTGGTCTGTAAAGTTCGATTTTGTTTTCCATGACATTTCAATGCACTGCTACGTTTTGTCGCGCATGAAAACAGTTTTGCAGTACGGTAAACCGTGGTTTGCGATGGTAATGCCGCAATGTTGAAATTAAAGTGATCTTCAGATTTTAACTAACGTTGAATGTTATACACCCTGTCCACGCCAAGTTGGCGGCATGGCATTTTATTTTTCTGCTGAATCGTGTTGCGTGTTAATATCCCCTATTTTAAAAGTTTACAGTGCAGTTTTTTCTTGCGCATTTTCTGAGTGTAAATTCACTCGACTTTTTGTTGCGTGTCGCGACCAGCACCTTCGAAGCGAAGGCATCGATTGCACGATGCATGGCAGCGTTTAAAACGAATATAATTCACCCAGAAATTCAGGAACAACTTTAGGCGCTTGAGATTAGGGATACTTTGAGAACAATTGAGAGGCTGTTTCGTGAGAAAAAACTGAAATTCGTTTGCTGGACCAAACCCGCAAAACGCCACGGGGAGCAAAATCGTTTTTACTTCAAAACAAAGCTCTGCCCGAAAACAATTTAAGTGGCCATTGGGATTTCTCAGTCTCCAAGGTCGCGCTCTTAATTTGCGAACGGTGATGCAAAAGTTGACGCCCATTTCCTCCTTGACTGTATTTTGCAAAGCATGGTCAAAAAGGACTTCCCACGGCTGCACGGTGACCTCGCGAAGGAGACCGCTCTACATTTTGACCACGCCCACCGCTAAACCGCTGCCCTGACCCAGGAGGGACTTTAAGTCAAGTCTCTCAACTGCACTCTGAAGGACCACTGGGTGGGTAACTTACCCAAATTGAAGCCGGTGGACTAAAGCATTCCTGGGAATTTAAAATAAATTTTGAATAATGGGAAGGCAGCCACGGTAGCTAAACTGCATCGCATTGTCAACGGAGGCTGCTCTAGTTTTGATCTTCTTGTGATTCGTCACACGCTCCAATCTTAGATACCCTGTGTTTAAAAGATGTGGGATACATTGGGTGATACCGTAGAAGTTGAAAAAATTTTAAGTTTTTGACCGTGGGTTAACAGAAAATTTTTAAAGGGAAGCCGCCAACTTGGCGTGGACAGGGTGTATATGTACCTAGAGGTACCGATATCTGCACGTATTCGTATACAGTAGAATGCTGCGCATCTGAACTTGATGTTACCACTAAATTAATTTAAGTTGATAATATTTTAAATTATATAATAGTTGTTTATGTTATTGATGTGATGGGCGTGTGATTAATAACTTTTAAATTGTCGTGCAAACCTTTGGCGTGTTTTTTTTTTTAATTTTGGATTTTGGACTTAATCCTTCCATTTTTGCTGTGATGATAATAATATTGTTAAGCAGTTTGTATTTTGTACATTCTATAACAAAGCGCTCGACGTAAAAAATTATTATGTTGTATCAAACGAACTGATATTTAAAGGCATCAGCAGTTCTAATTTTGTACGCTACGCTCAGATATAGTGTTTTTATGGTGCAGTAAAATAAAAAAGTAAATCAACATCCTACGCTGTTCGAAATTCCTGCGTCAGTTTACAGTTAAACTAAGCAATAACTATATATGTACCAAAAACGTTGACCATGAATAAATACTGTATCATGAGATACGAGTTACCTTATAGCTGTTTGAAGGTTGACGAGTCCACGTCTCATGTCTGCTACGTCTTTGGAAGTGTTTTATAGCCAATTTTGGTTTCCACCCAAAAATTTGTAGTAGTGCATACATTTTGTACATTCGGCTTTGTGCCGACTGTCGAAATGATCGCATGTCCACTGTCCAGCTGCTTTGTAGATCGAAAAGATCCTTATACTCCCAAATGTACTGCAGCCATGTGGCATAAATTTCGAAATCAGTAAACGAAACTCCATATTTTATTGATCAAATTATCAGAAAAAGAGACCGATATTAGTATTGTACTTCTCATATTGTCGTTTACAAATTATGTGTGTTTATCAACCGTTTCTGGAAAAACTTGTCGAATGCTTAGTCCGACGTAATAAGAGTTCAAGAAATATTAATTTGTGATTTTGTATCTACTCAGGCTGATATCATGGGTACGAGGTATCAGATAGCGTGCAGGGTCGTGGGTAAAGTACAGATAGTTGTGTTTCGCAACGGATGGCACCTCCGTTTACCACCATCGACCCCACCATGCCCGCACTGGTCCACCGCCATTGACGGCATCTTCACATTGACCGCATTTACCGATGTTGTTGCCATTACGGTTAACGACGTTGATTACACTTTTTCCCGTAACTTCCTCGTTTACTGGCGACGTTCTGCGCGGAGGTAGGTGGCCATTTCCTGCAGTTTACAGGAGAGTAAAATCGTTGCGATGCGTGTGTCACCCACATAGCAAAATTTGCATCTTGAGTTTTGCAAAATTTGTTTTTCCGCACAATATTGGTAGAGATTAGTTCTGCCCGCTTGAGCACCGGCGCGTGGGCGACAATCACTATGGAGCGTTTCCGTCTCGAATTGTGGTGCTCGAGGGGGAAATCTTTTTATTCTTTTGCATTTTGGCTTTCATGCACTTTTAATGCACATTACATTGAGAAAGCATGTCTTAAAATTTACAAGCGTGGAAGTATTATGTTAATTAAGCTACGTTACTTTGATTTGTACTTGACCATCAATCGTTCGTGTGGGAATGCAATCAATCGGTATGTACTTAATTGGGTTTTTAGTGTATATGCACAATGTATTCGTATTTAATATAAGCCTTTATTTATGTAAGTAAGTATTTGTGCTCCTTTGTTAGCTCTGTTGCTGCGTAATTGTTAAAAGCAGCTTTTTGGTTGGTTTTATTAAAGACAATTTTTAAATGCGAGGCAAGTACAGGTATATTTTGCGCTTGTTCATCCAGTTATATGGTGCAGTCTATCAGTCTTCTTCCAGTCAAACAACTCCGCAAATTGCACCCTGATAAAAATTTGCTTAAACCAAGTAATCCCAGTTAAGCAGAACGACGCTGTTGTCGGCAAAGACTTTGACGCGCTTATCAGCACCATTCTTGGGGTCAAACCGAACACCGGCATGTTGGATCTTCAGATTCACTTCATCTTTCTTTCCAATAGCCGCCGTCAGCTTGTTGGATACATCGATGACCGCCACGATCTCCGCATAGCGATGCTGATAGGAGCGAGGGTGGAATCCGTTGATTTCGAAACCAAAGAAGACGGAGCTGTTCCTGGAGAAGCGCTGTTTGACCTTTTTAACGGCGTCCTCGATAGCGCGCGACATGGCTCCTTTGTCCGCTTGCATGTAATTGATGGGGAAGAAGCCGCTGTCGTAGTTGTCATCAGTGGTGCTATTTTCGTCGTTGGAGCATTTGATGCTGACCGGCTGGAAGTCGGGGTAGATATCAAATGCGCTAAAATTGCAGTAGTTATTCAATTTGGTCTCGGGAATCCCGGTCTCTTTAACGGCGCTGACAGTCCCGGCAAAAGGCTGGCAACCACACAGGAAAAACAACGACAATAGTGGACATGGTAAACAAGCAGTTATTACAGTAACGCAGTACAAACAGGACAGAATACAAAAACTCAGTAAAGAAAACTTACTAAGATTGCTGCTTTTATACCAGTGAAATGCTGAATGGAGCAAAGTTCATTCTTCTGTTCGAAGAAGACACACGGCTGAGTTTGCTGTTTGACATGTCTGATTGGCTTGATAGTGCCCCTGGGCTCTAATAAAGGCAGATGTACTTGTCCGTGTCACCGGTTTATCAGGCGATTTCCGCGATTGAGACACTTGAAACGTCAGCAAAAAAAGTGGAGACGTACAAAACGATACAACGACTCCAGTGAAGTGAACTTGTCAATGAATCACTTGCAACCGATTTGGTTACCTCGTTTCTTAATGTACATACTTCAGACTTCAGAGAACTTGTTTTGAACGGATTCCCAGAACAATATGACGAAGAATCAACTGTGCTACGGCATGTTAGCGTGGGTTACATAGTGAGTTACACTTCCCTTTAGCTGCGCTGCTCATTAGTATTTTGCCGGTACCTTCGCATTATTTTAATTACCGGTAAACTCTTCAGCAACAGTAGCTGGAGATTGAGAATCATAGGTTGATTGACAGCAGGAGACTATAGATTCTTGCAGTGAACATGGCGACATGAAAATAGTAAATAGCTGCACAAACCCAGTGATCCAACTGACCAAAATAAATCCATACTATATCATAAAATCAAAAGGCTTCAACGAAGTAAAAACTTGATGCAAATACTTTCTACTTAAGGGAGAATCAATGACAATTTACTCGAGGGTGTTCTATGATTTGGCGCTATATGCAACAGCGGAATGTAGGTAAGTACGCAAATTATGAAAGTGTCATCGTACATTTTATTTGTAACGACAACGTATACTTTACTTGTCACGCAGCTGTTCCCGCTGAACGTATTTGTTCAGATCTCCTATCACACTATGAAACGGTGACGAAAAGTTCTCTACATTACGTATACGAATGCAAGCATTTATGCATAAATATAATAATCTTTATGCATACTTTTGGAGATATGCAAATTCAGTACTTGGTTCGCTTTCCTGCGATGCACACGCAGACAGACAGTAAAATAATAAAAAATGGCGGATAAACAAAAGTTGTGACTATCGACGCCGGCTGGTTGTAATCCGGATGTCCGGACATTGAAATGTTGTACATGATCGTATTATATGTCTGACAATTATATAATTAGGCAAGAGCCAACGATATTAATTATAGCCAAAATCTCGATGTAACGAGTCTGCCGAATGCGACGCAGCAACATACAGAAACCGAGACAAGCGGATGGCAATGAAGAGTTCCGGAAGAGGATTCATAAAAGTAATGTATTAACATCCACAGTAAGGTATGCTGTGAAACAGTTTGAAATATATAATTTCGGCAGGGTGGAAAATTTGTATATTACAATGCCCGGTGTGGAAATACTAAGGACAAGCTGTGTCATCATGCACACCATATATAATGGTCTTTGACGAATTCAGCGTTTCTATTGCTTAGATTGCTAGCTGAGAGATTTTTGTAAATAATTAGTTAAGTCGTAATGCGAAAGCTGTTGGCCTCTCAAGCTGCTTTGACACAGTCGGAAAATGCATTGTTGCTCACGAAAAAATCTATCAGACTAAATGGCTCCAACAGCATTAAAGTTTCGTTAATTTTAAACGCAAAATAGTTGTACTGTATTATGGATTTGGGGTTACTGACGCCAGTTAACTTTATTTAGTTTAGTGAAGCAGTTTATATGCTGATGTAGTTTGCGGTTAATGAATGCCACTTTTGGCCAGTTTATCCTTTAAGAAATCGACATGTCGAAGGTCTTGTGAAGCCAAAACAATAAGTACGCCTCAGTACCTTAGTACCGTTGAAAAGTGATCAGTAGTAATTTTTACCTGACAGCGATCGTACAGATAACTTTAAGAAGCACGTTAAGCGATACGAGTACAAATATATCATGTATGTAAAGTGTATCGGTTAACGGACTAACTAAGAGCTCCAAACTTGTTGCCGGTTAATGCACCTAACCGATGAAAGACCAAAAAATGTTGCTTCATACCGGCGACCAGAAAACATATATTTAGTTATTACAAAAAAAATTGAGAAAATGGGCATCAGGCCAGAATAATGTGAACGAATTCGTTTGTCTGGTTTTTTAAGATCCCGGTATTTTTGCGATAGTCCCTGCCGACCACAGGTTGCTCAGACTGGACTTCCGACACTAGAGCTAAGGATCTCCTTCTCCGCTGCATGTTGGTCAGGATCATCGGAGCCTCAGTATTAGCAATACAAGTCAACGAGTGCACAAACTGCAGATTAATTTCTCGCATTAAACAGTATCACTCACTGCAGGCCTCCGAGGGCACACGTAAATGTTTGTCCATGAATGGTTTATGTATTTGTCTGACCATGAGTGCGCAAGCAGCAAGTTCGGACTGGCATCGGTGAAATTGTATAATTATACGGATCGGATAAGTCCAGAAATCATGCAGAAGCGTCTTGAAAAATATTTAAATTTAAAGCGGCAACAGTTATTCTGCAAACTCAGAGAGCAAATTCTGATGCGACAAGAGTGAATGAGTGGCGTTAGTTAAGAGTGGAGCCGGCACGCAAACGGATACTTAAAAATTTTAGCGAAGTGACACAGCTAGCGCTGATTTTGAGGCTCACGGTCAGTGATGTGCATGGAGATTTCACAGCGCATGCAGACATGACCAGCTGACGGCGCACCTTAACCTTATGCAAGCTTCTGTAATTTACTTGCTTCGCCAAGGGCAAACCATTAGCAAAACAATAAATTGTGTTATAAATCAAACATGCCTGCTCAAAGTTATCGAAAATTTATTTTATGCAGCGGCTAACCAGTTATGGCATGCCTTGTCCATAAGTACATATTGATAGCTTGATACATACAACCAAGTGAATATTCTCAACGCGCCAGTCACCTTCCAGCGACGGCGCTGACACACGGAAGAAATTAACCTAAACTACTCGCTGGAAAACTTATTGCCTAATTTCTGGCATCCTGGTTGGCGTTGTCTGGCTGTTGTTCGGGCGACCAGACCGTTATTTACTGGCTGCTGTAATATTCCATTATGGCTCGATTGCGTATCATTTTTGCTTCAACTATAGTTTTCTCTTGTCTGCTGTTTGCAGCGTCCGGTCAAGGTGAGCGAAATCATTTATGCATAAACAAAAATACTTAAAATACTTACAATAAAAATACTTACATATATCCATATTTATTTAGTAGTTGGTTAATTTTTCTTGGTTTCTTTGTTTAAACAGATGCTGAAAATCAAACTGTACATGCAAACGGAAATCGCAGCGAATCGGTGTGCGATACACAAGCATGCAAAAGCGCTGGTAAACCACTGTAAATTATTGCGTAAGCACCAAACGGTAAACTTTTGCGGTTACCTTTTGCTCTTTGTTCGATTGGATTATAGCGAAGAAGATCTTTGAGCGAATAAACACCACAGCCGATCCATGTGACGATTTTATCAGTATGCCTGTGGAAAATGGATATCAGATCATGAAATTTTTGATAATGAAACGCTTATCAATGATTTCTATTACTTAATGAAAAAGCTAGCACGAATCGGCCAAGGTATTTGATATTTCTGCTTGTAGTGGTTCTTGTATCGAGGTTTGCGTAATATTACTGAATTCGCAGATTTACTGGATAACACCACAAAAGAACCGTTTCCGTCCGAAGTTACAATGAAACATTTGTACCGGCAGTGCAAAGACGATGGTATTTACGGCAGTTACACAACGCAAACACCCCAACCCAGAATTATGATATAATTTAATCGAACTTTTGCGTTATAACCTGGATATTACATATCAGAACGGAAGTAGTTACGAACACAAAACTTTTATACCATATGGATTATCAATTATTCGTTAATTTCATAATATGGATTTAGCGAATAATTAATAATCCATATATTATGATAATCCATATAGATAATATCGTTATCTAATCGGCTGCCCAGTACTTACCGTTGGTGCATTTTGTGATAGATTTCTAATTGTAAATCTTGATGTATTTTAATATAATAATTTAGAAACACTTTTGACTTGGGGTATAGTTATACAATACGTACGAATAATTTACCAACACGAAGTCGGTGTTGCTAGACGAAATTGAGCGGCAAAGTGGTAAGCCGCTACTGGAATTCTTGAATAAACAGATGGGCGGATGGCCCATCCTTACTCCCAACTGGAATGCCTCCAATTTCGACATCTTCGACTCTAGTCAAGTTCTACTTCGCCGGCAGTCCACACTTTTCGAGATCACTGTCGACCAGGACGTCGTTAATCCGTTGACCAATGTGATCTTTATTAAAGAACCAACGACCTTCGCCAGCGTAGACATATTGAGTAACCAGATCACAGGAAAACTGTACGTTGAAAGTTATTTACAACAATTATTCAACGTAACAACTTTACTGCTGCGAGAGAACAATCAGACTCATGTGGATGTCAACCAGTTGTCACCAAATCTCACGGATGTTGTCGCGACTGAAAAGTATCTCGCCATGGTGAGTTTTACGCAAAGGCAACTGATATGCAAAATAAATACCTGAATATCGAAATATCATCCAATGCTAATTGCTAAATATTGTAGGCTGGACTGTCCGCCATAGAGGCTCAGAACGACTCCATAAACCTGAACAAGATGACATTAAATGAATTTTCCAAGCGAAATCAGTTCAACTCATCTATACTGAAGAACATAACGGAATATCTGAAGGCTTATTTCAAGGAAGCCAACATTACGGGCATCATCAACAATGATACTGTCGTGGTTGTGCCAAATTTATCATTTTGGTCCAAGCTAGACGCCAAATTCGCGGAGTTTGAGCAGCTGGGTGCGGAAGGAATGAAGCGCGCCGCTAACTATCTCGGCTGGAGAGGAATTCAACATGCGTTAAGATTTTTTGTCCCGAGGTTACAGGCAAACCCGAGCAGAGTACGAGCAAAGAGGACCGGTATGAAGGCCAAAAGGAAACGCCACCTGGCGAGCGTTGTCTTTATGTCGCGGAATCAATGCCTTTGACGATGGGAGCTCTTTGTGCGAGATATCA